>NC_041386.1:122646200-122803062 GCF_002162155.2 Triticum dicoccoides | reverse complement strand
GGTTATGTTGCTCATATCGTGCGTATGGTATCTTGCATTTTGCTATGTCATTTGCTTAGTTTAGACATGCTTTGTGTGAATGCCACATGTTTAGTGTCTAATTACCATATATGTGAATTATGCAATGCCATCTTGTTGCAAGACATTATATATGTGAATTATGCAATGTTATCTTGTTTCAAGGCATTATGTATGTGAATTATGCAATGCCATGCTGTTTAGGCAAGCGTCATATATGTGAATTATATCATGCCGTCCTTTTTTGTATTTCTCATTGCTTTTGTTGACAATGTTTGTATATTCAACTGCTCTTCCTATGCACCAGCCATTTGAATTGGTGATGGAGAAATCTGGAGTGAAAACAAGGTCTTCAAAGCAGACAATGGTACCTGCTGAAGCAGATATCTTGCTGGTTACAGATAGCTCTTCAGAGGAGGATTCAGAGGTAGATGACTACTCCTATTATCCCCCTGAGGTGTATGCTCAAACTTGGCAGGGTTATATTACTCATATAATGCATATGTTGTATTGCAATGCTTAGTTTTTACATCATATACACAATATTGAATGCCATCTCCTTAGTTGACACATCATATATGCGATTGCCCTCGGCTCACTTCCTTAGTATATAAATCATATATTTGAATTATGTCATGCCATGATGTTTACATAGACAGCATGTATCTGAATTATGGCATGCCAACCCATTTTCTAAAGACATAATATAGTTATATCATCTCATCATGTTTACATAGTCATCATATTTAAATTATGTCATTCTATCCGTGAATTATATTATGCCATCATGTTTCCATCGACGGCATGTTTGTGATTTATGGCATGCCAACCACTTTAATAGACACATCGTATAGTTATATCATGTCATCCTGTTTACATAGTCATTATATTTTGAAGTGTGTCATTCTATCCTGTTTAGTTAGCCATCATACATGTGAAATTGTGTCATGCTATCCTGTTTAATTAGCCATCATATATGTGAAATTATGTCCTGCTATTCTGTTTGCTTAGACAACATAAATGTGAATTATTTCATGCCCTGTTTTCTTCCCTACTATCCATTGCACCTGTCTATCTTACAATGTTTGTACATTCAATTACTTTTCTTGTTTATCAGCCATTTCAATTGGAGGGAGTGATGGCAGTATCTGTGGGAGTAAAAACATGGTCTTCAGAAAAGATCATGCTACATATTGATGCAGATAGAACCACGGTTGTACTTGCCCAAGAACCAGCCCCACCGCACATAACCCACACTCATGCAGATTGTACCCCTACCCAGTTGGACAGAGAACCAGCTACACCCCTTCTAACCCCAACCCCAGCAGATAGACACCCAGTTCCTATTGATACAGCACCGTCTCCACCACAGAGCACCCAAACACGAGCAGTTAGTAAGGCAACTGCAGTGCCCAAATCACGAGGACCACCACTCCGAACCCGAAGTCAACGCTTAAAGCAGAAGAAGAATTGTTCTCAGGTCAGGTTCCATAGCTATGGTTCATACTACTGTGCTCTTGCATCACTGTATTTACTGATACCAACTAATTTCAAATTTGAAGGATGCAATTGAAACTCCATTGGCGCAACAGGTATGTTTTAAACCTGTTTCTTCAACGTGTTTGGCTGTTTGCTGTTGTAACTTGCTCTATGTTGATTTCAGTTTCAATTGAATAAACAGTTATGTTCTCATGCCATGCACATTACAAGTGTTGTTATTGATGTGTAGTTTTCGACACTTATATTCTGTCTATGCTGCTTTGTCTTAAATAGATATGATTCGAACTGTATCTATCTTGATTTGGCAACATAAACTAGAATGATGTAGACCATACAGTGACCATACTACATAGATATATGTTTGTTTCATGCTGTTATCCTGTCCACCTTACTACTGAACTGGTTTACCAAAATGAGTTTCATATACTACATTGTAAACCTGAGATGTGTTTGTTTGTTTCTCTTTTAGAACGCGGATAAAATATTGGAGAAGAGTACCCTGTTATACAATGGTAAAGGAAGTAATGCAGATAAGGTTCAAGATAGTGAGACATCCCTGTTGGTCTCCAAGAAAGCTGATAAAAACTATATTGAAGACACTGAGACAACCCCAAAGTCATGTCTTAATGTAGTGTTCGAGTTACTGGCTACCACTGCTGGCACCAGCTCTTCGAACTCATTGCCTGAATCAGTTCGGCTTCTTGAGTCTCAACTTCAAGTTGAAAGACATCGATCAGATGTTATGCGACAGGAAGCCGAAGGACTGAGGAAGTCCCTGCAGAATTCAGATGCATACTTTCTGGTGCAGCAGCAAGCGCTGGAGGACTTAAGCACCAAACAAGAGAAACTTAATAAGCTTGCTAAGCATCTTGCCAGCATTATGGGTACCCAGGATATTGTTTCTTGAGCTCTTCTGAAGTGGTTTCAGTTCTGGACTTGTTTTGCTGCGGCGTTTATATGCTGCTGTGTTCCCTATATTTGCACTGGTGGCGAACTTTGATGCCCAGTGGATGTAATATGTGTAATAGCCGTGATAGCCTAGTGTAAGTTGCTTGCTTATTTATTTCCTTGTTGTCTTGTTTATTTGTTTGCTTGTAGTCAGTGCAATTCTTTTTCTGCGGTTCGCTAGTGGCTGCAATAACCTATTTTTTAAAACTAGGCCACAATAACCATGGGCTAATATTTACTGTAATGACACTGGGCCTCCTACGGGCCGTAGAAACAGTGGGCCTTCTACGGGCTGTAGAAATAGTGGGCCTTCTACGGGCCGTATCATCAATGGGCCTTCTACGGGCCGTATCATCAATGGGCCTTATACGGGCCGTATGATCGATTTGCCAAACATGGTCCAAATAGAACGCATTCTGGTCGTAAACGGGCTAGAGTTGGAATCGTCCATTCATGGGCCGACCATAATGGGCCATCATTAATAGGCCGTATTTGATGACGCTATGAAAACGGCCCAACGTATTAACAGACCACAAACGGGCCGACTGTAACCACGGGCTGAATTTAGCCCACAAGCAGAAAATGACAGTAACGGGCCGTAAGTAAACGAATGCTGGAAATGAGCCCAAGAATAAATGGGCTTTGAGAAGGCTGAAAGATAACATGGGCTGGAGACGGCCCAACAGAATAACGGGTCGTTAATGGGTATAAAAGTGATACACTGTTCATTACGGGCCAGTTTCACCACGGGCCGTTAATGGGTGTGAAGTGATACACTGTTCATTACGGGCCAGTTTCAGCACGGGCCGCTAATGGGCCAAGAGTTACAAAGGGCCTCATATGGGCCTAAAGACGTCATGGGCTATACATGGGCCAGAAGTGAAAACGGGCTGGAATCTATTGGACGGCCTAGATGATGCTACTGGGCCTAATTCGGATAGGGCGTAACGGGCCTTGGGTTAGCGGGCTGTAAATGGGCTATATGCGAACATGCCGTTAACATGCTTTCCATGGGCCGGCCCGCCAGCTTTTGACCAAGTCAAATGGGCCGGCCTTTTCACAGGAATGGGCCACTGTTGGGTCGTGCCACGTGTCGACGTATCATAGGCGCCTTCTGTCCAGTGAGTGGATGACATCTGTCCCAACGATGAGCCGACACGTGTTTCCTCTAGCCAATGATGATTTTACACGTGGAAAATCCCCATTGGTCGGGGCTGTAAACGGGTTATCGGATCCAAAACCCGACCCGATAGCTTAACGGCGTTCCGTTACGGTGGATGCCACGTGTCGGTCACCCTTGACGAAAGCACTTCTGTGACACGCGATTTATTGTCATGGAAGTGGACACTTCCGGGATGATAATTTTGGTAATGTCATGGAACACATCTACGACAGCACAGGTATGACTATCTTGATTCTGTCATAAATTTGTCATGGATGTACATGCATGACAAAAAAAGCGACCTACTATGACAAACACGTATCATCACGGAAGTGTATTTTTTTGTAGTGACCCCTTCGAGCAATGAAGGAAGTCATGCTACTGATGACGAGGAGGAAGACCCGGAAGAGCCAGACTACGCGACCAAGCGTTCCACCACTTAGGCATCATTCACAACTCGGATATGCCAGTTCGTAACCCCTACGGTAGGATAGGTCATGTACCCCCTATGCGAAGTCGAGTCCTTGTAATGGTTCATATGAAACCATGTAGTGTTGTGTTTGTTTTTGATGTGTTTGATGAACGTCGTACCTTCCTTCGGGAACTTGTAAGCGACTACATCACCCATTTGGATTTTAATGAATGTGTTTGGCCTTTTGGCCCTTGCATGAAAATAATTAGTGTCATACCGACCCCCTTAGTAGGCATCCCATCCATATTGCTTTCCCTCATCTTTCCCAGTCATGAGACCTTGACCGCTCCAACAGGATGCCCGTTGTAACACGTACCGATACCTCTACCCAACAGCAAGAAGCCGGAGCAGGAGCCAGTCAGAACCAAACCCAAGGACAAGCTCCACCACCGCCACCACCTCCAAACATGGACATGGCTCAGCTTCTCCAAGCCTTTCGAGAGGAATGCCAAGCCAACACTGTAGCCCTCCAGATAATTTCTCAAGCTGTCAACCGCCAGCCGGCGGGGAACGGCAATGGACGTTCCACGCTGGCGGAGTTCAAGAAGCATGCACCACCCACCTTCATCGAGACAGCTGAACCCCTGGACGCAGACGACTGGGTCCGCACGATTGAGGATCTGCTAGAACTAGTCGGATGCACTGAGGACCATGAGAAGGTGGCATATGCTGCTCACTGTCTCGGGGGAACTGCCAGAGCTTGGTGGGATGGATTCAAGGCCATGCATGCTGAGCAAAACATCACTTGGAATGACTTCGAGGCAGAATTCCGCAAGCCCCACATTCCTTCCGGAATCATGGCCATCAAGAAGCGTGAATTCCGAGCCCTGAAGCAAGGTAGTAGCACTGTCAAGGAGTACATACAGAAGTTCAGTGTTCTGTCAAGATATGCTCCTGAAGATGTCAGCACTGATGCTGCCAAAAGAGAGCGCTTCATGGAAGGCCTTAACCAGACTCTGCAGTACTCGCTTGTTGTGTGTGACTTCCCAACCTTTCCTGATCTGGTGAACAAGGCAATCATGCTTGAGGACAAGTGACGTGCCTTGGACGATACTCGTAAGCGCAAGATGATCAGCAAGGGTAGCTCTAGAAACCAGAAGCCTCGCACATGGCAACCAGCCCCGGTCAAGCCAACCTATCAACAGCCAAGAGCCCCTGCACCTCGCACCAACTATCAGCCTCAGTAGTATGCCAACCCCAGGCCAGCTTTCAACAACCCCAATAACAATGCCGGCAAGAGCAGCAACCCCAATCAAGTCACTTGCTTCGGATGTGGTCAGGCACGACACTACTCCAAGTATTGCCCCAACAAGAAGCCCGATGCCCCGCGCCCAAATACGCAGAACCCAGGACAAGGCCGCGGAATGCCACCAAGGAACCAAGCTCACCACAACCCGCCCAACAATGGCAAGGGTCCTATGAATCATGGCACTGCAGAAGAAGCCCAGGAAGACCCGGACGTCATGCTGGGTACGTTCCTTGTTAACTCAGCACCTGCAACTGTCTTGTTTGATTTTGGAGCCACGCATTCATTTGTCACCCAAGAGTTTGCATTAAAAAGTGGCATGACCCCTACACCCCTGAATAACCCTATGGTGGTACAAACCCCCGGAGCAGAGATGAGAGCCAAGGTAGGCTGTAAGGGAGTTAGAATTGTCATTAACGGGGTAGACTTCCTAGCAGACCTTATCGTCTTAAGATCACAAGGCTTAGATGTGATCTTAGGAATGAATTGGCTCATCAAGCACCAAGGCTTGTTAGATTGTGCCAACCGGACCGTCACTGTGACCAATGACCAAGGAGTTGAAGTTAAGTTTGCTCCCAACCCCTCCTCTGCTCAAGGCGCCCAAGTCAACTGTCTATCAGAAGTTGGATTGGAGCAAGTGTCGGTAGTATGCGAATACCCCGATGTCTTTCTTGATGAGCTACCGGGAATGCCTCCTGACCGAGACATTGAGTTCACCATCGAGCTCATACCCGGAGCAGGACCCATCTATAAGAAGCCTTATAGAATGGGATAGGAAGAGTTAGCAGAGTTGAAGAAGCAACTAGAAGAGCAGTTGAGGAAGGGATTTATCTGCCCTAGTGCCTCCCCTTGGGGATCACCTGTTCTGTTTGTGGAAAAGAAGGACGGTGCCATCCGCTTGTGCATTGACTACTGCTCCCTCAATGAAGTTACAATCAAGAACAAGTATCCACTTCCCAAGATTGAAGATTTGTTTGATCAACTCAATGGGGCCAAGGTGTTCTCCAAGATCGACCTCGGATCTGGGCACTACCAGCTGAAAATCAGACCCCAAGATATTCCAAAGACGGCATTTGTAACCAGATATGGCATGTATGAGTGCACGGTCATGTCCTATGGATTGACCAATGCCCCAGCTTACTTCATGTATCTCATGAATAAGGTCTTCATGGAATATTTGGACAAGTTTGTCGTTGTCTTCATTGATGACATTCTTGTCTTCTCGAAGACGGAAGAAGAGCACGAGCAACACTTGAGGATGGTCCTAGACAAGCTTCGAGAGCAACAACTGTACGCCAAGTTCAGCAAGTGCGAATTGTGGCTGCATGAGGTTGGATTCTTGGGTCATAAATTGACTGCCGAAGGATTGTCGGTCGATCCCGCTAAGATTGAAGCCGTGACTGAATGGCAATCCCCAAGCAATGCGAAGGAAGTCAGAAGCTTCCTCGGACTCGCCAGATATTACCGCAAGTTCGTTGAAGGATTCTCAACCATTGCCCGACCCCTGACCCAGCTATTGAAGAAGGACAAGAAGTTTCAATGGATGCTGAAGTGCAAAGAAAGCTTCCAGG
Organism: Triticum dicoccoides; assembly: GCF_002162155.2. Classification (NCBI taxonomy): domain Eukaryota; kingdom Viridiplantae; phylum Streptophyta; class Magnoliopsida; order Poales; family Poaceae; genus Triticum; species Triticum dicoccoides. Next base: position 122,796,145 of record NC_041386.1, on the reverse strand, counting down.
AGCTGAAGAAGAGATTGACCACCGCTCCAGTTCTGGCCACACCTGATATTCACAAAGAATTTGTGATATATTGTGACGCGCCGAGAGCCGGGCTTGGAGGTGTTCTTATGCAAGAAGGCAGGGTCGTAGCATATCTATCTAGACAGCTACGTCCTCATGAAGAGAACTATGCTACTCATGATCTTGAGTTAGCAGCAGTGGTTCATGCCCTGAAGACATGGCGACATTACCTCCTAGGGAAGTGGTGTGAGATATACACGGATCACAAAAATCTGAAGTATATTTTCACTCAGAAAGAATTGAACATGAGGCAGAGAAGATGGCTAGAGTTGATCAAGGATTATGACCTCAGTGTTCAATACCACCCTGGGAAGGCTAATGTGGTAGCAGATGCCTTAAGCAGGAAGGCTTGTTCCTTGAACGCTATGATTAAGGGAAGGATACCCACCTTGTACGAAGAACTTGAAAGCTTCAGGTTGGAACTGGTTGTACCAGGATCCTTGGCAAACCTCGAAGTTAGGCCTACCTTGATGGATGGTATTAAGGAAACATAGAAAGGACACGTAAGCATCGAAGGCATCAAGAAGAAGATGAAGCAAGGCAAGGCCCTAGGATTCTTAGAAGATGAGCAAGGAATTGTGTGGTTTGAGAATCGCATTTGCGTACCTAACAAGGTTGAGCTCAAGAACTTGATCTTGCAAGAAGCTCATGACACCCTGTATTCCATCCATCCTGGAGGGACCAAGATGTATCAAGACCTAAAGGAAAGATTTTGGTGGCATGGCATGAAGAGAGTGATAGCTGATTTCGTTGCTAAGTGTGACGTATGCCAGAGAGTCAAGGCTGAACATCAGCGACCCACTAGATTGTTACAACCTCTCAAGGTGCCTGAATGGAAGTGGGACAAAGTCGGGATGGACTTCATCACCGGATTACCCAGGTCAAGCAAGGGGCATGACTACATATGGGTCATTGTTGACCATTTGCCCAAGGTGGCCCACTTCATTCCTGTCAAGACGACCTACAAGGGGAACCAGTTAGCCAGTCTCTACATCAACCGAATCGTAAGTCTTCATGGTGTTCCCAAGGAGATTGTGTCGGAAAGAGGGACCCAATTTACCTCAAGGTTCTAGAAGAAGTTCCAAGAGGCCATGGGGACTAGGTTGTCCTTCAGCACTGCTTTCCACCCACAGACCGGAGGTCAGACTAAGCGAGTGAATCAGATATTCGAAGACATGCTCCGAGCCTGTGTCTTAGCATATGGAGCTAGGTGGGAAGATTGCCTCCCTTTCGCCGAGTTCTCCTACAACAACAATTATCAGTCAAGCCTCCAGATGGCACCATTTGAGGTGTTGTACGGACGCAAGTGTCCCACACCCCTCAATTGGTCACAGACCGGAGAAGGACTAGTCTTTGGGCCCGATATCCTCCGTGAAGCAGAAGAGCAAGTCCAGCTTGTCAGAGAGCGTTTGAAGACAGCCAAGTCAAGGCAGAAGAGCATGCTGACTCACGTCAAAGAGACATGACCTTCCGGGTTGGAGACCATGTCTATCTCCGGGTCACACCTCTCAAGGGAACCCATCGCTTCCATGTCAAAGGAAAGCTCGCACCAAGATACATCGGCCCCTTCAAGATCACTGAACGGCGAGGAGAAGTGGCTTACCAGTTGGAACTACCACCTGAACTATCCGATGTGCACAAAGTATTCCACATGTCACAACTCCGAAAGATTCTCCAAGTTCCAGACAAGCCTGATCTTTACAAGGACGTCGATCACCAAGCCATCGACCTTCAGCCTGATTTGACTTACCGTGATAGGCCCATCTGCATTTTGGATGAGGCTGAGTGACGCACTCGAAGCCGCACCATCAAGTACTTCAAGGTCCAGTGAAGCAACCACACTGAACCAGAAGCAACCTGGGAACATGAAGACTACCTTAGATCCGAGTTTCTGTATCTCTTTAAAGCCTAGTTTAGGAATCTCGGGAACGAGATTCTTGTAAGGGGGGTAGGTCTCTCACACCCTGCATTTTGTAACATGTCATTTGCATTAACAAAGCATGAAAATTTGGACCAACAAAAACTTCTGCATTATTAGGCTTTTATTTTATTTTTTTGGAGTTGGTTTTCTCCATGTGATTTTCATGTGCTCTTTAAAGTCAACTACTCCAGCTTCTGTACTTCATCTCCTTGCCCCACACTTCTGCACAATGATCATGCCATGTGTATAGTTCAATATAGTATTTTCTTACAAAAATAATTTGGTCAAATAGTATTTTCAAAAATTAGTTTTCCAAAACCCCCTGAATTGAGGTTTGCACTGCAAGTACTTGATTTGGGGTATGAAAAATATTTCAAAGAGTATATTTGAAACCTATTAGATATAGGATTCCCATGAACCACCAAAGTATAATTTTAAAAGTTATTTTCCTATTTTATTTAAAAGCTTTTTCTTAAGGCCAGAAATGGTCTTTAATAGGGAAAAAATATTTTATTGTTTCAAAAATATTTGACAAAAATCAGGGAAACTCAATGGACATATATTTTCCATATATAAGAGTTTCAACACATGGTAATGTTCAAAATATTGGACAAAACCTCCCAAAACAATTTCTGCCCATTTCAAGGATTTGAAATATTTCTACAGGAAATATTTTCATAAAAATCCAAGGATAATCCAACAAGTCACAAATGCATATTGTGATCACCTTGCAAAGCCTCATATCAATCAAGGTCATTTGGGCTCACCAAAATGCCCCAAAACCCTCTCTAACCAGAATCAAATTTGAACAACTTTGTACTAACAACTTTCTATCCTTGACCCCAACTTTTGTGAGCATGTTCACATGACTAAATGAGGCCACTACACCAAGTGGTGCATCAAGGGGAAGTGATTTGCTCAACTAGATCTACACAAGTTCATTGCTGCTAATTTCTAGGGTTTGCCAAGGTTCCATTAGCAAACTCTTCCAAATGAGCTCATCTTCCTTCTACCCTGTCATTTTGTCATGAAAAACACCCCTGCCACGTTTCACAAGAAGGAAATCAGTGTAAGTACCCCAAAACCATATCAAACACCTTCTGCATTTTAACTAATAACCATGTTTGGGCCTCTTCCACTAATCCAAATGAGTTCTCCCCTTTACCGCACCTCCTCCTAACCTCCCTCTACCTCTGGCATTTAGCACAAGTCAATGCCCATTGATCAAGGGGATGGAACCACCAATTTTCTATTCTGGACAGCCCCATTTGCACTCTTCTCCTTCCTCTCTCTTCACCCACTGGCCACCCAAAGCATCCAAGGCCATAGCCCACTTCTTTACTTCCCCCTAGAGCTACCAGACACCTTTGGCCGCGCCCACATTGCATAGAAAATGGCCATGCCGGCCATTTGGGCGCTCTGGAGCACGCTACAGTGCACTCCCACACTGTAGCCGCCCCCTGCCAAGCACCTCCGGCCACCTCGGGCCTCCCCAGCGCGCCCGACGATGCTCCTCGGCGTCTGCAATACGCTACGGTCTGGTCCCCCTCCTCCTTCTCCCTCCTGCTGCCCCTCCTCGCACACGCGTCGGCCGCCCGAGAGCTCCAATGAGCGGCCTAACACGCGCGGCATCTCTGGCCTTACCCCGCTCTCTCCCTTAGCTCCCCTCGGCGTAGTCCACGCCCCGAAACACCCCAGACACAGCGCCATCTCCTCCCGAGCCCTGTGGCGATGAGCAGGAGCTCGCCGGCATACGGGTCCATGGCACCCCGTCGTTCGCCTATCTAAGGGCCTCCCCAAGCTCTCCTCTCCTCACCACTCGCCCTCTGCACCACCAAATCATCCCCCTGCACCCTAGTTCCTCTCCAGAGCCGCACGAACTCGAGATCGAGCTCGAGCTCCACCGCTTCGGCTCGCCGGAGTTCGCGAGGTACAGGCCGTCCCCGCTGCACTCCACTGATCAATTTCCCCTTGTTTCCCCTCTCTATAGCTGCCGGAAGCCGGAACCACCGCCACCCGAAGCTCCTCCTCCGCGTGACCTCGTCGTCGGTGAACCAGGCCACCCCGGCGACCAACTCCACCTCCACCGAGCGGCGACACGACGCTGAGCCTAGTCGCGCCCTTGCCCGACCTCGTCGTGCCCTGCATCGTCGCCGGTGAGCTCACCGGCCGTCTAGACTCAGGGTTAGAGATGACAGGCGGGCCCCGCCTGTCAGCTTCTCCCCTCCATCGCCTCTCTCTCTCCCGCTGCCGCCTGGGCCCCGCCCGTCAGGTTTAAACCTGGCGCGCACGCATGCACCAGTGCACTGGGCCACCTCTCGGACTGGGCCTGCTGCACTGCGGCTGTTCTGGCCCAGTTGCACAGTGCTCCTTTTCCTTTTTCTTTTCTGTTAGACTTGCAAAAATTCCACAGGATTAAATATTCATCCAAATGCAATAATTCCAACTCCCATATTTTTCTAAAAATCCCACCTATTTAATGGTATAACTTTCACTCATGTCCAAACAACTTTTATGTACTGTTCATATTCAAATTCAAATTTGAATATGTTTAGACCCCTCTGAAAATCCATTTCTCCTATTCTATCACTCCAAAACCAAAACTAGGAATTTCCCCTTCTTAGTTTTCACCCTAGTATTTAACAAAAAATGAGTTGACATTTTTCTAAGCGATTTGGTTTTTCTATTTTATTATTGCCTTATTTTTCTCGTTATTATTTTGCGACGATAGATTTCGTTGCTGACAAAGGAGTTGGACCAGAAGACTTTGAAGACCCAGGCAAGCAGCCCTTTGACCATGTCTAAGAAACCCTTTTTATGCATGTCATATGGCACTTTTATTGCTTGCATCGAAGTCATGATAATGTGGTGACCACTTGAGGTGGTTTGCCTCCGCTATTTTTCTCATTGACACTTGCATGATGCCTGACCCTACCTTTCTATGAGGGCTATGCGAGTGGGTGTAGTTAGGATGCTAAGTAGCTGCTACGCATATGGGTTGGGTATATGCATGGTGATGGAAGCAAGAGTATTTCCAAAAGACTTTTCGAAAACCCCATCGGGTGCCACTTATGGCCGAGGGAGATGATGAGTTGGGTAGCCACTTGATGATGAAGTGGTGTACCGAGGCAAGTGTGTGTGTGTTGTTTTCCAAAACGGATTGGTTTAAGTTGCAACCGTTATTCCAACCTTACATGCACAACCACTCTACCCTTATATGGGAAAGGGCATTATTGATTACCTAGGCCGATACTAGCTTGGAGCCCGCATTACTAGTGACGAGAGAGTTGTTGTTGCACTCTCTCGGGACGGGGTCGTGCCAGGTAGGGCAGCCATGACTGTTTTTATAGGGCACCGGACACACCGTTGGTACCCCGTGCTTGTGGTATGAGATGAATATGGGAGCGTGGCTCCAAATTCTTAAGATGAGAAATGTTGGGCACGGGGGTTTCTATCAATCGAGTGGACTCTATGTTAGTGTCGTCTAGGGAAAGGTAATGATCGGGTGTTTACCCCGGGTACTTGAGGTACCGCAGGTCGTGGATGACATGGAAGTTCCCCGGATCTTGTGGGTAAAGTGTGCAACCTCTGCAGAGTATAAAACTATTCGAATAACCGTGTCCACGGTCAAGGACAGTTGGGTAACCGCTCTTGGGCTACGTCCACATGTTTACAAACCAGAGTGTGTGGGAAGAACTACTTGGGTCAAGTTAAAGGACTTGACATGGATGAGTTGGGTTGGAGCCCACTCCCTTTATGTTGATATCTGTAACTAGTTCCTAAGGTTACTTGAATTCATATGATGCATGTTTTACCAATTGTTGAACATGTCATAACAAAACAAAATTAGCTTTCTGCAAAAAAAATTACCTATGTCATGCATTGTTGTATCTTGAGCCAAAACATGGGTTGTTTGCGAGTACATTCAAAGTACTCATTGGCTTGCCACTGGTTATTTAATTGGCCAGGCATGGAAGAACAGGAGTTCGAAGAAGAGGTCTTTAGAGACGAACATGCGAACTAGGACGTTTCCCAGTCAGAATGCCTGTAGGGTTAAGGCAGATGGCATGGGTTCTACTTATCGATGAAGATTTCCGCTGCTAAAGTTTATTTGGTATTCAGCCCTTGTGGCTTTATCTATGTAAGACTTGACCATAATGGTAATAATTTGTGTAAGACGATATGTATGGATGTAAGACTCTTGTTATTCAGCTTCTGTGTGTTCAGTGAGCATTGATCTTTGGGATCACTGTACACGTGCATTCGGTGATCACGACTTATGAGTCAGGGTCACCACAATTACCTCCATCGTGAGGGCCCGAACCTGGGTAAACATTGTGTCCCCCGCCTCCTGTTACCATCCGCCTTAGACGCACAGTTCGGGACCCCCTACCCGAGATCCGCCGGTTTTGACATCGACAGGCACTCGACGACGGCCATCATGGTCGAGTCGGTGATCATACTGCTCGTGGTTTCTGTACTGATCCTGCCGGTGCCCATGTCCTTCACGCCGCGGAGGCGATCTTGGACTGTGAGATGACTGGACTGTGTCTGCCACCACAGACCTGCTATGAATCCTATTCCGCGACTGAGATACTGTTGTATTCTGTTCTCCAGCTGCTCGAAGCAAGGCCCGAATCTGCATGAAGCCCCTGCCAGCCTCAAACTGGGAAGGCTGGATTGACTCTACTATTCATGTCGCAGCTGTGAGATTTTGGATCGGAGTGCGGTATACCTGAGTTTGAGGCGGAAAGAGTTGTCGTCGACTGGATTCAGGGATCCGCTGCCGAGCACGCTCGTCGAGCGCATGCTGCAGGTTCTCCAGTCGAGTGCGCTCAGCCAAGTTGGCTAGGCGCGCTTCCTCCAAGGCCCGGGCCTCGGGGGTTTCTCCAATGATAGGAGTGTGAAGTGCATCCATGTTGCGGCGGCGAAGCTCTTCCCTCCGCCGCGAAGAAAGGGGCTCGGGGCGGTACTCCTTGTGGATGCGCGACGGATCGCCGCCACCATCGCACCGTCATTGCGGGGGGAGCCAAGAGGACTGGGTGGTCCGTCGACCATCAAGACTTCTACCGCGGGATCGCTGCTGCCGCATTCGGATGCGGTCTTGACGGAGCCAGTCGAACAGGCCGTAGAGAGTTTCATCGGGCTCGATTGCCGTGAGGTGTGAGGTGGCCGACTGGTGGGCCACCACGTGCCTCACCCACTGCTGGAGCCGTGACCGACCGGAATGCTTGTGTCGGCGAGTGGCGGGGGATGAGGACACCATAGGAACTGACCGATACTGAGTTGACGGTTGCCGGAGAAGGACGCCGCAGATGGCGCGTGAATGTGTGTCGCCCCGCGGACGGGGAGTGCATCGACGTCGAGTGGAGCTTCTAGGAGCCAGGCGAAATCGTCGGCGATGAACACAAGCGCGCCGAGACAGATCTCGCGGCCCTCAACTAGTCTGCCGACGGAAACCATGATGATGAGAATCGAAAACTTGCAACTCCACCAGAAATTCGCTAAGACACCTACCCCACGGTGGGCGCCAATTGTCGTGGATCTAAGATTGACAGTAGAATGGGGGTAGGTATGAGGAGGCAAGATCCTAGCTATGGCGAAGTTGTACACACGAGTTTTACGAGTTCAGACCCTCCGCGGAGGAAGTAACAGCCCTACATCTCGGTGCCCTAAGGCGGTCGACTGGATTATGTATGTGTGTATTTACAGGGGGTGCGAACCCTTGTGCCAGTGGAGGGGGGTGGCTTATATAGAGTGCGCCAGGACCCCAGCCAGCCCACGTTACATAGGGTTTAAAGTACATTAAGAAGGGGGCGTTACTGGTAACTCTAGTAATTAAGTGACATAAATGCCTATTAAGTCTATGAAGTAAACGTCCGACCATTGTCGTGCAGATTGACTTCAGGTCTTCTATTCGTCGAGTGATAATTGTTGCGCTCGAGTGACCTTGAATCTTTCGAGTGGAACGACTTGTAGTCGAGTGGATGATGCTATCCCTTGAATGCTTCTGGTTTTAAGATGGCGTCCTAGGGGAGGGTGTCTAGGTCAGGCCAATGACCCTACCCTAGGTACATAGCATCATCAACAGCTGCTGAATGGCCTTGACAGCAATGAGGAGATGAGAAAGCTTGTGTAGCTAATGGGCAAAATCGATGTGCTCTGTAGGATGATTGTCTCTTTATTTGCAGTGTATGTAGCACTCGTGATGTATTTAGTGGCTATGACATGAGCACTTTGCTGAAACTAATAATGAATGAAACATGTGTAGCAGGCTGGGCATAGTGTGTGAACATCTAATGATTTCTATTAACAGAAATCGGGGGGTATCCCCTTTTGCTCATAAATAGAAAAATAGCATAGGCCCTTTTGGTAATAAATAAATAAATTAGCAGAGGCCCTGTCGGGTCAGCTTTGTTCCCATTCAAAGACGTCGAGCAAAATGCAGTCCAACAACAAACTATGTCATCAAATTCAAGTTTCAAAGCCAAATATGAGTACAACTAAACAACAATGGCATCATGTTTTAGTCGTCATACAATCACCAAACACAAATGAACATACATAACAAGTGTTGTTCTCACAACAAAATACTAAACAACATGTTCATCAAGTTTCAGTTGTCATAGCAAACACAATTTCACATAGTAGATGAAAAATCGTCTTCTGACAGGCAAATACGACAAAATCAATCCAATCATCGTCCGCAGCAGCAGCGTTAACATCTTTGCCATGTGTATCAGTCTGAATCGTAATTCCCCAGAGTGTCATCTTCTTCTTCATCCTCAATGTCCTCGAACATTGGCTTCTTCTTGATCAACTCTCGCGTGTCCACAACATGAGAGGCAATCTTTTTGCCAGCGTCGTTGACGTGATGGTTCTCAAAGATATTAGGAACATATGTGGCATCTTGTACATCAGGAGCAGTGTAAGCATTATCTTGTTGTGCGACTTCATTAAATGAATTCCTCTGCTCAAACCTTTGCAATACTCTCCAGTCATTGCTACATGCAAATGTGTCTTCCAAGAAAAATATCTGTGTTGCTTGATTTGCCAAAATAAAAGGCTCGTTGGTCTGGTACGCCACCTTGACGTTGATGGATTTGAAATAATCATCAGCTCTGGATTTTGCGATCCTAGAAAACAGGTTATACCAACGATAGCACAACAGAACCACACACCGATGATCCTCAAAACTGGAGATATACTGCAACTGAAAAATGTATCTTATGTTAGCATATATTTTAGTTGTCTCTCTGTCGTACGTATCCGTGCTCATGATGGCATTGTTTTGTGTCTTCCTGCCTTCGTCGCGTGCAACGGTGTTGTAGCGCACATCTCCAACAACGCAAGATTCATAATGTCTTACTCGAGTATCAGGACCCATTGCTAGTGCGTAAAGGGCATCATCAACTACATGCCCATCCTCCCACATCTTCTTATCCTATGGTTAGAAAATAGACAAGCTGATCATCTTATGTACTCAATATATTAAAAAACTGATAGTGTAATTCAAAATCTTACATTGCTCTTGAACCGTTTCGCAAATCCTGCCATAAACAGTTTGTCAATGTTTCTTGGATTTTACGGCAGTAGCTCCTTTTTGTAGATGCTGGACAATATAGTGATCGCGTCAAACATCTAAATATATAAGAATGTGCTGCAAGTTTAGTACATTACGATGTATAAGTTGGAGTACTTAGCACTTACTTGACATAAGGTAGTATCTTAGGATAGTTATTCAACACATACCAAACCATTTTGTCCAAATCTTTAGGTTTGTCCTCTTGTCGACTCTTCCCTGTAACTCGAACAGAATAATCGAAAACATTGAGCCCGGGATTGTCTTCACACACCTCTTTGCTAAGCTGATCAGTTGTTTCAATGTATTTTGAGCAGAATGTCAATGCTTCTGTAGCAATATAGGCCTCTGCAATGGAACCCTTGGGTCTAGCTCTGTTCCTAACATAACCCTTGAAAGTGCCTAGCCGCCTTTCAATAGGGTACATTCATCCATACTGTACTGGACCTCTAAGTAGTGCCACATCAGGTAGATGAACAACCAAATGCACCATCACATCAAAGAAGGCTGGAGGATATATCTTCTCGAGGTCGCATAGATTAGTTGGTATCTTGTCTCTAAGACACTCCAAAGCATATACCCTGATATTTCTACTGCAGAGTTCCGTGAAGAATTGTACCAACTCTGCAACTGCTCTGTATAAGTCAAGGCGGCCCAATCCTCTAAGGATAACAGGTAAAACCCTTTGAAGTAGGACGTGGCAGTCATAAGTTTTCAACCCTTGTACCTTGTTTCCATCTGCACTCACTCTCCTTTCAGGGTTGGAAGCAAATCCATGTGGGAATCTCACACGTGACAGGACCTCGCAGAATTCTTCCCTTTTTACCTTGTCCAAGACGTACACAACTGGTACCATATCCTGTGGTTTACCTTCATCTTCCACCGGCAAATCCTTTCTGATACCTAGGTGTGTCAATTCAATCCTAGATTTTAAGGTATCTTTCATCTTGCCTTCAATATTAAGAAGTGTGCCGATAATGCTGTCGCATATATTTTTCTCGATGTGCATCACATCAAGATTATGCCGCAGATCCAAATCTTTCTAATACTCCAAGTCCCACAAAGTGGACCTGCTAGTAAACAATAATCTCTCTTCTGCCCTGCCACGCTTCCTTTTCCCGCTACCATTACCAGGGTGGTTTCCTGGTGTAATATGCCTGACCTTCTCTAATTCCACTTGGAACTCATCGGCGGAGAGCCTCTTTGGTGCATAATGGTTTTCATGATTTGCATTGAACACATGTCTTTATTATTTTGTAGGACACGGCTTGTCCTTGGCAAGGAAACGTAGGTGTCCAATGTAACAGATCTTGCTAAGTATTGCGTATGACAGCGGATTCCTGTCACTGTGAACACATGCATTGTAACCATGTCTTGTTTGCCCTCACATAGTGCTCAAAGCCGGATAATCATGGATGCACCAAATTATAACAGCACGCAGAAAGAAATCAGCTGGTGGGCTGCTATATAGGTCTCGAGTGAGAATACCCCTCTAAAGCTGTTGAAGTTCCTCCACAAGAGGCTCCATGAATAAATCAAAATCCTTTCCAGGACTTTTTGGACCTGGGATGAGCAAGGCCATCATGTAGTTTGATTCTTTGGTGTAGACATTTGGAGGCATGTTGTAAGGGATAACAAGAACTGGCCACATGCTATATGTGGCGCTCTGGTGGCCAAATGGGTTAAATCCATCTAAAGATAAGCCAAGTCTTATGTTTCTCGGGTCGGCAGCAAAAATTTTGTGTTTCTGATTGAAGCTTTTCCACTCACTACCATGTGATGGATGGCTCATTACATTTTGATCTCTGTACTCCTGGTTCCTAGAATGCCATAGTACATCCTCTCTTGTCTCAGCATCATGAAACGACCTCTACAATCTTGGTGCAATTGGAAAATGTCTCGGAACATTACGAGGAATCCTCTTCACAACATCGCCATCTTTCCATCTTGATGATTTGCATTTCGGGCATTCACTTAAGTTGGCATAATCCTTCCGGAACAGAACACAATTATTCTTACAAACATGGATCATATCATATCCAATTCCAACTGCACGAAGGAAATTCTTCATTTTATTGTAGGTGTGTGGCAGCTCAGACACATCTGGGAAAGCTTTGCGGAAAGCAGCCAACATTGCATTGAACGATTTGTTGGTCATCCGCTCAGATGTCTTCACCTGAAGAAAGGTGACCATAGCTAAGAATACTGACAACTTATTTCCTCGGGTGGCAGCCACGTTGCATTGTTCCAACATGCGGGCCCATCATTTTTCTCCTGCGGGTGAAAGTTCACGAAATGCACGAGCATTTCGTAGCATTGTTTCAATGTTGGTCAAACTCACTGGCTCCACCACCACCTCCTCCTCCTCCTCCTCCTCCTCTTCCACTTGAGCATCAGGCAGATCAAGATGGTGATCTGCTGCTTCCACGTAGTCAGTAACATTGACGTTCATAGCTTCACCATGATGAACCCACCTAGTATATGTGACCGACATCCCATACAAGTGTAGATGATTTTGCACAGTTGACTGGGGCCTTGTAACTGAATTCATACAACTGCTACACGGATAGAGCACATCTGATTTCGGACCACCGTACTCAGCTCTGATAAAGTTCATGAAGTTTTCAACCCCCTCGACATATGCAGCGGAGAATCTTCAAGCATTCCCCGGAGTAATAGGCGCTAGTCCGCCTACTACACCGAGGAAGCAGCGCCTCGGTGTTTATCTTAGGGGCGTGTGGGGCCTAGAGCTACTGGTGCCCGATCTAGAGGTCGGCCAGAATTAAAGGGATGGCCTGGGGGTGCTGCCAAGCACGACGGTGGTGGTGAGGTTGAGGGGAGGGCGGGGCAGCAGAGGAAGGGGTCTGGGACGGTGGTCGCTGGCGGTTCGAGAAAGATCGTCAATAGTGACTGGCGGGAGGTAGACGAAGGCCATCTGCCCATTCCTTATAGATCTGACGGTTCATAAAAAATTGATTGACCTATTTATTTTCAGTCAACTGTTATCTTGATAGGACCACATGGGGTGGTGTGCTAGAGGAGTACCTGCATTTCCTATGCTCATATATTACAAAATCATACGGAGTAGAATCTAATTTTGTTTGCCATGCAATGTTGTAGAGCTATCATATGTCTCCTGTCATTTATTTTTTAGTCACCTGCTATCTGCTACTTTTACAGTGCACTAGTTCTACACACACTTCACCCGTACTCTCACTATTGTGTTTTTATCCAAGGTATTTCAGACTCTGCTGCTATGAGAGAAGGAAAAAAGGAAAGAAAGAAGTCGCTCCAGCGTTGTACGTGGATAGGCCAGACACGTTTCAACCTTATAATAGGTGAAGTGTCAGCAGATGGAGATGGTAAACGTAGCTCAAGAGTTGATGACCTCGCTCACAATGAACCACCATCCCGGGTGCTTACTTTAACTTCATGGTGCCATATGTGGTTGCATGTTGCATATGGTGTCTAGCTTGTATTCGAAAGGCCCGTTCCTTATAGATCGGATGGTTCATTAAAAAATCGGCTGACCTATTTATTTTTAGTCGACTATTATCTTGACATGACCACATGTGGTGGTGTGCTGGAGGAGTACCTGCATTTCCTGTGCTCACATATTAGAAAATCATACGGAGTAGAATCTAATTCTGTTTGCCATGCAATGTTGTAGAGCTATCATATGTCTCCTGTCATTTATTTTTCAGCCACCTGCTATCTGCTACTTTTACAATGCACTAGTTCTCCACACACTTCACCCATACTCTCACTATTGTGTTTTATGCAAGGGTATTTCAGACCCTGCCTTCACAGAAGCAGAAAAGATAAGAGAGAAGTCGCTCCAGCGTGGTACGCGGCTAAGCCAGAAGAGTTTCAAGACTATAAAGGGTGTAGTGTCAGCAGATTGAGATGGGGAACGTAGCTCTGGAGTTGATGATCTCGCTCGCCATGAACCACCATCTCAGGTGCTTGCTTTAACTTCACGGTGTCATATGTGGTTGCATGTTCCATATGGTGTCTAGCTTGTATTCGAAAGGCCGAAGTCAGTCTTTATTAAGATAAGGAAAGATATTTTTTACATGAACCACCATCCCGTGAGCACCAGAAGACAAATAGCTAGTCAGGGCACTTGTCAAGCCAGTGACAAGCCTAGCAAAGAGAGGCATCACCTAGAATCCAACTAAAAAGCCGCAATGGTGGCGAAGCAGGCCGCCTCCCACCAGGCTCTCAGGTCCTAGATGATCATGCTCACCACTCCAGCCAGATGTCTAGCTTGTAATGCTTCCAATTTGGTTAAACTGCATCTGCTTAGCATACACATTATACCTTTGAATATGACATGCCTTCCTATTTTTGGTACATACTAGTACATCTGTCAATTAACCATGTCCTTACATCAAACTAATGTTCTTGTGTATCCCTCATCAATCACTTATGATGAGGCAGTCAGGCCAGTGGACTACTGTGAGTAAAGATCCTCATTTGAAGAATGCAGCGTCAACCTCCTGACTTGGTTCTCAAGAAACCGCAAGGCTAGATGAAGATAGTGAACGTAGCTCTCTAGTTGATTACCGCATTTACCCTACACTAGCATCGCAGGTGCTTGCTCTAACTTGGCAGCATGATATGTGGTTGCATGTTGCATATGGTGTCTAGATTGTAATTCTTCCAATCTGGTTAAATTGCATGTGCTATTCTGCTTAGTTTATACATTATACCTGTTAATGTGACATGCCTTCCAGTTTTTAGTACATAGTACATCTGTCTATTAAGCATGTCCTTACATAAAACTATTGTTTTTTTGTATCCCACATCAATCAATATGACGAGACACCTTTAGTATATGCAATGTGATATTAGTTGCATCTTTCATATGATTTACAGCAAGCACTGCTTCTAATTTGTTGAAATGTCGTTTATGATGGGACGCTTTTAACTTGGCAGAGTCATATTGGTTGCATCTTTCTTGTGGTGTCTAGCTTGCATTGCTTCTTATTTGTTGAAATGGTTTTTGCTTAGTTTACACAAACAGTTGTGAATATGCCATGCCGTCATGTTTTTCGTATTATTCCATCCTGGTATCATGTGTTTTCCTTACATCAAAGTAGTGATTGTAAGTATCATGCACAAATGAGTTCTGAAGAGTGAATTTTATTACTTTTTCTTGTCAGTTTTACTTGACAATTCAAAATCAATAAAGCGGAAGGAAGTTAGCAAGGCGTCGGATAAAGGTGCTCCTTCCAAACTGAGGGCCTCTACAGATTCTACTCCTCCATCCTCCCAAGATTATTTCCAAGACAACACATGCATAGACACTCAACGTAGCTGTGTTGATGATGAGCACGTCTCCCCTAGTGCACCATCACAGGTGCTCCCTCTAACTTGGCACTGTTATATCTGGTTGCATGGTATGTATGATGTCTAGCTTGTATTGCTTCTAATTTTGTTGAATTCCATCTGCTTAGTTTACAGATTATACTTGTGAATAAGACACGTGTTCCTGTTTCTAGAACATACAATATCTGTCTATCACACCATGTTCTTACATCAAAGTACTACTATTGTGTAACCTGCAACAATCACTTATCATAAGACCCATTTGACTTGGGAGTGTGATATAGGTTATATCTTGCATTCTTTTCTAGCTTGTACTACTTCTAATTTGTTGAAATGGCACTTATGATGAGACATTTTTAACTTGGTAGAGTGATATTCGTTGCATCTTTCATATGGTGTCTAGATTTCATTGCTTCTAATTTATTGAAATGACTTCTCCTTAGTTTACACATCATAAGCTGTGAGTATGCAATGATGTGAATATGCAATGGCACTAATGATGAGATACCTTTAACTTGGTAGTGTGATGTTGTTTGCATCTTGTATATGATTTATTTCTTGTACTGCTTCACATTTGTTTAAACGCCATTTATGATGAGATACTGTTAACTTGGCAAAGTGATATTTGTAGCATCTTTCATATGGTGTCTACCTTTCATTGCATTGTTTCTAATTTAGTGAAATGTCTTCTGCTTAGTTTAGTAGTTTACACATCATAGTTCTGGTTATCTCATGTCGTCCTGTTTTTCGTACATATTACATCCTCCTATCATGTGGTTGTCTAACATCAAAGTTCAGTTTGTCTGTATCACGCATCAATTTGTTCTGAAGAACTAAATTCTTATTTGTTTTTCTTGTTGGCTTGACTTAACATGGCATAGAGAAAGAGGAAGCAACACGGATTGATAGGGAACAGGAAGCGGAAGAATCCTGCAGATTTTGCTGGTACTGATGGTGCAATAGAAGGTCAAAGTCCAGCGGAAAACTGTACAAATAGGGTATCCCGTGCTACACGAGCTGCAGAATAAGCCAAACAGAAACAAATAGCTGCCACTAAACAAGCAGAGACAGCCCTAGTTGTTCCAACACCATCCACCATACCACCAGCTGCAAGATTTACTCGTTGGTCAACTCAGCTAGCAGCACGTTCCCAAGCTCCCTTGCAACCTGACACTACTTCCGAAGCACTCTTGACACAAGAGGAGTTGGCAAGATCAGATGAACTTTGTGAGCTTCAACAGGAAGAAGGTAGTTGCTGGAGTCAAGTTATAGTTGCATGCTTCTTTATATGTAGTCTCACAGTTTGATGTACACTAACACTTCCTATGTTCGTTGTTGGACTAGCACCTAGGGGCAAGAGGAAACAAACATCAGGGATAATGCTCGATAGGTTAACTAAATCTAGAGGAGGAAGAATGGAGATCTGTTTTGAGGCAGGTTTAAAAAGGCCACGTGATGCTACAGAGTCAGCCAAGTTAGTATCAGAGGCAGCGGTTGCCGTTAGGTGTCATGTACATATCCTCCCAACATGGATTCACTACAGGAATGACAAAGACGAAACCCAGTTCAACACCTTCCTCGACCATTTATCTGTAAGTATGGTTATGTATGGAAACTAGTAATATCGTCTTGCTCTGTCCCATACTTTCTAGGTTGTTGATAATGAGACTCCCATAATTTTCAACAGATGAGGTTCAAGTTGGATAGCCAAGATGATGCAACCAGACAAGCTTACACCCATGTTTTCAAGTACGCTCTGCGATAGTATCGGTATAACTTGAGGAAAACTCACTTTGAAGGCAAGGCTAACAGTGAACTTGCCCAAACATCTCCAGGGAAAAATATATCGGATGAAGACTGGAGAGGCCTCATTAAACACTGGTCTGATCTGAAGTATCAGGTACATTATATATATATGTGATCAGATCACATGTTGAGGTCCTATTTATGCATGTGCCACACAAATCTATCTTCTTGTAGGTGAACTATTCAAAGAACAAGGCCAACCGTACGAAAGTGAAATTCCAACAGACGACAAGATCTCGTAGCTATATTACACACTGCGAGGCTCTTGTAATTAGCTACTGTTTCACTCTTTTTGCTCTACCATATTATCAGATCTATATTGACTTGTTCCAAATGCAGACGAAAGCCCGCAAGGACCAAAAAGTACCTAAACCAAATGTTGTGGAAATCTTCAAGGACTGTCACACCAGCAAGACGAAGGGCATGACTACACCAGTCAAAGCCGCTGTTGTAAGTCCTTAATCCTCATGCCTTTTAACTACTACTTACTCTGACTCGTGCCTTGAAATGCATGGTTTGCAGCCAATGTGTATTACTCTTTTTAATTTTATACACAATTGTCTTAGTGTATCATTGCACCTTACAAGGTTTAAAAGAGGAGTGATGTTCCTTTGATTTTGACCTGTAATCTAGTCCCGTGCTGGGCTTGCCCACACAATGTTCCAATTGTCTGTTTGTCTGTTCTTAGTTGTTTTGTGATATGAATGATGTCATACTATGCTTACCGTATTATAAACTTTGTCTCTTTATCCTTAGCTGTCAATACAATGTGAAGAAATAGACAATACATTAGCCATGGTACATGGTCATATGTTTGGAACCTGGTTTTATTATGTACTTTGCAGTAAAATACAACTAATATTTTACATGGGTTCACCAGAATAAGTTTTGTATATAGACCAAAACTATTTGTTTGGTTTTGTTGCCTCCTTACTATCTTCAGTTCTGGTACTACTAATGTAAAAACTCAACTTTTCAGCAAGCTATGGAAAAATGGTGGAACCGCCACCTTTTGATGGTGGCGAGGCAACTATAACCGCAATGTCAGCTCTTGATGCAGTGGGTCAGTACCTGTCCACTAACAGTGCCAAAAGCACGTTCCTGCGCAATACTGGGTTGGTTGTTAAGGCAATTGTCGGTGTCAAAACCGGCGGATCTCGGGTAGGGGTCCCGAACTATGCGTTTAAGGTTGATGGTAACAGGAGACAGGGGACACGAAGTTTTACCCAGGTTCGGGCCCTCTTGATGGAGGTAATACCCTACGTCATGCTTGATTGATATTGATGAATACGAGTATTACAAGAGTAGATCTACCATGAGATCGTGATGGCTAAGCCCTAGAAGTCTAGCCTATATGACTAAGGTATTGAGTATATCCTTTCCGGACTACACCCTTCGGTTTACATAGAGTCGGTTACATAAGATGGAATCTTCATTGTTGTTCGCCAAGCTTGCCTTCCACGCCAAGGAGAGTCCCATTCGGACACGGGTATAGTCTTCGGTCTTCATATCTTCGCAGCCCATCAGTTCGACCCATAGATAACGGGCCGGATGCCCAAGGACCCCTTAGTCCAGGACTCCCTCAGTAGCCCCTGAACCTGGCTTCAATGACAAGGTATCCGACGCGTAGTGTTGTCTTCGGAATTGCAAGGAGGGTTCCTCCTTCCGAACTCCCGAATAGTCTCCAGACGAATTGATCGTGTCCGGACCTGCAACACACACTGCACACAACCGCAGAGAGAATATACTAACACACCAGTCCAATCTGCTGACAACTTTAGTAAGGCCACGTCATGCCTGTCCGGTCATAATTTCAAACCGTTTTTTGCCCCACGTTTCAAGACGTGGTTGCCATTGGCACGTCTTGTCAAAGCAGAGATCGTGTCCCCTTATTATGGGATTCTCATCAATACGGGTGTGGGTAACCCAACTGCGCCATTTACACAACCCTTGGGAGCAGGCGAATTTTAAGGCGAATGGGGGGTGTTCGATATTCACCGCCCTAATAAGGAGATAAGATTCCCCTTTCTTCTCCCACGCTTTCTTCCTGCCTCTCCGCTCTTGAGCTCCAACGCCCAAGTCCTCATTCGTTCCCATTCAAACAAACACGCAACCATGTCCGGATCCGGAGCCGGCGGCAAGTGGATGGCCTCCTCCGTTAAGAGGAAAAATATAGAGGAGCTCCGAGAGGCTGGATACCTGACCAAGAAGATCGTTTATCGACTTCTGGCCAAGGGACAGATCGTCCCCACCCCTGAGCCTCATGAGAGAGTGGTGTTCCTCACGCATTTTGTCCGCGGGTTGGGATTCCCTCTCCACCCGTTTGTCCGTGGACTGATGTTTTATTATGATCTAGATTTCCATGATCTAGCCCCCAACTTTATCCTCAACATCTCATCATTTATTGTCGTGTGCGAGGCCTTTCTCCGCATCCCACCTCACTTCGGCCTATGGCTGAAGACCTTCAATGTGAAGCCGAAGGTGGCGAGCGGTCAACAGGCAGAGTGCAGAGGAGCTATGTTGGGTAGGATGCCCAACATCACCTAGCTTGAAGGTTCCTTCATCGAAACGGTGAAGGGGTGGCAGTCGGGGTGGTTCTACATCACCGAACCGCGCAACACCAACTGGACGGTGGCCCCCGAATTCTGATCCGGAGCTCCGACGCGGCTCACCTCCTGGCAAGAGAAGGGCCTAACCTGGGGTTCTCCAGGAGAGCTGACAGGGCTCCAGACATGTGTCCAAAACATGATATCCAACAGGATCAAGCTCGTCAATGTGATCCAGGTTATACTCATCCACCGGATCCTCCCGTGCTAACGCCGGACTTGCTATTTGTGGGAATTCGATCCGGCCAAGCACCAGACGCTGCTAGAGCTCTTCGGCACAACGCACGAGGATATCTGGAAAGTGCTTTTTAAGGCCGGCGAGACACCACTGCCTACAGCCGAGGATCGTGGGCTTAGCTCAAAGCGCCAAGCCAATTCAGTAGGTTCTTTCACGCTCTCAAGGCATAATCTTTACTACCGCATTGTGAGAAAGAAGTCTAAGCTCTCCTATCAATTTTTTCCTTAGGCCTGGAACGACATAGCGAGGCGGATTGACTGTCCAGCCCCGCTACCCGAAGACAAAGAGACCCCACTCCTGACGAAGATGTTGAAGAAGACCAAGAAGGTGGCCAAGGGGACCAGGAGTGGCCTTCGGCGAAAGGATACTTCAGATCTGTCGTCCGAAGACGAGACTGACCCCTCGGTCGCTAAAGACGAGGAGGAGGAGGAGGAAGAATACAACTTCCCCCTGAGGG
Source organism: Triticum dicoccoides (assembly GCF_002162155.2). Classification (NCBI taxonomy): domain Eukaryota; kingdom Viridiplantae; phylum Streptophyta; class Magnoliopsida; order Poales; family Poaceae; genus Triticum; species Triticum dicoccoides. The sequence continues at coordinate 122,776,141 of NC_041386.1, read as the reverse complement.
GGGAGGAAGAAAAGGGTGGCCTCCACGAACCTGGAGGTGAAGGCACCCAAGAGGGGGAAGGGCTCTCTCGCGGATAAATCCGCGTGGGATGTCGATAGAAGTCCGGAACGAATGCCCCGGACCAAGCCTCGGGCCGCTTCGTGAGTACAAAAGACCTTATGTTCGTCCAAATGTATGGCCCTTCCCCTTTGCCATATTAATATGTTTAGTTTATACTATTGCAGTCCGGCCCGCGACAGTTCTCTGCAATCCTCGACAGAGGGATCGCTAGACTCGAAGGAGATGGCAAGCATGTCGCCGCCACCTACTTACTCTGCCTCGCCCAAAGGCGATGATGAGGTGGTGTACCAAAGGGCCTTTCCCGACCAAGGGGAGGCTACGGAGATCGTCAAGACAGCGTCCAATGATGACTCCACGGCCGCCGGACACATGGGGAAAAAACCCCATGGGGACTGATGGTGGGGGCCGAGTTCCATTCGGCCCTCAACCGGATATCATTACGGAGACCTGCACGACTCCGGAGTCCGGCGAACGGCCTTCCCCGAAAGGAGGGTGTGTGCCTATTCCGCTGGTGGCCTCCGTCCAACCAAAGGCGCCGGATGATCTGCTGGAAGCACTGCGAGGTGCTTCCATTGTAGATGAACATTGTGTCCTCATGGATACAGTGATCAAAAAGGTCCAGTCTGCCAAAAGCAGGCTGACCGAAGCCTACACTAGCCTTTTAACAGGCTTTGAGGTAATAATAATTGTATATCACAACATAGACAGTAGCCCCTGATGCTCTGTTCGATGTTCGGAAAGAAAGGCTGAACAAAGGATCAAAACAATTTTCACATGAGTCTAACATATGATGTCTTTGTAAATAAGCAGGTGTCGCTGCTGGCTACTGCCTCTCATACTGCGGAGGTCTCCGAACTGAAGCAGAGCCTGGAGCAGGCCAAGGAGGAGCTCAGCCTTGTGAAGAAGCAGCTGGAGGACAACCAAGGTATGCAATAACCTGTGTGTGTATGTTAGGAAGGATGAATACTTCGTGCTGACTAAAGTGTCATGGACTATGCTAGGGGCCACGACCGAGCTGGCGGCCCTCAAGAAGGCATTAGCCAATGCCGAGGACAAAGCGGCCAAGGAACACGCTGTACGCGAAAAGCACGAGGCCCGGGTCAGCGAGGTTCAGCAAGAGCTTCAGGATGCCGTCAAGAAGTACGAGTCCTTGGAGCGTGATTCTAAGACGCAGGCATCCGAACTTGCGAGGGCCCGCTAGAGCACGCAAGAGGCTCGAGCCAAGGCCTAGAGCGTCCTTCAGGAACAACAGGTGGCTAAGAAGATTGCGGCGGGTAAGGCTTTCATTATGCAAAACAAGTCTGTGAAGGAAACGCTCCTTTTACTTACCCGAATTTGGTGCTCTACATGGGCTTTTACGGATTTGCCAAGCAGCGGTATCTGATGCTTCTGAATTCTATCGAGCCGAGGAAGGGAGTTCGATGGAGAAGCTGTTCTGGTCTCAATATCTTAGACCAGAACATCCGGTATCCTTCAGCGACCACCTGAAACAGTTGGTCGAGCTACACAAGGCGGCCGAGCTGGCCATGAGGGGCCTGATAGTCCGGCTATGGCCTTTGATACGTCTTCGTCATATCTACTTTTCCAAACACTTTTGCCCTTGTTTTGGACTCTAACTTGCATGATTTGAATGGAACTAACCCGGACCGACACTGTTTTCAGCAGAATTTCCATGGTGTTATTTATGTGTAGAAACAAAAGTTCTCGGAATGACCTGAAACTCCACGGAGCGTATTTTTGGAAATAATAAAAAAATACTGGCAAAAGATCAAGGCCAGGGGGCCCACACCCTATCCACGATGGTGGGGGGTGCGCCCCCCTACCTCGTGGGCCCCCTGGAGCTTCTCTGACCTCAACTCCAACTCTATATATTTGCTTTCGGGGAGAAAAAATAAAGGAGAAGGATTCATCGCGTTTTACAATACGGAGCCGCCACCAAGCCCTAAAATCTCTCGGGAGGGCTGATCTGGAGTCCGTTCGGGGCTCCGGAGAGGGGAACCCGTCGCCATCGTCATCATCAGCCATCCTCCATCGCCAATTTCATGATGCTCACCGCCGTGCGTGAGTAATTCCATCGTAGGCTTGCTGGACGGTGATGGGTTGGATGAGATTTATCATGTAATCGAGTTAGTTTTGTTAGGGTTTGATCCCTAGTATCCACTATGTTCTGATATTGATGTTGCTATGACTTTGCTATGCTTAATGCTTGTCACTAGGGCCCGAGTGCCATGATTTCAATCTCAACCTATTATGTTTTCATGAATATATGTGAGTTCTTGATCCTATCTTGCAAGTCTATAGTCACCTACTATGTGTTATGATCCGGCAACCCCGAAGTGACAATAATCGGGACCACTCCCGGTGATGACCGTAGTTTGAGGAGTTCATGTACTCACTATGTGTTAATGCTTTGGTCCGGTACTCTATTAAAAGGAGGCCTTAATATCCCTTAGTTTCCGCTAGGACCCCGCTGCCACGGGAGGGTAGGACAAAAGATGTCATGCAAGTTCTTTTCCATAAGCACGTATGACTATATTCGGAATACATGCCTACATTACATTGATGAATTGGAGCTAGTTCTGTGTCACCCTAGGTTATGACTATTACATGATGAACCGCATCCGGCATAATTCTCTATCACTGATCCATTGCCTACGAGCTTTCCATATATTGTTCTTCGCTTATTTACTTTTCCGTTGCTATTGTTACAATCACTACAAAATACCAAAAACATTACTTTTATTATCATTGCCTTTTGCTACCGTTACCACTACTATCATATTACTTTGCTACTAAATACTTTGCTGCAGATATTAAGTTTCCAGGTGTGGTTGAATTGACAACTCAGCTGCTAATACTTGAGAATATTCTCTGGCTCCCCTTGTGTCGAATCAATAAATTTGGGTTGAATGCTCTACCCTCGAAAACTGTTGCGATCCCCTATACTTGTGGGTTATCAGCCTTCCACGCCGGTATCCAGCAGCTACTTCGGGTTGGTGAAGCAGCTTGTTAGTGCCTGCACGTGGCTTGAGGTCGTAAAGTGGTTGGTCTGTATTGAGGGTGCCCGGATGGCCTTTGCTCGTTGCAAGATGTGGTGGGCGAAGATGGACGCCGTCGAGCTAACCAAGTGGCCGCCGAAGGGCAAGGAGCACCGTACACCCGGGCGCTATTTTTCGAATGTCCTAGAGGGGTCTTGTATTGTAGCCACGCAGTGCGGGTAGGACATTATTTTCAAATGAATAAACTCGTATTTTGTCTTGTATGATGACAACAAATTCGCTTTGTGATGTAATTTATGTTTTGATTGTGTCCTCATGTGCGTCCGTGTTATTTGAAATCTGAGGGTTGGCTAGTCGTCGGCTTCTGCCCTCACGTAGGTAGTACGGAGGTGTTCGGGATGGTATCTAAACAATCTTGATCCAATTGTATGGTCCTTGAAGGATTTGTTTATTGCACGAACCAGGCAACCAGACTATACGACTTAAACGCCCTCACTTAGCCATAGGAGTTTTATAATAAAACATAGGCGTAGCCCCTGGTATATGAACCAGAGTGCTGTCAGCGTTTGATCGGGAAGTACGATCCTTCGCGAAATGCAGAAAAAACTCCAATGATTTGAGACCTCCGAACAGCTGACCAGCTCTCGCCGCATCATGACAGTCAGTTTTCGGCTTTCTCTACTGAGGTGCTCGTCCGGTTTAGACCAGGGCACAATCGCAGTAGTTCTCCCTTTACTACCCTAGCCGATGTAGCGGAATATAGGATAGCAAGCACAGGAGCCGGGAAACCCAACTATTGACCAAAGATATGAATCGAAGCCAATGCATATAATGCTAAATTCGGGGTGCCGAACTATACTTACAAGAAGTGTTCGGACTTTTATTGCCGTAATGTGGGATTCTATAAAGCCCCTGGCAAACATCAAAATGTACCAAAGTGTACGGGTGTTACCTGATGGGGTTATGTAACGCCCGGACACACCCGCCGGTGGTCGTTACTCCTGGTGGGATCTAGACTGGCCCCACAGATCAATACTAGTCTTTTCTGCGCACTTTGTCCTCACTCGTGTGCACCCGGGAGCAACTTCCCGGTCGGTCACCCACCCTGAAACTACACCAAGCTGAGCACACTTAACTTTGGAGTTCTGTCCGAATGGGCTCCCGGAAAAGAAGGAATTCCTTATTGATATGAGTAGTCTATCATCCCTAAAAAGCCAGGCTATCACATACACCCCCACTCAGAGGAACCAATGTCCTTGTCGGGCCATAGGAACGTTCCCTCTTGGCACATACGTCTGTGCATCCAGTTCGGTACATGTGCCATGCCGTGTGCCACGACGGGTCACAAACGTCATGAATAACATGACCGCGCACCTATCCGCAAACATCCGTGTAACCGTGAGGTCGGCTCTGATACCAACTTGTCACACCTCCCATGCGGCTATGCCTCTAAGTCGTGCCGCGACACGTGGGAGATACAGCCGCATTGTGGGTGTGACAGGTTATCCACAGGGAAACTAAAAAAATAAAGAAAAGAGAGAAAAGAAAATAGAAAAGGTGTAAAGGTAAAAAGTTGGGGTCCTACAGCTCCAGCTACAAACTGTTTTCATTGTAATGTAATTAGTACATCAAGGCACATTGATACAAGTAGTGCAATAAGCAACATGCTATTTAACATGCCGAAACCAGGGAAGAGCTGCATGTGGGTCCTGGAAGACAGGTAGAGTTATCATTAACGGAATCACCTAAAAAGTCCCCGTATGTCTGCGGTCCTCGCCATCTTGGTGTGTTTATCCTTCAAGAGGACCGATAACCAGACCACCTGATGGGGCTTGTAGGATTAAAACCTGCAAGAAAACAAGTAGAAGTGAAAGTATGTCTGTATCCGATGTCGGTTGAGTCGTGCCGTGAATCACAAGCTAGCTATGCCTCCCTCGATGCCCATGGAATTTTGAGTGCGTAGTTATGTATGCGCTGCACGCAGGCCACCGCTTGATCGGGGCTGAGACGGAGGCCGGATTGCTAGTCGAGCTCCTGACGAGCCAAGCTCTCCTACTGCAGATTAGTATGGACCCTCTTAAGGGTGTCCGAGGGCTCGGCAGTCGAATGAAGGTTCTGCTTGAGAAGGCCGCTTTGTACTTCTACTGCTAGGGCAGCTGTGTGCTCTTCTGTACGGAGAGAACGTTCCATATTGCCATTTACTGTTATGACACCGCGTGGGCCGGGCATCTTTAGCTTGAGATAAGCATAGTGTGGCACTGCATTGAATCGAGCAAACACAGTCCGTCCGAGCAATGCATGATAGCCGTTGCGGAATGGGACGATATCGAAGACTAACTCCTCGCTTCGGAAGTTGTCCGGAGATCCGAAGACAACCTCTAGTGTGATTGAGCCCGTACAACGGGCCTCTACGCCTGGAATAACTCCTTTAAAGGTGGTATTTGTAGGCTTGATCCTTGACGGGTTAATGCCCATGTTTCACACTATATCCTGATAGAGCAGATTGAGGCTACTACCGCCGTCCATAAGGACACGAGTCAGGTGGAACCCATCAATTATTGGGTCTAAGACCAGTGCGGCTGAGCCTCCGTGATGGATACTGGTCGGGTGATCCCGGCGATTACAAGTGATTAGGCATGACGACAATGGGTTAAATTTTGGGGCGACTGGCTCTATCGCGTAGACGTCCCTGAGCGCACGCTTGCGCTCCCTCTTGGGGATGTGGGTAGCATATATCATGTTCATCGTTTTGACCTGAGGGGGAAACTTCTTCTGTCCCCCTGTGTTCGGTTGTTGTGGCTCTTCGTTATCATCCTCGCTTTGCGATCCCTTTTCCCTGTTCTCAGCATTTAATTTGCCGGCCTGTTTGAAAACCCAGCACTCACTATTTGTATGATTAGGAGGCTTGTCGGGGGTGCCGTGAATCTGGCACGGACGATCAAGTATGCGGTCCAAGCTGGATGGGCCAGAATTGTTCTTTTGGAACGGCTTCTTCCGCTGACCGGACTTAGAGCCGTTGAATCCGGTGTTGACCGCCGTATCATCGGTGTTATCACTGTTGTTTTGGCGCTTGTATATATTGTGTTGAGACTTGTCTTTGTTGCTTTTAACTTCAGGGGTGCCGGCGTCACTTGCATTGTTTTTGCTACGGGCCAACCAACTGTTCTCGCCCGCACAAAAGCGGGTCATGAGTGCCGTGAGGGCTGCCATGGATTTTGGCTTTTCTTGGCTGAGGTGGCGAGCGATCCATTCGTCGCGGATGCTATGCTTAAAGGCTGCTAGAGCTTCAGCGTCCGTACAGTCGACAATTTGGTTCTTTTTAGTTAAAAACCTTGTCCAGAATTTCCTGGCAGACTCTCCGGGCTATTGAACTATATGGCTTAGGTCATCAACGTCCGGAGGTCGAACATATGTACCTTGGAAGTTATCGAGGAAAGCCTCTTCCAAGTCCTCACAGCTGCCCATGGAATTTTCAGGCAGACTGTTTAGCCAATGCCGAGATGGCCCTTTGAGTTTTAGAGGGAGGTATTTTATGGCGTGGAGGTCATCTCCGCTGGCCATATGGATGTGGAGAATGAAGTCCTCGATCCACACCGCGGGGTCCATGGTTCCATCGTATGATTCTATGTTCACGGGCTTGAATCCGTCGGGGAATTCGTGATCTAGGACCTCATCAGTGAAACAATGAGGGTGTGCGGGGCCTCTATATCGAGCCGTATCGTGACGCAACTCTGATAGAGTCCATCTGTGGTGTTCGGCCCCCGCATGACTGGGTTTGTCACGTCCGAATAGGTGTCCGTGGTCACGTGTCGAGGCGCGTCCTCGCGATCCGTAGATTGATCTTGTATGTCCTGCTTTATTGTTCAGGTTCTGCCGGAGGTCATATGTATGGCCGTGGGCTAATTTACCTCTGCCTGAGTGATGAGGCGGAGTGGGCTGGTGTCCAGCATGGGTTGCCATTTTGTCCCGACCACGTGGTGGTCGGTCGGCCGTATTTATGCAACGGTGGTATGTACTCCGGCGCCTCCTCGTTGAACTGAGGTTGCAATTTGCGCTTTGGGTAGCTTTTGGTTGGGCGCTTGAGGCCGTACTCTTTGGAGGCTAGGACATCAGTCCATTTATCATTGAGCAGATCTTGGTCAGCTTGAAGCTGCTGCTGCTTCTTTTTCAGGCTCCTTGTGGTGGCTATTAGCTGGCGCTTGAAGCGCTCCTGCTCAAGAGGTTCCTCAGGCACGATGAAATCTTTGGTGCTGAGGCTCACCTCATCTTCGGAGAGCGGGAGGTAATTATCGTCCTCCGAATCTTCATGCATGGCCTGTTTAACAGGGCTAACCTGCTCATCTTCACGTTCATCTTGTTCGTTTGCTTTATCGACGGGGTCTTTGTTGTCTTCGGCACCTTCTGGAGTGTCATCTTCTCCTGTGCCGGTGTTGCTGTCTTTACTGTGGCGTGATTTAGAGCGGCGCCACTGATGTCAGCGCTTGGACTGTATTTCGGAAGGTTTATCCTCAACTGGGTGTTCTTTATCGTCGCCGCTGTTCTCCTTTGGTGCATCCACCATGTATATGTCATACAAGGAAGTGGCCGTCCAGCGTCCGGTGAACAGCGGGTTCTGGGCCTCTTCTTCTCCGGCATTGGCGTCCATACCGTCGATGTCCTCGGAGTCATATTCAAGTTCGTTGGTCAAATCCTTGATCGTGGCTATAAAGTGGGTGGCGGGTGGGAAGTAAAATTCTCCATCGTCGGCCCCTAGTTCGAGCCGGGTATAGTTCGGCTGTGGGTCCTCCGCCAAGGACATGTTTTTTAATGAGTTCAGCACATCACCCAAAGGCGAGTGTTGGAAGATGTCTGTGGCGCTGAATTTGAAGATCGATAAACAATCAAGCTTGGCATCCGCGGGCTCGCGCGGTTCGGAACCTGCGGTCGGAGACGAATCCGGCATTCTGGTGGCATAGACCTCGCGTGAGACCGGGTCCATGTACGGCTCCAACGCCGTGGAATCTGCAGCCTCCGAGGTGGGGTTAATCCTTCCGCCTCTGGATGGCGCGGCCTGCTCTGGCTCTAGGGCCAGAGCGGTCACAGGAGCGATCTCCTGGATGCGGCCCGATGATAGATTTAGGTCCTGGTCATCGGGGTGACTGGGAGCGGCCACCGCGGTATTGTATCCGGCGAAGATCAAGTCACCATGGATGTCCTCAACGTAGTTCAAGCTCCCGAATCTGACCTGATGGCCAGGGGCATAGCTTTTGATCTGCTCCAGATGGCCAAATGAGTTGGCCCACAGTGCGAAGCTGCCAAACACGAAGATTTTCCCGGGGAGGAAAGTTTCTCCGCAGACAGAGTCATTATTGACGATTGAATGGGCCATCGAACCTTTCAGTGACAGCACAGAGGAACTCTCAATGAAAGCACCAATGTCAGTGTCAAAACCGGCGGATCTTGGGTAGGGGGTCCCGAACTGTGCGTCTAAGGTTGATGGTAACATGAGATAGGGGACACGAAGTTTTACCCAGGTTCGGGCCCTCTTGATGGAGGTAATACCCTACATCCTACTTGATTGATATTGCATCCTACTTGATTGATATTGATGAATACGAGGATTACAAGAGTAGATCTACCACGAGATCGTGATGTCTAAGCCCTAGAAGTCTAGCATGTATGTCTAAGGTATTGAGTATATCCTTTCTGGACTACACACTCCGGTTTATATAGGCAACTGCGGGATCTAGGGTTACATAGAGTCGGTTACATAAGATGGAATCTTCATAGATGTTCGCCAAGCTTGCCTTCCATGCCAAGGAGAGTCCCATACGGACACGGGTACAGTCTTCGGTCTTCATATCTTCACAGCCATCAGTCCGGCCCATAGATAACAGGTCGGACGCCCGAGGACCCCTTAGTCCAGGACTCCCTCAGTAGCCCCTGAACCTGGCTTCAATGACAAGGTATCCGGCGCGTAGTGCTGTCTTCGGCATTGCAAGGCGGGTTCCTCCTTCCGAACTCCCGAGTAGTCTCCAGATGAATTGATTTGATCCTTAGTCCAAGACTCCCTCAGCAATCTCATCCAAACTGCCTCATGATCAAGATATGCAAGCTCAAAACAATGTTCTATCTACGCTCCAGACACAAGTCCATTCCCTAACAGAGACCCTTTGTGAAACAAGGACATACATTGTTCGATGTCATCATGAAATGATGTTTTTGAAACCAGACTATCAGACATTTGCTATGTTGTTCAGGAGCCTAGGAGAAATTAAGGCGAAGGTTATGGTGCTCCATCGGACAATACAACATGAAAACATAACAGTCATGTCAAATGAACTGAGCTTCTGGTGGTGAATTTATCTGCCAGACTATTAACTTTTATGCCAACCTTCGTTTTGTTTTATAGTTGTAATTTGTTTTGTTGCGATACAAAATTTGTTCTTAACATGCAGCCACCGGCTGAAGAAAACAGCAAGCCATTTTTGTATAGTGTAGGGTGTTCCCTATATTTGCACTGGTGGCGATCTTTGATGCCCAGTGGATGTAATCTGTGCAATCACCTTAATAGCCTAGCATTAGTTTCGGGCTTATTTATTTCCTAGTCTTCTTTTTCCCTGGTTTGCTAGTGGCCACAACAACCATGGGCCATATACGGACCGCGGAAACCTTGACCCTGCTACGGGCCGTAGGATCCATGGGCCTCCTATAGGTTGTCGATAAATGGGCCTCCAACAGGGCCGCAAAATCGGTGGGCCTCGAGCCGTCGGATAAATGGGTCAACATGGGCCTTAAACGGAAGTAATTGGTATCGGCCCAACATGGTAACGGGCCAGTAATAGGCCGGAGGGCAGCAAAGGCTTAATTCTGTCACAAGCATAACGGGTCGTTAATGGGCCAGAATATAGGACAGGCTGGAAATGGCGCAACGGGTTAATAGGCCAGAAACGGGCCGACTCTTGCCACGGGCTGAATTTGGCCCATTAGGGGATCAGGCCAATAACGGGTCGGGGGTAATCGAGGGCCGGAAAGGAGCCCAAGAACGTATGGGCCGTCTGTAGGCCGAAAGCTAACACGGGCTAGAAACGGCCCATGTGAATCATGGGCCGTTAACGGGTACAAAGAAATTTACTGTTCATTATGGGCTAGTGTCACCATGGGCCTCTAAAGGGCCTAAAGATACGAAGGCCTCTTATGGGCTGAAAGACGTCGTGGGCCATACATGGGCCGAAAGTGAAACGGGGTGGTGTTATATTCGACGACCCACATGACATTGTTGGGCCGATTTCGGGTAGGCCCTTACGGGCCATGAGTTACCGGGCCATAAAATGGGCTATTTGCGAAGAGACCGTTAACAGGCTTTTCATGGGCCAGCCCGCTAACTTTTGACTAAGTAAAACGGGCCGGCTTTTGTAAGCTAAATGGGCCAGTGGTGGGCCGTCGCATGTGTCGACATATCATAGGCGCCTATCTGACCCACTGACGAGCTGACACGTGTTTCCTCCGGCCAATCAGAATTTTACATGTGGAAATTTCCCATTGGTCCATGCTGTTAACAGGTTATCGGATCCAAAACCGGACCCGATAGCTTAACGGCGACCCGTTACGGTGGATGCCATGTGTTGGTCACCCTTGATGAAAGCACTTCTGTGATGGGCGATTTATCGTCATGGAAGTGGACACTTCCGTGATGATAATTTTCATAATGTCATGGAACACTTCTATTACTGCACAGGTATGACTATCTTGATTCTGTCATAAAATTGTCATGGATGTACATGCATGACAGAAAACGTGACCTACTGTGACAAACACGTATCATCACGGAAGTGTCTATTTTTGTAATGTTTGTCATCAATATGTTACTTGCCCGAGATTCGATCGTAGGTATCTTCATACCTCGTTCAATATCGTTACCGGCAAGTCTCTTTACTCGTTCCGTAACATACCATCCCACAACTAACTCATTAGTCACATTGCTTGCAAGGCTTCTTATGATGTGCATTACCGAGATGGCCCAAAGGTACCTCTCCGATACTCGGAGTGACAAATCTTAATCTCGATCTATGCCAACGCAACAAACATCTTCAGAGATACCTGTAGAGCATCTTTATAATCACCCAGTTACGTTGTGACGTTTGATAGCACACAAGGCATTCCTCCGGTATCCGAGAGTTGCATAATCTCATAGTCGAAGGAATATGTATTTGACATGAAGAAAGCAATAGCAATAAAACTGAACAATCAATATGCTAAGCTAACGGATGGGCCTTGTCCATCACATCATTCTCCTAATGATGTGATCCCGTTCATCAAATGACAACACATATCTATGGTTAGGAAACTTAACCATCTTTGATTAACGAGCTAGTCTAGTAGAGGCTTACTAGGGACATGGTGTTTTGTCTATGTATCCACACATGTATCAAGTTTTCGGTTAATACAATTCTAGCATGAATAATAAACATTTATCATGATATAAGGAAATATAAAATAACAAATTTATTATTTCCTCTAGGGCATATTTCCTTCATTTACCATATTGATTGGATCTATCCCTCTACATCATTTCATCTTGCTTAAGGCGTTACTCCGTTCTTATGAACTTAATACTCTAGATGCATGCTGGATAGCGGTCAATGTGTGGAGCAATAGTAGTAAATGCAGGCAGGAGTCGGTCTACTTATCACGGACGTGATGTCTATATTCATGATCATTTCCTTAGATATCATCATAACTATGCGCTTTTCTATCAATTGCTCAACAGTAATTTGTTTACCCATCATATGCTTTCTTCAAGAGAGAAGCCTCTAGTGAAACCTATGGCCCTCGGGTCTATTTCTCGTCATATATTTTCAAATCTATAAAACCAAAAACCCAAAAATACATTCGCACAATTTATTTATATTTGCTTTATTTTGTCTTTTACTTATCTTTTATATCTATCTCTATTAGATCTCACTCTTGCTAGTGACCATGAAGGGATTGATGATAACCCACAAGTACAGGGGATCACAACAGTTTTCGGGGGTAGAGTATTCAACCCAAATTATTTATTCGAAAGAAGGGGAGCCAAAGAACATTCTCAAGTATTAGCAGCTGAGTTGTCAATTCAACCACACCTGAAAGACTTAATATCTGCAGCAAAGTATTTAGTAGCAATGTAGTATGGAAGTGACGGTAACAACGGCAAAAGTAACAGTAGCAGTTTTGTAGCAATCGTAACAGTGGCAACGGAAAAGTAACTAAGCAAAGATCAATATGTGAAAATCTCGTAGGCAATGGATCCATCATGGATAATTATGTTGGATGGAATTCATCATGCAACGGTAATAACATAGGGTGACACCGAACTAGCTCCAATTCATCAATATAATGTAGGCATGTATTCTGAATATAGTCATACGTGCTTATGGAAAAGAACTTGCATGACATCTTTTATCCTACCCTCCCATGGCAGCGGGGTCCTATTGGAAACTAAGGGATATTAAGGCCTCCTTTTAATAGAGTACCGGACCAAAGCATTAGCACTTAGTGAATACATGAACTCCTTAAAAAACGGTCATCACCGGGAGTGGTCCCGACTATTGTCACTCCGGGGTTGCCGGATCATAACACGTAGTAGGTGATTATAACTTGCAATATCGGATCAAGAACACAAATATATTCATGAAAACATAATAGGTTCAGATCTGAAATCATGGCACTCGGGCCCTAGTGACAAGCATTAGGCATAGCAAAGTCATAGCAACATCAATCTTCGAACATAGTGGATACTAGGGATCAAACCCTAACAAAACTAAGTTGATTACATGGTAAATCTCATCCAACTCATCACGGTCTAGCAAGCCTACGATGGAATTACTCATGCACGACAGTCATCATCATGAAATTGGTGATGGAGGATGGTTGATGATGATTATGATGGCGACGGATTCCCCTCTCCGGAGCCCAAAACAGACTCCAGATCTGCCCTCCCGAGGAAGAATAGGGCTTGCCGGCAGTTCCGTATCGTAAAACACAATGAATCCTTCTCTCTCATTTTTTTCTCCCTGAAAGAGAATATATGGAGTTGGAGTTCAGGTCGGTGGAGGTCCAGGGGGGCCACAAGGTAGGAGGGCACGCCCCCACCCTTGTGACTATGGTGTGGGGCCCCTACTGCTGGTTCTTTCGCCAATATTTTTTATTAATTCCGAAACTTGGCTCCGTGAAGTTTCAGGTCATTCCGAGAACTTTTTATTCTACACAAAAATAACACCATGGCAATTCTACTGAAAACATCGTCAGTTCGGGTTAGTTCCATTCAAATCATGCAAGTTAGAGTCCAAAACAAGGGAAAACGAGTTTGGAAAAGTAGATACGACGAAGACGTATCAACTCCCCCAAGCTTAACCCATTGCTTGTCCTCAAGCAATTCAGTTGATAAACTGAAAGTGATAAAAAAACTTTTACAAACTCTATTTGATCTTGTTGTTGCAAATATGTAAAGCCAACATTCAAGTTTTCAGCAATGATTATGAACTAACCATATTCACAATAACCGTCAAAACCAGCGGATCTCGGGTAGGGGGTCCCGAACTGTGCGTCTAAGGTCAATAGTAACAGGAGACAGGGGACACAATGTTTTACCCAGGTTCGGGCCCTCTCTATGGAGGTAATACCCTACGTCCTGCTTGATTGATCTTGATGAATACGAGTATTAGAAGAGTTGATCTACCACGAGATCGTAATGGCTAAACCCTAGAGGTCTAGCTTATATGGCTATGATAATGAATCTCCTCCTCCGGACTAAGTCCTCCGGTTTATATAGACACCGGGAGGAACTAGGGTTACACAAGGTCGGTTATGAAGAAAGGAATCTACATATTTAGTCGCCAAGCTTGCCTTCCACACCAAGGAGAGTCCCATCTGGACACGGGTGCAGTCTCCGGTCTTCGTATCTTCACAACCCATCAGTTCGGCCCATGGCTAACAGGTCAGACGCTCGAGGACCCCTTAGTAGAGGACTCCCTCAGTAGCCCGTGAACCTAGCTTCAATGACGAGGTGTCTGGCGCGCAGATTGTCTTCGGCATTGCAAGGCGGGTTCCTCCTTCTGAACTCCAAAATAGTCTTCGGACGTATCGACGTGTCCGGACCTATAACACACACACCACACACAACCGCAGAGAGAATATAATATTCCAGGAGTCCAATCTGCTGACAACTTTTTACAACGTGACATCACGCTCGCCCGGTTTTTCGAACCATTTCCTGTCCCGCCGTTCCATGTTTTGAGGCGCGGTTGCTATTGGCACGTTCTATCAAAGCAGAGATCATGTCCCCTTATTGCGGGATTCTCATTAATATGAGCGCGGGTAATCCAACCGTTCCATTCGGAAGATTCCTTACGAATAGGCAGGCTTTCAGGCTCAGGAGGAGGCGTTTAATCCCCGTTGCCTTTATACAGGAACCAAGGGCCGTCCTTTTTGACGCCAAACTTCTCCTCAGCCTCTCCGACCTTGAGTTCTAGCACCCAAGGTTTAGACTTCGTTGCTCCGAGCTTCCCCATTATGTCCGGACCTAGCCCTCAAGGCCGATGGGTGGCTTCCTCCGTTACAGAGGAGGATATTGCGAAGCTTCGAGCGGATAGATACCTGAGCGCGGAAATCCACCATAGGCTTCCTGCTCAAGCGCAGGTTATCTCGACCCCCAGATTTGGCGAGAGGGTCGTGTTCATCTCACAATTCCTTCGAGGTCTAGGGCTCGCTCTTCACCACTTCGTCCGGGGGCTAATGTTCTATTATGGGCTAGATTTTCACGATCTAGCCCTGGAATCTTTCCTCCATGTCTCGGCATTCATCATTGAAGGAAATATGCCCTAGAGGCAATAATAAAGTTATTATTTATTTCCTTATATCATGATAAATGTTTATTATTCATGCTAGAATTGTATTAACCAGAAACATAATACATGTGTGAATACATAGACAAACAAAGTGTCACTAGTATGCCTCTACTTGACTAGCTCGTTAATCAAAGATGGTTATGTTTCCTAACCATGAACAATGAGTTGTTATTTGATTAACGGGATCACATCATTAAGTGAATGATCTGATTGACATGACCCATTCCATTAGCTTAGCACCCGATCGTTTAGTATGTTGATATTGCTTTCTTCATGATTTATACATGTTCCTATGACTATGAGATTATGCAACTCCCGTTTGCCGGAGGAACACTTTGTGTGCTACCAAACGTCACAACGTAACTGGGTGATTATAAAGGAGCTCTACAGGTGTCTCCAAAGGTAAATGTTGGGTTGGCGTATTTCGATATTAGGATTTGTCACTCCGATTGTCGGAGAGGTATCTCTGGGCCCTCTCGGTAATGCACATCACTTAAGCCTTGCAAGCATTGCAACTAATGAGTTAGTTGCGGGATGATGTATTACAGAATGAGTAAAGAGACTTGCCGGTAGCGAGATTGAACTAGGTATTAGAATACCGACGATCGAATCTCGGGCAAGTAACATACCGATGACAAAGGGAACAACGTATGTTGTTATGCGGTCTGACCGATAAAAGATCTTCATAGAATATGTAGGAGCCAATATGAGCATCCAGGTTCCGCTATTGGTTATTGACCAGAGACGTGTCTCGGTCATGTCTACATTGTTCTCGAACCCGTAGGGTCCGCACGCTTAAGGTTACGATGACAGTTATATTATGAGTTTATGCATTTTGATGTACCGAAGGTTGTTCGGAGTCCCGGATGTGATCACGGACATGACGAGGAGTCTCGAAATGGTCGAGACATAAAGATTGATATATTGGAAGCGTATGTTTGGATATCGGAAGTGTTCCGGGTGAAATCGGGATTTTACCGGAGTACCGGGAGGTTACCGGAACCCCCCGGGAGCTATATGGGCCTTAATGGGCCATAGTGGAAGAAGAGAAGAGGCAGCCAGGGCTTGGGCCACGCGCCCCTCCCCCTAGTCCGAATAGGACAAGGAGAGAGGGGGCCGGCGCCCTCCTCCTTCTCTCTCTCTCTCTTTTCCACCTCATGAATCCTATTCCAACTAGGATTGGGGGAGAAGTCCTACTCCCGAAGGGAGTAGGACTCCTCCTGGCGCGCCATATGTGGTCGGCCGACCTCCCCCTCTTGGTCCTTTATATACGGAGGCAGGGGCACCCCAGAGAAACACAAGTTGATCCACGTGATCATATTCTTAGCCGTGTGCGGTGCCCCCTTCCACCATAGTCCTTGATATTATTGTAGCGGAGTTTAGGCGAAGCCCTGCTGCAGTAGTACATCAAGATCGTCACCACGCCGTCGTGCTGATGGAACTCTTCCCCGACACTTTGCTGGATCGGAGTCCGGGGATCGTCATCGAGCTGAACGTGTGCTAAAACTCGGAGGTGCCGTAGTTTCGGTGCTTGATCGGTCGGGCCGTGAAGACGTACGACTACATCAACCAAACGCTTCGGTTGTCGATCTACAAGGTACGTAGATCATACTCTCCCCTCTTGTTGCTATGCATCACCATGATCTTGCATGTGCGTAGGAATTTTTTTGAAATTACTACGTTCCCCAACAGTGGCATCAGAGCCTAGGTTTTTATGTTGATGTTATATGCACGAGTAGAACACAAGTGAGTTGTGGGTGATATAAGTCATACTGCTTACCAGCATGTCATACTTTGGTTTGGCGGTATTGTTGGACGAAGCGGCCCGGACCGACATTACGCGTACGCTTACGCGAGACCGGTTCTCCCGACGTGCTTTGCACATAGGTGGCTTGCGGGTGACAGTTTCTCCAACTTTAGTTGAATCGAGTGTGGCTACGCCCGGTCCTTGCGAAGGTTAAAACAGCACCAACTTGACAAACTATCATTGTGGTTTTGATGCGTAGGTAAGATTGGTTCTTGCTTAAGCCCGTAGCAACCACATAAAACTTGCAACAACAAAGTAGAGGAGGTTAACTTGTTTTTGCAGGGCATGTTGTGATGTGATATGGTCAAGACATGATGCTGAATTTTATTGTATGAGATGATCATGTTTTGTAACCGAGTTATCGGCAACTGGCAGGAGCCATATGGTTGTCGCTTTATTGTATGCAATGCAATCACGCTGTAATGCTTTACTTTATCAGTAAACGGTAGCGATAGTCGTGGAAGCACAAGCTTGGCGAGACAACAATGATGCTATGATGGAGATCAAGGTGTCGCCCGGTGACGATGGTGATCACAATGATGCTTTGGAGATGGAGATCACAAGCACAAGATGATGATGGCCATATCATATCACTTATATTGATTGCATGTGATGTTTATCTTTTATGCATCTTATCTTGCTTTGATTGACGGTAGCATTATAAGATGATCTCTCACTAAATTATCAAGAAGTGTTCTCCCTGAGTATGCACCGTTGCGAAAGTTCTTTGTGCTGAGACACCACATGATGATCGGGTGTGATAGGCTCTAGGTTCAAATACAACGGGTGCAAAACAGTTGCACACGCAGAATACTCAGGTTATACTTGACGAGCCAAGCATATACAGATATGGCCTCGGAACACGGAGACCGAAAGGTCGAGCGTGAATCATATAGTAGATATGATCAACATAGTGATGTTCACCAATGAAACTACTCCATCTCACGTGATTATCGGACATGGTTTAGTTGATTTGGATCACGTAATCACTTAGAGGATTAGAGGGATGTCTATCTAAGTGGGAGTTCTTTAAGTAAATTAACTGAACTTAAATTTATCATGAAACTTAGTACCTGATAAGTATCTTGCTTGCTTATGCTTGTTTGTAGATAGATGGCTCGTGCTATTGTTCTGTTGAATTTTAATGCGTTCCTTGAGAAAGCAAAGTTGAAAGATGATGGTAGCAATTACACGGACTGGGTCCGTAACTTGAGGATTATCCTCATTGCTGCACAGAAGAATTACGTCCTAGAAGCACCACTGGGTGCCAGGCCTGCTGCAGGAGCAACGGCGGATGTTATGAACGTCTGGCAGAGCAAAGCTGATGACTACTCAATAGTTCAGTGTGCCATGCTTTACGGCTTAGAATCGGGACTTCAACGATGTTTTGAACGTCATGCAGCATATGAGATGTTCCAGGAGTTGAAGTTAATATTTCAAGCAAATGCCCGGATTGAGAGATATGAAGTCTCCAATAAGTTCTATAGCTGCAAGATGGAGGAGAACAGTTCTGTCAGTGAGCATATACTCAAAATGTCTGGGTATAATAATCACTTGATTCAATTGGGAGTTAATCTTCCAGATGATTGGGTCATTGACAGAATTCTCCAATCACTTCCACCAAGCTACAAGAGCTTCGTGATGAACTATAATATGCAAGGGATGAACAATACTATTCCCGAGCTCTTCGCGATGCTAAAAGCTGCGGAGGTAGAAATCAAGAAGGAGCATCAAGTGTTGATGGTCAACAAGACCACTAGTTTCAAGAAAAAGGGCAAAGGGAAGAAGAAGGGGAACTTCAAAAAGAACAGCAAGCAAGTTGCTACTCAAGATAAGAAACCCAAACCTGGACCTAAGCCTGAAACTGAGTGCTTCTACTGCAAGCAGACTGGTCACTAGAAGCGGAACTGCCCCAAGTATTTGGTGGATAAGAAGGATGGAAAGGTGAACAAAGGTATATGTGATATACATGTTATTGATGTGTACCTTACAAATGCTTGTAGTAGCACCTGGGTATTTGATACTGGTTCTGTTGCTAATATTTGCAACTCGAAACAGGGACTACGGATTAAGCGAAGATTGGCTAAGGACGAGGTGACGATGCGCGTGGGAAACGGTTCCAAAGTCGATGTGATCGCAGTCGGCATGCTACCTCTACATCTACCTTCGAGATTAATATTAGACCTATATAATTGTTATTTGGTGCCAGCGTTAAGCATGAACATTATATCTGGATCTTGTTTGATGTGAGACGGTTATTCATTTAAATCTGAGAATAATGGTTGTTCTATTTATATGAGTAATATCTTTTATGGTCATGCACCCTTAAAGAGGGGTCTATTTTTATTAAATCTCGATAGTAGTAACACACATATTCATAGTGTGAAGCCAAAAGATGCAGAGTTGATAATGATAGTGCAACTTATTTGTGGCACTGCCGTTTAGGTCATATCGGTGTAAAGCGCATGAAGAAACTCCATACTGATGGACTTTTGGAACCACTTGATTATGAATCACTTGGTACTTGCGAACCGTGCCTCATGGGCAAGATGACTAAAACACCGTTCTCGGATACTATGGAGAGAGCAACAGATT
Organism: Triticum dicoccoides; assembly: GCF_002162155.2. Classification (NCBI taxonomy): domain Eukaryota; kingdom Viridiplantae; phylum Streptophyta; class Magnoliopsida; order Poales; family Poaceae; genus Triticum; species Triticum dicoccoides. Next base: position 122,756,813 of record NC_041386.1, on the reverse strand, counting down.
TGTTGGAAATCATACATACAAATGTATGTGGTCCGATGAATATTGAGGCTCGTGGCGGATATCGTTATTTTCTCACCTTCACAGATGACTTAAGCAGATATGGGTATATCTACTTAATGAAACATAAGTCTGAAACGTTTGAAAAGTTCAAAGAATTTCAGAGTGAAGTTGAAAATCATCGTAACAAGAAAATAAAGTTTCTACGATCTGATCGTGGAGGAGAATATTTGAGTTACGAGTTTGGTGTACATTTGAAAAATTGTGGAATAGTTTCGCAACTCACGCCACCCGGAACACCACAGCGTAATGGTGTGTCCGAACGTCGTAATCATACTTTACTAGATATGGTGCGATCTATGATGTCTCTTACTGATTTACCGCTATCGTTTTGGGGATACGCTCTAGAGACGGCCGCATTCACGTTAAATAGGGCACCATCAAAATCCGTTGAGACAACGCCTTATGAACTGTGGTTTGGCAAGAAACCAAAGTTGTCGTTTCTGAAAGTTTGGGGCTGTGATGCTTATGTGAAAAAGCTTCAACCTGATAAGCTCGAACCCAAATCGGAGAAATGTGTCTTCATAGGATATCCAAAGGAGACTATTGGATACACCTTCTATCACAGATCCGAAGGCAAGACTTTTGTTGCTAAATTTGGAAACTTTCTGGAGAAGGAGTTTCTCTCGAAAGAAGTGAGTGGGAGGAAAGTAGAACTTGACGAGGTAACTGTACCTGCTCCCTTATTGGAAAGTAGTACATCACAGAAAACTATTTCTGTGACACCTACACCAGTTAGTGAGGAAGCTAATGATGATGATCATGAAACTTCAGAACGAGATACTACTGAACCTCGTAGATCAACCAGAGTAAGATCCGCGCCAGAGTGGTACAGTAATCCCGTTCTGGAAGTCATGCTACTAGATCATGATGAACCTACAAACTATGAAGAAGCGATGGTGAGCCCAGATTCCGCAAAGTGGCTTGAAGCCATGAAATCTGAGATGGGATCCATGTATGAGAACAAAGTATGGACTTTGGTTGACTTGCCCGATGATCGGCGAGCAATTGAGAATAAATGGATCTTCAAGAAGAAGATTGACGCTGACGGTAATATTACTGTCTACAAAGCTCGACTTGTCGCAAAAGGTTTTTGGCAAGTTCAAGGGATGGACTACGATGAGACCTTCTCACCCGTAGCGATGCTTAAGTCTGTCCAAATCATGTTAGCAATTGCCGCATTTTATGATTATGAAATTTGGCAGATGGATGTCAAAACTGCATTCCTGAATGGATTTCTGGAAGAAGAGTTGTATATGATGCAACCAAAAGGTTTTGTCGATCCAAAGGGAGCTAACAAAGTGTGCAAGCTCCAGGGATCCATTTATGGACTGGTGCAAGCCTCTCGGAGTTGGAATAAACATTTTGATAGTGTGATCAAAGCATTTGGTTTTATACAGACTTTTGGAGAAGCCTGTATTTACAAGAAAGTGAGTGGGAGCTCTATAGCATTTCTGATATTATATGTCGATGACATATTACTAATTGGAAATGATATAGAATTTCTGGATAGCATAAAGGGATACTTGAATAAGAGTTTTTCAATGAAAGACCTCGGTGAAGCTGCTTACATATTATGCATTAAGATCTATAGAGATTGATCAAGACGCTTAATTGGACTTTCACAAAGCACATACCTTGACAAAGTTTTGAAGAAGTTCAAAATGGATCAAGCAAAGAAAGGGTTCTTGCCTGTGTTACAAGGTGTGAAGTTGAGTAAGACTCAATGCCTGACCACTGCAGAAGATAGAGAGAATATGAAAGATGTTCCCTATGCTTCAGCCATAGGCTCTATCATGTATGCAATGTTGTGTACCAGACCTGATGTGTGCCTTGCTATAAGTCTAGCAGGGAGGTACCAAAGTAATCCAGGAGTGGATCACTGGACAGCGGTCAAGAACATCCTGAAGTACCTGAAAAGGACTAAGAATATGTTTCTCGTATATGGAGGTGACAAAGAGCTCAGCGCAAAAGGTTACGTTGATGCAAGCTTTGACACTGATCCGGACGATTCTAAGTCGCAAACCGGATACGTGTTTACATTAAACGTTGGAGCTGTCAGTTGGTGCAGTTCTAAACAAAGCATTGTAGCGGGATCTACATGTGAAGCGGAGTACATAGCTGCTTCGGAAGCAGCAAATGAAGGAGTCTAGATGAAGGAGTTCATATCCGATCTAGGTGTCATACCTAGTGCAGCGGGTCCAATGAAAATCTTTTGTGACAATACTGGTGCAATTGCCTTGGCAAAGGAATCCAGATTTCACAAGAGAACCAAGCACATCAAGAGACGCTTCAATTCCATCCGGGATCTAGTCCAGGTGGGAGACATAGAGATTTGCAAGATACATACGGATCTGAATGTTGCAGACCCGTTGACTAAGCCTCTTCCACGAGCAAAACATGATCAGCACCAAGGCTCCATGGGTGTTAGAATCATTACTGTGTAATCTAGATTATTGACTCTAGTGCAAGTGGGAGACTGAAGGAAATATGCCCTAGAGGCAATAATAAAGTTATTATTTATTTCCTTATATCATGATAAATGTTTATTATTCATGCTAGAATTGTATTAACCGGAAACATAATACATGTGTGAATACATAGACAAACAAAGTGTCACTAGTATGCCTCTACTTGACTAGCTCGTTAATCAAAGATGGTTATGTTTCCTAACCATGAACAATGAGTTGTTATTTGATTAACGGGATCACATCATTAAGTGAATGATCTGATTGACATGACCCATTCCATTAGCTTAGCACCCGATCGTTTAGTATGTTGCTATTGCTTTCTTCATGACTTATACATGTTCCTATGACTATGAGATTATGTAACTCCCGTTTGCCGGAGGAACACTTTGTGTGCTACCAAACGTCACAACGTAACTGGGTGATTATAAAGGAGCTCTATAGGTGTCTCCAAAGGTAAATATTGGGTTGGCGTATTTCGAGATTAGGATTTGTCACTCCGATTGTCGGAGAGGTATCTCTGGGCCCTCTCGGTAATGCACATCACTTAAGCCTTGCAAGCATTGCAACTAATGAGTTAGTTGCGGGATGATGTATTACAGAACGAGTAAAGAGACTTGCCGGTAACGAGACTGAACTAGGTATTAGAATACCGACGATTGAATCTCGGGCAAGTAACATACCGATGACAAAGGGAACAACGTATGTTGTTATGCGGTCTGACCGATAAAAGATCTTCGTAGAATATGTAGGAGCCAATATGAGCATCCAGGTTCCGCTATTGGTTATTGACCAGAGACGTGTCTCGGTCATGTCTACATTGTTCTCGAACCCGTAGGGTCCGCACGCTTAAGGTTACGATGACAGTTATATTATGAGTTTATGCATTTTGATGTACCGAAGGTTGTTCGGAGTCCCGGATGTGATCACGGACATGACGAGGAGTCTTGAAATGGTCGAGACATAAAGATTGATATATTGGAAGCCTATGTTTGGATATCGGAAGTGTTCCGGGTGAAATCGGGATTTTACCGGAGTACCGGGAGGTTACCGGAACCCCCCGGGAGCTATATGGGCCTTAATGGGCCATAGTGGAAGAAGAGAAGAGGCAGCCAGGGCTTGGGCCGCGCGCCCCTCCCCCCTAGTCCGAATAGGACAAGGAGAGAGGGGGCCGGCGCCCTCCTCCTTCTCTCTCTCTCTCTTTTCCACCTCATGAATCCTATTCCAACTAGGATTGGGGGAGAAGTCCTACTCCCGGAGGGAGTAGGACTCCTCCTGGCACGCCATATGTGGCCGGCCGGCCTCCCCCTCTTGGTCCTTTATATACGGAGGCAGGGGCACCCCAGAGAAACACAAGTTGATCCACGTGATCATATTCTTAGCCGTGTGTGGTGCCCCCTTCCACCATAGTCCTCGATAATATTGTAGCGGAGTTTAGGCGAAGCCCTGCTGCAGTAGTACATCAAGATCGTCACCACGCCGTCGTGCTGACGGAACTCTTCCCCGACACTTTGCTGGATCGGAGTCCGGGGATCGTCATCGAGCTGAACGTGTGCTAAAACTCGGAGGTGCCGTAGTTTCGGTGCTTGATCGGTCGGGCCGTGAAGACGTACGACTACATCAACCAAACGCTTTCGTTGTCGATCTACAAGGTACGTAGATCATACTCTCCCCTCTCGTTGCTATGCATCACCATGATCTTGCGTGTGCGTAGGAAATTTTTTGAAATTACTACGTTCCCCAACAATCATTACATGCGAGGCCTTCCTCTGAATCCCCCCACACTTCGGCTTATGGCGCAGGACCTTCGGTGTGAAACCAAAGGTAGTCGACGGGGAACAGGTGGAGTGCGGCGGTGCTATAGTCAGCCAGCTCACCAACACTCCTTGGCCAAAAGGCCCTTTTGCCGAAACTTCCAATTAGTGGCAGCGAGAGTGGTTTTACGTTACGGAGCCCCACAGCACCAAGTGGGTAGCTGCACCCATGTTTCGCCCTAGCCCATCGTTACAGCTTGCATCATGGGCCAAGAAGGGCCTGGATTGGGGATCAGTTGATGAAGTGCAGACTCTACAGAGCCACATCTGAACACTCCTCAAGAGGGACATTGATCTTGTCAGCGTGATTCAAGTAATGTTGATTCGTCGAATCCTTCCGTGCCAGCGTAGGCCTCTCCGTATGTGGGAGTTCAATCCAGAAGGACCATGAACCCTCCAACACTTCTTCGGCATTACGCACAAAGGGATGTGGCAGTTGTTTTTTGGAAAACGAAAACATTGGCCGAAATCTACTGAGGACACAGGCCTCGACTATAACCGTCCGGATACCCCGGTAAGCACTTGACTTGCAAACATCCCCCCTTTTTTAAGTATGCCATAATACATTACTAAGCAAACTATCTCCTTCCAGGGTTGGATAAAGAAAGCGGAGCTGATAAGGTGTCCGGCCCCTCTTCCCGAGGGTTCAGCGGATCATGTATTAACAAGGATGCTAGCCCAGGCACCGTACCAGATGCCTGTGAAGGAGGGCAAGGCAGAGAGGACCAAAGATGTCCCCCATCCCGAAGGTGCACCAGACATTGTGTCTGGAGGAATCAAGATTCAATCGTCCGAAGACAAAAATGAAGGGGAAGTCAAGGTCTCTTCCCCCCATGGTAAGAAAAGGGCCGCCTCCAAAGATTGGGAGGAAAAGGCTCCTAAGCAAGGCAAGATGCCTTCGTTGGGTGGCTCGGGCTTGGAGGACAACGTCATCGCGCAGTCCCATGGTGAGGACAAGCCTCAGGCCAAGTCGTAAGTCAACAAGGGTGTTTTAAACATGTCCCGTCCCTTTCTTGTAACGTCTAGAATATATGTTTTTTGCAGCTCGGCACACAGTCTTCTTCAACAATCCTCTTCCTCGGGGGATCTTCTCCCGGAGATGATGGAAAGCGAGACATCTCCACCAATCTCTTCGCCCAACAGGGCGGACGACTTCGAGGTGTCGTCGCGGAGGGTCTCTCCCGATCAACAAGTGGTGCGAGGGATGATGAAGACACAACCCGAAGGTGATACTTCAGTAGCCCAGGGTCCGGGACCAACAATAAAGGCCCCGAACATTCCGGTCTGCCGCCGGATATGAATAAACAGATTCATTCAAAGGAAGGTCGTACTCCTACAGCAGCTGCCGGAGACCCAGAGGCGCCGGATATATTGACGAACATGCTGTGACAGGCATCCATCTCAGAGGAACATCGTACCTTGATGGGCACAGTGATCGAAAAGGTCCTGGCCACGAAAAGCGGATTGAATGAGGCCTTTGTCAGCCTGTTAAGAGGCTTCGAGGTTAGTATTGCAATATGTTCGATTGTGTTTTATTCAAGAATACACCTACGTATAGATAGTAGCCCCTGAGACTCTGATTGGCTTCCCGAGGGAGGCGATCAGAGGATCAAAAGAAATGCCCAGGAAGTAATATGATTAATTGGAACACGGGCTGTGACCTCCCCGGAAATTGTCCGGCTATAGAGATTGCGGATTTGCAACACAATATTCATGAGGCAGATACGGATATCGCGCTTATCAACAGGCGTCTTGACGAGTCGCAAGGTACGTATTCAGAGCAATCCTTACATATACGTGTTTGTAGTATAAGCGTGACACTGAAAATTGCATATTGGCATATGCATGGCTGCAGATGGTGTCGCTGTCGTCGAGATTCTTCGGGCGGAGCTGGCCCAGGCCAAGGAGCAGGCCTGGTTTAGTAATGCGGCTGCCTAAAAGGTATCAGCCGCGTTAACGGCCGAACAGGCTGCTCGGCACCAAGATAAGGAGAAAATATCCTCGATGGTGCTCGAACTTAAAAATGCTACTTGCCGCTGTGAATTCCTAGAGGAGGAGAATAAAGCCAAAGCGGTTGAGCTTGAAAAGGCCTTGCGAGAGGTGAAAGAAGCGCGGTCCAAATCTAGAGCGGCCCGTGAGGAGATCCGGCAAGTTAGGGAGATTGCGGCTGGTAAGCCCTTTTTGTTACAAACTAAGTTTGGCGATCCGAATTATGCTGAGCTTAACCAAGTATGGAGTTCTCCGGACATGTTTTTAGACCTGCCGAAGAGTTCATCCGATGCGGCGCAGTTTTATCAAGCGCAAGAGGGATATGCAACAAAGAAGCTTTTCTGGTCACAGTTCGGCGCATCAAAACGCCCTCTCCTGCTGAATGACCAGATGTCCCAATGGGACGAACTTCACAGGATGTCCGGCGCTGCCATGAAGAATGTCGTACTTCAGGTGTGGCCGACTGAGCCGATTCCAAATAGTTATTTTGGCTTGGTGCGGCAGCTTGCTGATGCGGTGCCCCGCATCGACGCCGTGAAGCGGTCGGCGTGCATTGAGGGTGCACGGATGGCCTTTGCCCGAGTCAAGACATACTAGGGGAAGATGAAGGCCGTCGATGTTGCAGCTCAGGGTCCACCCAAGGGCGAGGACCATCACGCACCAGAGCATTAGTTTGAGGACGTCTTAGAGGCTGCCCACTTCATAGAGGGTCAATGTTCGAAAGGCATAATATTCGAGTGAACTCTTTACGGATTGTAAAAGACAATTGTTATAATCAGTCTATATTTTGATTTTGCCTAAAGGCGTTTGTTCCTCCTATGTGGCCGTTTGTATATGATCTGAAATTTTTCCAGTCGTCGGCTTCAGCCCCCTCGTAGGAAGTACGGGGGTGTTCGAAAAAGCATCTGATCACTCTTGACCCAACGTCTTGGTCCGTGTAGGAGGTGTCTGATGACCCACAAGTTTAGGGGATCTATCATAGCCTTTTCGATAAGTAAGAGTGTCAAACCCAACGAGGAGCAGAAGGAAATGATAAGCAGTTTTCAGTAAGGTATTCTCTGCAAGCACTAAAATTATCGGTAACAGATAGTTTTGTGATAAGGTAATTTGTAACGAGTAGCAAGTAATAAAAGTAAATAAGGTGCAGCAAGATGGCCCAATCCTTTTTGTAGCAAAGGACAAGCCTGGAGAAACTCTTATATGAAGGAAAGGGCTCCCGAGGACACATGGGAATTATCGTCAAGCTAGTTTTCATCACGTTCATATGATTCGCGTTCGGTACTTTGATAATTTGATATGTGGGTGGATCGGTGCTTGGGTACTGTCCTTACTTGGACAAGCATCCCACTTATGATTAACCCCCATTGCAAGCATCCGCAACTACAACAGAAGTATTAAGGTAAACCTAACCATAGCATGAAACATATGGATCCAAATCAGCCCCTTACGAAGCAACGCGTAAACTAGGGTTTAAGCTTCTATCACTCTAGCAACCAATCATCTACTTATTACTTCCCAGTGCCTCCCTCTAAGCCCAAACAATGGTGAAGTGCCATGTAGTCAACGTTCACATGACACCACTAGAGGGATGACAACATACATCTCATCAAAATATCAAACAAATACCAAATTCACATGACTACTTATAGCAAGACTTCTCCCATGTCCTCAGGAACAAACGTAACTACTCACAAAGCATATTCATGTTCATAATCAGAGGGGTATTAATATCCATAATGGATCTGAACATACGATCTTCCACCAAGTAAACCAACTAGCATCAACTACAAGGAGTAATCAACACTACTAGCAACCCACAGGTACCAATCTGAGGTTTGGATACAAAGATTGGATACAAGAGATGAACTAGGGTGGTGCTGGTGAAGATGTTGATGGAGATTGACCCCCTCCCTTGGTGATGACGATGGTGATGATTTCCCCCTCCCGGAGGGAAGTTTCCCCGGAAGAATAGCTCTGTCGGAGCCCTAGATTAGTTGCGCCAAGGTTCCGCCTCGTGGCGGTGGAGTTTCGTCCCGTGAGCTAGCTTATGATTTTTTCCAGGGTAAAAGACTTCATATAGCAGAAGATGGTCATCGGAAGGCCACCAGGGGGCCCACGAGGCAGGGGGCGCGCCCAGGGGGTAGGGCGCGCCCCCCACCCTCGTGGCCAGGGTGTGGGCCCCCTGTGGAACTTTCTCTGCTCAGTATTTTTTATTAATTCCAAAAATGACTTCCGTGAAGTTTCAGGACTTTTGGAGTTGTGCAGAATAGGTCTCCGATATTTGCTCCTTTTCCAGCCCAGAATCCCAGCTGCCGGTATTCCCCCTCTTCATGTAAACCTTGTAAAATAAGAGAGAATAGGCATAAGTATTGTGACATAATGTGTAATAATAGCCCATAATGCAATAAATATCGATATAAAAGCATGATGCAAAATGGACGTATCAGTGTCAATGCGGCGAACCAGGCAACTAGACTATAGGGCGTTAACACTTTCACTTAGCCATAGGAGTTTTATGGTGGGTCTACGACATAGCCCCTAGTATGTATGCGGCTTATTCATGCGATGCATTGGAAAGAGGTCATTCGTGTGACACAGAGGGAAACACGAAAGATTCTGATAAGTCATCGAGTGGTTGACCAGCTCTCGCCGCATCATGACAGTCAGTTTTCGGCTTTCTATACTGAGGTGCTTAACCAGGTGAACCGGAAGCACAGTCGCAGTAGTTCTCCCTTTACTACCCTAGCCGATAGAGCAGAACATAGGATAGCAAGCACAGGAGCCGGGCAACCCAACTATTGACCCAAGACATGATTCAGAGTTGATGCATATAAGGCCAAACTCACGACGCTGAAGTACGCTATAGAGCTGTTCGGACTTGTCGGCAACTCCTTTGTTCCCATACCGAGCCCCTGGCAAGTTATGCCGAGGTGTACGTTCGAGACAACCGTAGGGGCAAAACTCGGTCCTTTTAGAAAAGAATGGATTATTTTTACTGGGATCTGAGTGATGTGCCAATCGTGTATATAGATAACAAAGCCGCAACCCCGGCTATTTGATATGCCAAGGGTCGAAGGCGGAGGAAAAAGGCACTTTACATGTTCGAAATAGAGAGTGCGGTCTACAAAATGTTATTTTGGACCTCCTGTCGCACGTCTACGCTACCTGTCCTCGGTGAAGGGACTCCTTGACGTAAATAGACCTTTAGGTGAGTGTACAAATCCGAACTCTGATAGAGTCCGAGGCCAGCCATTGAGCCACCTGCGGAGGGAAACAAGAAAAAAAAAGAAGAAAAATAGTTAAGAAAGGAAAGTTATGGGAGTACTTTCAGGTCCGTCCGTGGTGTGTTTCTGCCGGTGCCCAGGGTATTTTAAGTGCGTAGTTATGTATGCGTGGTACAGATTTTCCAGGTATATGCGGTGGACAGTGAAAGCCGAACTGCTAATCATGTATGGGATTTGAACGGTCATGTTGAATGGAGACTGGTGGCTTAATGGCCGACGAGGTATGCGGTGTAATGCCCCCGCTTTGTAGTTCGGCTGAGATAGCCATAGTGTGATCCTCTGCACACAGAGAGTGCTCCATGCGTTGCCCTGTAGGGGACTGTGTCATGTGTACCATGTTCACTGTCTTTACTTCGGGGGGAAACTGCTTCTAACCCCTGGTGTTTGGTTGGCGAGTTTCGTCATCGCCGTTGTCACCGGGCAACTTCTTCCCCTTGTATTCGGCATTTAACTTGTCAGTCTATTTGAAGACCCAACAGCTTCTGTTGGTGTGGTTAGCTGGTTTATTGGGGTGGCCATGAATCTGGCAGGGCCTATCTAATATCTTATCCAAATTGGATAGTCCGTCTTTGTTTGCCTTGAATGGCTTCTTCCGTTGATCGGGTTTGGGGCCGCTGAATCTGGCGTTGACCGCTGTGCTGTGCGCTCCCTCATTGCTATTGCCACGTTTGTGCTTATTGCATGGTGGTTTCCCGTTGCCGTCTCAAACTTCGGAGGTGCCCGGGTCGCTGGCACTGTTGCTTCTACGAGCGAGCCAGCTGTCTTCTCCCGCGCAAAAGCGGGTCATCAGAGCGGTAAGGGCTGACATGGATTTTGGTTTTGCCTGACCGAGGTGGCGGGCGAGCCACTCGTCCCGGACGCTATGTTTAAAGGCCGCTAGGGCTTCCGTGTTCGTACAGTCTACGATTTGGTTCTTTTTAACAAGGAAACTAGTCCAGAGCTTTCTGGCTGACTCTCCGGGCTACTGGACGATATGACTTAAGTCATCGGCGTCTGGTGGCCGGATGTATGTACCTTGGAAGTTGTTGCGGATGGCGTCTTCCAGATCTTCCCAGCTGCCGATAGAGTTTTCAGGCAGACTGTTTAACTAGTACCTTGCTGGTCCTTTGAGTTTTAGTGGGAGGTATTTGATGGCATGAAGGTCGTCTCCTCGAGCCATGTGAATATGGAGAAGAAAATCCTTAATCCATAACATGGGGTCAGTTGTTCCATCATATGATTCGATATTCACGGGTTTAAACCCTGCTGGGAATTCATGCTCGATTACTTCGTCAGTGAAGCAGAGTGGGTGTGCGGCACCTCTATATTGGGCCATGTCGCGACGTAGCTTGGATGGAGCCTGTCTGCGGTTTTCGGCCCGGGCATGACTAGACTTGTCCCGTCCGAATAGGTAGCCGACGTTGCGTGTCGAGGCACGTCCTCGCGATCTGTAGATCGATCTGGTATGTCTTGCTCTACTGTCCAGGTCCTGCCGAGGGTCGTATGTATGACCCCGATCTGTTTTATCTCTATTTTCTCTTTGGGGTGAGGCGAGCTGATGTTCGGCTTGAGCTGCCGCTTTATCCCGACTGTATGGTGGTCGGCTAGCCGCATTGTCCCGACCGCGTGATACAGGCTCCATCGCTTCCTTATCGAACTGAGGTAGCAATCTGCGCTGCGGGTAACCCTTGGTTTTGCGTCTGGGGCCATATTCTTCGGCCGCTAGGATATCTGTCCATCTATCATTGAGCAGGTCTTTGTCAGCTTGAAGTTGTTGTTGTTTCTTTTCAGGGTCCTTGCAATGGCTAATAGACGGCGTTTAAAGCGCTCCTACTCAAGAGGTTCCTCAGGCACGATGAAATCCTCGTCGTCGAGGCTCTCCTCGTCCTCGAAGAGCGGAAGATAATTACTATCCTCCGAGTCTTCGTGTATGGCCTGTTCATGCGGGCTATCATGCCCATCTTCCAGTTCATCATGTTCGGATGTTGCCCCAACATGGGCTTCATTGTCTTCGGCATCGTCCGGGGTGTTGTTTTCTCCGGTGCTGGTTTTACTGTCTTTTTCACGACATGACTTAGAGCGGCGCCACTAAAGTCGGCGTCTGGGCTGTGTCTCAGGAGGCTTATCCTCAACTGGATCTTCTTTCTCATCGTCGTTAGTTTCTTTAGGTGTATCCACCATGTATACGTCGTATGAAGAAGTGACCATCCCGCGTCCGGTGAGTGGCGGGTTTTGGCCCTGCTCTTCTTCGGCATCGTCGTCTATATCGCCGAAGTCTTCGGAGCCGTAATTGAGCATGTCGGTTTAAGTCCTCGACAGTGGCTATGGAGTGAGTGGCGGGTGGGGAGCAAAATTCTCCATCGTCATCCCCTAGTTCGAACTGGATATAGTTCGGTTGTGAGTCCTCCACCAATGATAGGTTCTTTAATGAGTTTAGCATGTCGCCCAAAGGTGAGTGCTGGAAGATGTGTGCGGCGCTGAATTCGAAGATCGATAAACGATCAAGTTCGGCATCCGCGGGCTCACATGGTACGGAGCTTACGGCCGAAAACGAGTCCGGAGTTCCGGTGGCACGGGTATAATGTGAGATCAAGTCTATGTGCGGCTCCAACGCCGTGGAATCTGTGGCCTCTATGGTGGGGTCGATCCTCCCGTCCTTGGATGGCGCAGTCTGCTCTGGATCTAGGGCCAGAGCGGTTATGGGAGCCATCTCCTGGATGCAATCCGATGACAGATTTAGGTCATGTCCCTTGGGGTGACCCGGAGTGGTAGCCACGGTCTCGAATCCGGCGAAGATCAAGTCTCCACGGATGTCCGCAATGTAGTTCAAGCTCCCAAATCTGACCTGATGGCCAGGGGCGTAGCTTTCGATCTGCTCCAGATGGCCAAGCGAGTTGGCCCGCAGAGCGAAGTGGCCGAACACGAAGATCTGTCCGGGGAGGAAAACTCCCCCTTGGGCAGCATCGTTGTAGATGGTTGAAGGAGCCATCGAACCTCTTGATGACGGCACAGTGGAACTCTCAATGAAAGCACCAATGTCGGTGTCAAAACCGGCGGATCTCGGGTAGGGGTCCCAAACTGTGCATCTAAGGTCGATGGTAACAGGAGACAGGGGACACAATGTTTTACCCAGGTTCGGGCCCTCTCTATGGAGGTAATACCCTACGTCCTGCTTGATTGATCTTGATGAATACGAGTATTACCAGAGTTGATCTACCATGAGATCGTAATGGCTAAACCCTAGAGGTCTAGCTTATATGGCTATGATAATGAATCTCCTCCTCCGGACTAAGTCCTCCAGTTTATATAGACACCGGGAGGATCTAGGGTTACACAAGGTCGGTTACAAAGAAAGGAATCTACATATTTAGTCACCAAGCTTGCCTTCCACGCCAAGGAGAGTCCCATCCGGACACGGGTGCAGTCTTCGGTCTTCGTATCTTCACAGCCCATCAGTCCGGCCCATGGCTAACAGGCCGAACGCCCGAGAACCCCTTAGTCCAGGACTCCCTCAGCAAGCAATAACAATAAATCTTGGATGACAACACTTTTCTCAAACAATCATGATATAGTATAACAAGATGGTATCTCGCTAGCCCTTTTTGAGACCGCAAAACATAAATGCAGAGCACCCCTGAAGATCAAGGACTAACTAGACATTGTAATTCATGGTAAAAGAGATTCATTCACAGTGATACTAAATATAAATTAATAACAATGCATACAAATGACAGTGGTGCTCTCTGACTGGTGCTTTTTATAAGGGGATGATGACTCTGCAATAAAAGTAAATAGATAGACCCTTCGCAGAGGGAAGCAGGGATTTGCAAACGTGCTAGAACTCGAGTTTTGAAATAGAGATAAATAATATTTTGAGCGGCATGCTTTCATTGTCAACATAACAACTAACAGATCTCGGTATCTTCCATGCTACATACATTATAGGCGGTTCCCAAACAGAATGGTAAAGTTTATACTCCCCCACCACCAACAAGCACACTCCACGGCTGGTCCGAAACAACGGGTACCATCCAACTAACAACAATCCTGAGGGAGTTTTGTTTGCAATTATTTTGATTTGATTTGCTTTGAGCAAGGGACTGGGCATCCCGGTTACCAGCCATTTTCTCGTGAATGATGAGCGGAGTCCACTCATCATGAGAATAACCCACCTAGCATGGAAGATATTGACAGCCCTAGTTGACACATGAGCTATTCGAGCATACAAAACAGATTATTATTTGAAGGTTTAGAGTTTGGCACATGCAAATTTACTTGGAACGGTAGGTAAATACCGTATATAGGTAGGTATGGTGGACTCATATGGAACAACTTTTGGGTTTATGGAAGTGGATGCACAAGCAGTATTCCCGCTTAGTACAAGTGAAGGCTAGAAAGAGACTGGGAAGAGACCAACTAGAGGGCGACAGCAGTCATAAACATGCATTGAGATTAACCAACATTGAATGCAAGCATGAGTAGGATATAAATCACCATGAACATAAATATCGTGGAGGCTATGTTGATTTTGTTTCAACTACATGCATGAACATGTGCCAAGTCAAGCCACTCAAATCATTCAAAGGAGGATACCATCCTATCATACCACATCACAACCATTTTAATTTCCATGTTGGCATGCAAGGTAAACCATTATGAACTCCTAGCTAATTGAGCATGGCATGAGTAACTATAATCTCTAATTGTCACTGCAAACATGCTTCATTCATAATAGGCCGAATCAGGAACGATGAACTAATCATATTTACAAAAACAAGATAGGTTGAGTTCATACCAGCTTTTCCTCATCTCAATCATTTCATCATATATCGTCATTATTGCCTTTCACTTGCACAACCGAATGGTGTGGATAATAATAATAGTGCATGTGCATTGGACTAAGATGAAATGTGTTAACATTTATTCAAAGGAGAAGACAAGGTAGTATGGGCTCTTTGTTAGATCAACAATAATGCATATGAGAGCCACTCAACATTTTCATCATGGTCTTCTCCTCTTGACCCCCAAAGAAAAGAAATTCAAAGAAACACACTGAAATATTTTTGGAGTTTTTGTTTTTCTGAAGAAGTTAAAACAAAAATGAGAGAAAGTATTTACAGAGGAAAGCTCCCAACAAACAAAAGAAGAACGAGAAATCTTTGCGGGTTTTCTTTTAATATTACAACTAAGCTTGCATAGAAAGTAAACTAACTACAACTATTTTTTGGTTTTCTTATGGTTTATATAACACACAAGAAGAAAGCGGAAAAGAAAATAAACTAGCATGGATATTACAATGAAAAAGTATGAGCACGGATAACTAGAATGAGTGTGTGAACATGAATGTGATGTCGGTGAGAAATACGTACTCCCCCAAGCTTAGGCTTTTGGCCTAAGTTGGCCTAAAGCCACTGGCTTGGTGGATATCCAAAGTTGTAGTTGGGTTTGTACTGAGACGCATCAGCTACTGCCTGAAGGGCTGCAACATGGAGACAAGCAGCCTCCACTGTTCTCTCATACTTGTTTTCCTCCTCTCTAGTTATAAAGTATCGTCCACTCGCCTGAAAGTTAAAGAAAGCAGGAGTATGAAGAGTAACAAGGAAGGCATGACGTCTATCAAAGATTAGTCGGTACTGGAGGATCTGTTCGTTCCACTTAAGAAACTGGTAATGTACCATAGCCTCATAATCTAGAAAAAGCAGGTGGCAGCTCAATATCGTACCCTCCAATAGGTACACCCAAATATTTAGCTAAACGTGTTGCATAAAACCCACCAAATAAATCTCCATCTTTAGAATTAAGGTGTAACCTCCTAGCAATAATGGCCCCCAGATTATATCGTTTACCACCTAACACCGCACACTTGAGGACACTAAGATCTGGAACGCAAATGTGGCAATGCTCATGTTTACCATTAATACACCTACCGATAAAGAGAGCAAAATAATGTATGGCGGGAAAGTGAATGCTCCCTATGGTTGCTTGTGTGATATTTCTAGTTTCGCCAACAGTGATGCTAGCAAGGAAGTCATTATATTCAGATTTATGAGGCTCACTAAGACTACCCCATTGTGGGATTTTGCATGCATCACAAAAGTCTTCTAGGTCCATAGTATAAGATTCATCATAAAGATCAAACAAGACAGTATGAGTATTACGTTTGGATTAAAACTTAAACCTCCGCACGAAGGAATCGGTGAGATAATAATACTATAAGCACTGGTCCGATAAGAAGTGCTCGAGGCCGGCATTTTGAATGTATGGATAGAATTCATCCTTGAAACCTACACGATCCATAAATTCATTCGACGGCAATTCACACGGCTTCACTTGAGCTTCCATTGGTGGTTCAAGGTCCTGCTCACGAATCGCAGGCCTTGGTCCTTGCTTCCTTGAAGAACCACCTTGGTACATTTTCCTGGACATTTTTCTTCCTCTAATTTTTTTTGAAATTTTTAGTGACTCAAAATAAAAGTGAACCAAACTCAACAAGATTGATAGCAACTACTCCTACAAGTGCCTAGAAGCTATATCATGCATCAAAAATACTTTGGACCAGATAAATTTGACATGCAAGATCAAGAATAGGGTCACCAAAGCAGCAAAAATTTGCAATAAATAAAGCACTAGAACAAAAACTAATTAGACCATTGGAGGAGTCACATACCGAAGAACAATCCCCCAAAGCAGTTTTATGAATGGAGCTTTGAGCAAGGAGATCGAAAATGGCAACAAGATGAGCAAGAACATGAGTTTGAGCAATGGAGTGATTTTTTCTGGAGGAAGAAGGAGTGGATGGGTGCTGGAATAAGTGGAGGGGGCCACGTGGTGCCCACAAGGTCAGGGGGCCCGCCCTCCACCCTTGTGGCCAGCTCGTGAGGCCCCCTGGTGTGTTCTTTGCACCAAAAATTCTTAAATATTATATAAAAAATCATATCAAATTTTCAGGGCATTTGGAGAACTTTTATTTTCGGGACATTTTTTTATTGCATGGATAATTCAGAAAACAAACATAAAATACTATTTTTGCTTCATTTAAACTAAATAACAGAAAGTAAAAGATGGGTACAGAGAGTTGTGCCTTCTAAATTCATCCATCTCATGTTCATCAAAAGGAATCCATTAACAAGGTTGTCAAGTCTTATTAATAAACTTCTTCCGAGTGACATGAAACCGGAGAATAACACTAGGTTACCTCAACGGGCATATGCATGTCCCCAATAATAAGAATCTCATATTTCTTTTTGAAAGTAGGAAGAGGGAATTCAAAACCTTTGATAGTAATAGTTGAAAATTTTCCAATAGAATTGATACTGTGAACTTGAGGTTGTTTCTTCGAAAAATGTACCGTGTGCTCATTACCATTAACATGAAAAGTGACATTGCCTTTGTTGCAGTCAATAACAGCCCCTACAGTATTCAAAAAGGGTCTACCAAGGATGATCGACATACTGTTATCCTCGGGAATATCAAGAATAACAAAGTCTGTTAAGATAGTAACGATTGCAACCACAACAGGCATATCCTTACTAATACTGATGGGTATAGCAGTTGATTTATCAGCCATTTGCAAAGAGATTTCAGTAGGTGTCAACTTATTCAAATCAAGTCTACAATACAAAGACAAAGGCATAACACTAACACCGGCTCCAAGATCACATAAAGCAGTTTTAACATAGTTTCTTTTAATGGAGCATGGTATAGTCGATACTCCTGGATCTCCAAGTTTCCTTGGTATTCCACCCTTAAAAGTATAATTAGCAAGCATGGTGGAAATCTCAGCTTCCAGTATCTTTTTTATTAGTAACAATTTCTTTCATGTACTTAGCATAATGAGGCATTTTAAGCATATCAGTCAACCGCATACGCAAAAAGATAGGTCTAATTATTTCAGCAAAGCGCTCAAAATCCTCATCATCCTTTTTAATGGATGGCTTAGGAGGGAAGGGCATGGATTTTTTAACCCATGGTTCTCTTTCTTTACCATGCTTCCTAGAAACAAAGTCTATCTTATCATGACGTTGATTCTTTGATTGTGGGTTATCAAGATCAACAACAGGTTCAATCTCTACATCATTATCATTACTAGGTTGAGCATAACACGAACATCATCTTTAACATTAGCACTAGGTTCGTGTTCATTACCAGACTGTGTCTCAGCATCTGAAATAGAAATATCATTGGGATTCTCATGTGCGTCTATAGCAGGTTCACTAGCATGCAAAGTCCTATTAGTTTTCTTTTTCTTTTTAGTACAAGGACTAGGTGCATCAGTATTAGTTCTCCGAGAATCCTTCTCAATTCTCTTAGGATGACCCTCGGGATACAAAGGTTCCTGGGTCATATTACCACCTCTAGTCATAACCCTAACAACATTATCATTATTCTTACTATTCAACTCATTGAGAAAATCATCCTGAGCTTTAAGTACTTGTTCTACTTGAGCTATAACCATGGAGGCATGTTTACTGATAAGCTTAAGATCATTAATAGTTCTACTCATATAATCACCCAAGTGGTCAAGCATGTAAGCATTACATTTCAATTGTCTACTAACATAAGCATTGAAGTTCTACTGTTTAACAATAAAATTATTAAACTCATCCAAGCATTGACTAGCAGACTTATTATGAGGAATATCACCTTCATCAAATCTACGGAGAGAGTTTACCTCTACTATCCGTGTCGGGTTATCAAGACCATGTATTTCTTCAATAGGTGGTAATTTTTTAACATCTTTAGCTTTAATACCTTTTTCTTTCATAGATTTCTTTGCCTCTTGCATATCTTCAGGACTGAGAAATAGAATACCCCGTTTCTTCAGAGTTGGTTCAGGAAGTGTCCAATCATTTTCATTACTCAGTATATTATTCAATAGCAATTCAGCTTGCTCAACAGTTCTTTCCCTAAAAACACAACCAACACAACTATCCACGTGGTCTCTGGAAGCATCACTTAGTCCATTATAAAAGATATCAAGTATTTCATTTTTCTTGAGAAGATGATCAGGCAAAGCATTAAGTAATCGGAGAATCCTTACCCAAGCTTGTGGGAGACTCTCTTCTTCAATTTGCACAAAGTTAAATATTTCTTTTAAAGCAACTTGTTTCTTATGAGCAGGGAAATATTTTGCAGAGAATTGATAAATCATATCCTGGGGACTACGCACACAAACAGGAGCAAGTGAATTAAACCATATCTTAGCATCACCCTTTAACGAGAAAGGAAACAATTTAAGAATATAATAATAGCGAATTTTTTCCTCATGAGACATGAGCAAATAGGGTGGCTATATCATTTAATTTAGTAAGATGTGCCACAACAGTTTCAAATTCATAACCATGAAAAGGATCAGATTCAACCAAAGTAATTAACTCAGGATCAACAAAGAATTCATAATCCTTATCAGTAACAAAGATAGGTGAAGTAGCAAAAGCGAGATCATATTTCATTCTAGCATTCAAGGATTTTTATTTTAGCTTAGCTAATAGTTTATTAAGATCCTCTCTATCATTGCAAGCAAAGAAGTCTAGACATTTCTTCATCCATAACATAACCCTCAGGAACAACAGGCAATTCATATCTAGGGGGAGAATCATAATCATCAGTTTCAATAATATCACCAATTTCAGTAATTTCATTCCCTCTAACCCTAGCAAGTTGTTCACCCAGAAATTCACCTAATGGCATAGTATTATCGAGCATAGAAGTAGTATCATCATAAGCATCATGCATAGCAGAAGTGGCATCACTACTGCAGGATGCTGCTAACGTGACACTACGATCAGAGACCCTTTGACGAAACTGTGTGCGATGCAATAATCGCAAACGATGGTCTAAAAGAACTGTCAAAAGAGGTGCAAAATGTTTGCGATGGCGGAGCCATTAAACATGGTTCAGATTTTAGTTGTGTGTGCGGTGCAGGGCATATGATTTAGTTCACTGAACTATTTGCGATGAGGCCGAACAAAAGAAATGGGCAGCCAAAGGAAGGTGGGTGCGATATACATCATACGGTTCACTCGGATGAACTGTTTGTGATAAGGAGGAACAATAGAAATGAGTAGCTAGATAAAGGTTTGTGCGATTGAGGGCATACACTTCAGAAGGATTAACTGTTTGCGATTAGGCAATAGAACAAAAACGGGTCAGCCAGATCAAAGTGTCTGCGATTGATGGCATACACTTCACATGGATGAACTATTTGCGATTAGCCACAACAAACTGAAACAGTTAGATAGATCAACGTGTGTGCGCTAATGGGCACACACATTCAAATTAAAAGAAGCATGCGCGATGGTAATAACGAGCGTGCATGGTTGTTGGAACAAGACGTGTGCTGACATTGCCTATTGTGGTGCACCCTATGGTGCAAACGCCACGTACGCGGCCGAGAAGGCATACGTGCCCACGTTACGCCTTCCGGGAATAGTGCCACACTTATAACAGTCAGTAAATTTTGGGCCTGCGTCCCGTCACATTCCAAATTGCAAACTTGTTCACACCGATGAAAACCTAAACGGTTTCCCACTTAGGAGCGTATTAGTACTCGGTTATAAATACTGCTACTCCAAGATGACTGCACATTCCTCCTCAACTCCTCATCCACAAAATAAACAAGTCATTCATCATCGTTCCCTTGCGTCAGCCATGGCCAGCGTGAGTTCTGGGTCGAGAGATTGCCAACAGGGAGATGCGAGCATGGAAGCGGAAGCATGAGAGATGTCCCGCCTCGCCACGAACGCAGCCGGCATGTCCTGTCACGTGGCCGTAGCAGCACAGAGGTCCCGCCGTGCCACCGAAGCAGCATGCAGGTCCTGTCGCGCCGTCGATGTGGCAGATTGGTCCGGCCGCGCCGCGGAAGCAGAAGAGATGTCCCGCCGCGCCATGAATGCAACAAAGATGTCCTCCGGCACCACGGTGGCCTGGGAAAATGTCTCGCGGGCAGGCGAGGACTCTTACAGGCGCATGCATCTGATCGTCCATAGCCAGATGGATCAGATCTCTGGTTGGGTGAGGTTGCAGGACGACATGAAAGCCTCTTTTGAACAGGCTACCGGCGTCATCCGGCAACTAAATGAGAGCAATGCGAAGCTCTGGGCCGAGCACGACCTGCTGAGGGCGAAGATCGTCAGAAGTGCGAAGCAGCAGGAGGAGACCACTGCCTTGTTGAAGAGGACCAGTGTCATTGTTGAGAAACTTATGGACGAGAATGTCATGTTGCGCATCGAGCGCAGAAGGCTGGTGGAGGAATCCGTGGATGCTCTCAAGCAGCATCTTGAGGACAAGAAAGAGCTCATCACCGCTCTCCGCGGAGACTAATTCCTGCGGCATGCAGCAACGCATGAAGAAAGTAGAGATCAGCGAGCCAGATCATTGTCTTCCTTCTTCTTTTGCCCTTGTGTATTTCGGGCGTTGTCGCATGTGGCTTTTTTAATTATGTTCCTTTTTGTGAGGATTTTAATTATGTTCCTAAATATGTAAGACAATTATTATCCACTATCATCGTCCTTGCCATAAGTCGCAGTCGATGCTATATAGGTCCGTCGAATCTTACATCATGATCCGTGCAAAACTTTCTTTTCAGATTTTCATTTTTCTCTCTTAAATCTTAGTCCAGTGAGACATATAGCCACGCCGTAGAACAGGGGCTCGAGCGCCATTAATGGAGACGTAGGGAGAGAGGTGCGCGCCGGGTAGAGGTCAAAGGGCTCTCCTCCCGATGAGCACGTGCAAGGGTCTGATCGCACACCTCCCGTACTCAAATAGCTACCCCGCACAGCACCTCCTAGCCAATAAAAAAGGGACGCGTGGCGGCACGTAATTGGTAAGTAGAACGACCACGGTTTCAATAATACTTGTGTTTCCGATTGGTAATGTGACAACACTTGCTCCAAAATAACTTTGTTGATTCTTAATGTGTGCGCCTTCGCCAATCGGACATAAAAATTACCACAGCATGTTGGTGCCATGTCATGACACCATCCCAAGTTTCATGATCTTTAGGCGTGTTTTGGATTTATAGGAATTAAAAAACCAAGTTTATCAATCTTTCCGGCCGAGCTATGATGCCCAGATGTTTGAATTTCATTCCCATTTCTTGCATGGGACCTAGAAATTCACCCAAGGACACACATGTGATTTTTCAACCATCTTTGGTGCACTGGAGCATGTGCTTGTAGTTCAAATTTGAATTATGCACATTAAATGCCCAAGAACTCAATTAATTTTTAAAAAAGGCCAAACAAACCCGGAATAATTCCAAAATTTAGCACGATACTTCTATTTGGTCTAATCTGCCTGTATAAAAGAATTAAGGCGGGAGAAGGCAGTGTACGTATGTCATTTCGCACATGGAGGTGACACGTTCCCTCTCGGAACCACAGGGGCTCAAGCGCCATTAATGGAGACGTAAGGAGGGAGGTCCGCGGTGGGTAGAGGTCAAAGGGCTCTCCTCCCGATGAGCACGTGCAAGGGTCTGATCGCACACCTCCCGTACTCAAATAGCTACCCCGCACAGCACCTCCTAGCCAATAAAAAAGGGACGTGTGGCGGCACGTAATTGGTAAGTAGAATGCCCATGGTTTCAATAATACTTGTGTTTCCGATTGGTAATGTGACAACACTTGCTCCAAAATAACTTTGTTGATTCTTAATGTGTGCGCCTTCGCAAATCGGACATAAAAATTACCACAGCATGTTGGTGCCATGTCATGACACCATCCCAAGTTTCATGATTTTCACGCGTGTTTTGGATTTATAGGAATCAAAAAACCAAGTTTCTCAATCTTTCCGGCCGAGCTATGACGCCCAGATGTTTGAATTTCATTACCATTTCTTGCATGGGACCTAGAAATTCACCCAAGGACACACATGTGATTTTTCAACCATATTTGGTGCACTGGAGCATGTGCTTGTAGTTCAAATTTGAATTATGCACATTAAATGCCCAAAAGCTCAATTAATGTATAAAAAGGCCGAACAAACCCGGAATAATTCCAAAATTTAGCACGATACTTCTATTTGGTCTAATCTGCCTGTATAAAAAATTAAGGTGGGAGAAGGCATGTACGTATGTCGTTTCGCACATGGAGGTGACACGTTCCCTCTCGGAACCACGAGCCTTCTTGAGGGAAGTTGCGGTTTGCAAAAAGCTTACACCAAAGCTTGTCCCAATTCGGCCAAAAAGATTACCGCGGCATGTTGGTGCCATGTCATGATACCATGCTAAGTTTCATGATTTTCAGGCGAGTTTTGGATTTATAAGAATTAAAAAACCAAGTTTCTCAATCTTTCCGGCCGAACCACGACGCCGAGATGTTTGAATTTCATTCTCGTTTCTTGCATGGGACCTAGAAATTCACCCAAGGATGCACATGTGATTTTTCAACCAACTTTGGTGCACTGGAGCATGTGCTTGTAGTTCACATTTGAATTATGCACATTAAATGCCCAGAAACTCAATTAATATAAAAAAAGGCCAAACTAACCTGGAATAATTCCAAAATTTAGCACGATACTTCCATTTGGTCTAATCTACGTGTGTAAAAAAATTAAGGCGGAAGAAGGCAGTGTACGTATGTCGTTTCGCACACGGAGGTGACATGTTCCATCTCGGAACCACAAGCCCTCTTGAGGGAAGCTCCGGTTTGCAAGAAGCTTACACCAAAGCTTGTCCCAATTCGGCCAAAAAAAATACCGTGACATGTTGGTGCCATGTCATGAGACCATGCCAAGTTTCATGATTTTCAGGCGTATTTTGGATTTACAGGAATTAAAAAACCAAGTTTCTCAATCTTTCCGTCCGAGCCACGACGCCCAGATGTTCGAATTTTATTCCCATTTCTTCCATGGGACCTATAAATTCACCCAAAGACACATATGTGATTTTTCAACCAACTTTGGTGCACTGGAGCATGTGCTTGTTGTTCAAATTTGAATTATGCACATTAAATGCGCAGAAACTCAATTATTGTATAAAAAAGGCCAAACGAACCCGGAATAAATCCAAAATTTAGCATGATACTTCTATTTGGTCTAATTTGCCTGTGTAAAAAAATTAAGGCGGGAGAAGGTAGTGTACATATGTCGTTTCGCACACAAAGGTGACACATTCCCTCTCGGAACCACAAGCCTTCTTGAGGGAAGCTCCGGTTTGCAAGAAGCTTACACCAAAGCTTGTCCCAATTCGGCCAAAAAATTACCGCAGCATGTTGGTGCCATGTCAAGACACCATGCCAAGTTTCATGATTTCCACGCATGTTTTGGATTTACAGGAATTAAAAAACCAAGTTTCCCAATCTTTCCGATCGAGCCACGACGCCCAGATGTTTGAATTTCATTCACATTTCTTGCATGTGACCATAAATTCACCCAAAGACACACATATGATTTTTCAACCAACTTTGGTGCATTGGAGCATGTGCTTGTAGTTCAAATTTGAATTATGCACATTAAATGCGCAGAAACTCAATTAATGTATAAAAAGGCGAAACGAACCCGGAATAATTCCAAAATTTAGGACGACACTTCTATTTGGTCTAATCCGCCCGTGTAAAAAAATTAAGGCACGAGAAGGCAGTGTATGTATGTCGTTTCGCACATGAAGGTGACATGTTCCTTTCGGAACCACGAGCCTTCTTGAAGGAAGCTCTGGTTTGCAAGAAGCTTACACCAAAGCTTGTCCCAATTCGGCCAAAAAATTACCGCGGCATGTTGGTGCCATGTCATGATACCATGCCAAGTTTCATGATTTTCAGGCATGTTTTGGATTTACAGGAATTAAAAAACCAAATTTCTCAATCTTTCCGACCGAGCCACGGCGTCCACATGTTTTAATTTCATTCTCATTTCTTGCATGGGACCTATAAATTCACCCAAAGACACGCATGTGATTTTTCAACAAATTTTGGTGCACTGGAGCATGTGGTTGTAGTTCAAATTTGAAGTATGCACATTAAATGTCCAAAAACTCAATTAATGCATAAAAATGCCAAACGAACTCGGAATAATTCTAAATTTAAACATGACACTCAGGTACTAGTTGCATGTTCACTGTACGTAAATGTTCTAGCAATTCAAACACCATCCTTTCCCTCCGTAACACAATTTTGTCTTTCAAAACATAATGAAAAAATCAGGTACACCACAAACAGTTTACTAGATAGAATCATGTGGGATGCGATATAAAATATCTTGGCGCACCGTCTTGTCTGGCTTACGCAGGAAGCTTCGTCGTCTACAGTCCACCGCCCCCGCTTGTAACACACTTGTGTGCCAGTTTCTCGCGGCACCGAGCGAATTTTTTTTGCCACTGCGGAAATATCTATCTCCCCGCCCCCTCCCTCCCACCAAAAGCCACATTTCCACTGTTCCTTCTTGCTTTCCAAGTTCAAACCTTCACTGCTGCTTATTGGCAGCTCAGCCTCCTCACCGGCGACCCTTCTTCTTGCAGCGTCGCCTCCTCGCCGGCTACCCTTCTTCTTGCAGCGCCGTCTCCTCGCCGGCGACCCTTATTCTTGTAGCGTCGCCTCCTCGCTGGCGACCCTTCTTCTTGCTGCACGGTCTCCTCGCCGCCGACCCTTCTTCTTGTTGCACGGCCTCGTCGATATGGTCAGGTAATCCACACCCCACCCACTCCATTCTCCTCCTTCCCTGTCCCACATGCCCCGACCGACGACGCGACACCTTCCACCGAAATCATAGTCCCCCTCCTCCAATTAAGCATCGCCCACAGCCATTTTGCATGCAGTATAATATGGAGCCCAGTAGCATGCGGCCGCACGCGCACACGAGGTCGCTATGGCTACCATGCATGCCGACCGCCAGATCTTGGAGGAGCACCTCGTCTTTGAGGCCACCGTCGACACCACCATGCGGTTGTCTACTTTAAAATATAGTTCGTGTTGTTTTCTCGAGGCCACCACCAGTGCCTTCTAGTGATTTGTCCTTTGTAATATTAATATGCAATCTGATGTTCAGTTAACAGTTTGGTCCTCTAAAATGTAATGTTCAATTAACACTTTGGTCCAACAATTACTACATTTTGTAGTACTATTCTCAAGCATTCTTTGTTTTGTTAACTGTCTTATCTTCTAGTACATGTTTCTATTCTGCAATGCCGTGCTCAGTTAACTATTTTGGTTCATTTGGTCTGCTGTTCATTTAACTATTTGGTTCATTTCTACAATTTGATTTTCACTTGTTGTGGGTACAATTTTGTATTGTTATACATGTGACACCAATCGAATTTGGTTGTACTCAATACATATTCTAATGATAGTATGGCAACTCTCAGTTAACCTGATCAAGATCTTCCTTATGTGTGTTGCAGGGAAACAATGGGAGACACTGCGCTTTACCATCGAGGTTTGTTCAAGCATGCTCCTCTGGCTAATAGCACATTATTGTGCAGTTGCAGGAATCATTCTAATATTTAGGTTTCTTACAATTTGTTCTTGCACATGTAGGTCCTGCTATCAGAGGCTTAGACCCACTGTTTGACCCATTTTGCATATGGGGAAATGAGATGTCCATGAATATCAGTCAAGTCAAGAAACTCAGAAATATTGTTAGGATGAAGAAACTTGCGACGAATAACAACAAGATATTTGTTTGCACAATGAAGAAGACATCAGCCAACTATAGGATGGTACTAACTCTTTTACCTTGTGTTTTACCCCTTGCACCATTTCAAAATTTATAACAACGATTTATGCATATCTTTGTTTTCAGTACTTTTTAAAGCAGTTCAACGATGATTACCTCTCAAATCACCTGCATGGTCAAGAGGCGAGGAAGGTATTCATGCAACACCCATGATACAATATCAAAGTCTTGCTGAAGAGGACGAAGGTTGGGAGGGCAATTATCCATAGCCACTGGCCTAAAGTAGCAAGGACATTCAACATCACTAAAGGCTCAATATTTCCCTTCCGCTTTTGCAGTTTCCTAGATGAGATTCATCTATCTATTTACCGTGTATGATGCTACTTTCCAAAGGTTTTTGATCCTGCATGTGAAACTTGGTGTTGTTGTGTAATGGTGTAACTGAGTGCCGAAGCTATCTGATGTAATTCGATTATGAAATCCTGGTTGCTGTTATACGGATATGAAATATCTGTTGTGTTTTATAAGAAATATAAATTTGATTAGTACATGGATTATCAACAATAGGCTAATTACCCTGCTTATTGGGGTTTTCTATAGCACGTGGTTACCCAGACAGCACCGTGGGCAATGAACTCAAACAACCCGCACAGTTTCTAGAAAGTAGGCGTGTTCGATCAACTAACAATCACACATGGCTTCCGGCAGCGAACTGTTTTGTAGGATCGAAAGTATGTCTAGAGGAGGTGATTAGACTACTTGACCAAATAAAAATCTAGCCTTTTCCCAAATTTAAGTCTTGGCAGATTTTAGCAACTTAGCACAAGTCAAGAATCAACCTACACATGAAAGACTAAGAGTATAGCAGTGGAATGTAAATCATTGCATATGAAGGTAAAGGGAGGAGTTTGGAGGGAGCAAACGCAATGTAGACATGGAGATTTTTTGTGTGGTTCCGATAGGTGGTGCTATCGTACATCCACATTGATGGAGACTTCAACCCACGAAGGGTAACTGTTGCGCGAGTCCACGGAGGGCTCCACCCACGAAGGGTCCATGAAAAAGCAACCTTGTCTATCCCACCATGGCCACCGCCCATGAAGGACTTGCCTCACTTGGGTAGATCTTCACGAAGTAGGCGATCTCCTTGCCCTTACAAACTCCTTAGTTCAACTCCACAATTTTGATGGAGGCTCCCAAGTGACACCTAACCAATCTAGGAGACACCACTCTCCAAAAGGTAATAGATGGTGTGTTGATGATGAAATCCTTGCTCTTGTGCTCAAAATGATAGTCTCCCCAACACTCAACTCTCTCACAGATCTGGATTTGGTGGAAAGATGATTTGAGTGGAAAGCAACTTGGGAAGGCTAGAGATCAAGATTCTTTTGGTTGGATTGGAATATCTTGCTCTCAACACATGAGTAGGTGGTTCCCTCTCAGAAAATGAATGGTAGAAGTGTATGCATGTTCTAATGGCTCTCTTCACAAATGGAGAATGGGTGGATGGGTATATATAGCCTCCGCACAAAATCTAACCGTTACACACAATTTACCAAACTCGGTGGGACCGAATAGTTAAACTCGGTCAAACCAATTTAGTTCAGAATGTGAACGTTAGGATTTTCGGTGGGACCGACATGTCAACTCGGTGGGACCGATTTCATTATGGTTAGGGCATAACGTAATCTCGGTGAGACCGATTACATAAACTTGGTGAGACCGATTTTTGTAATAGGCAAACAGAGAGTTGGTCGGGCAAACTCAGTGGGACCGATCGCTCATTTCGGTGAGACTAAAACGTTACGAAAAGTAAACAGAGAGTTTGCATTGAGAACTCGGTGGGACCGATCGCTCATCTCGGTTAGACCGAAACGTTACAAAGGGAAACAGAGAGTGTATAGATCATAGGCTTCGCGAGAGAGAGAGACTCTCTAGGCTTAATCTTCGGGAGGAGGCATTGAGGGGACTCCAAGGACGAATGCATCGGTTGAAGTTGTTGGAGCTGGTGGAGTGGCAACTGGAGGTGCTACTAATGTTGTGGCTGCAGGTGCTGATGTAGTAGCTCTTGTGTTAGTCACAGGCATTTGCTGCAGATCTCTGTCCCCTAGGCACTCTCTGAAAGGCATATGTGGTAGTTTTCCCTTTCCTCTCCTCAGCTTCTTCCTGGAGCTACTCAACTGATGTCTGCATCTCTGTCACCTTCAATTCAAGATCATAGAATTTTGTTTCAATGATCCTCTCCAGGCTTTCTTTGTTCTGAGTCAGGGTGGCCAATCCTTTCTCAATCCTCAAGGTGTCTTGAATATGATATCCAAGTTGATCTTGTTTTGACTTGAGAAACACTTGAGAAGCCTCTTCGGCACTTGGCATCTTTGCTGCCTTCTCAGCTTTTGCTTTCTCCTTCTTCTCTTGAGCCTCTACAGATGTGGGATCTTACTCATTCATGACAACTGTGTTGTCCTCAAAGTCAGGCCTCAAGGGAAGATGTTCCTTATCCATTAAGTATGTGCATGTGCCCATCTTGGAGTTGATGAGCATCTGGATGTGTGGAGCATACCCACAAGACTTCTTCTGATCTGCAGTTGTCCTCTTGATTGTCTCAATAATCAGACTCATTACTTTGAACTTTTGGGGCACATCAAACAACTATGGAAAGTTTATGGAATGGCCTCTGATCATCCTATGATCACCTGACCTGGGCAACAGGGTATGCCTCAAGATAGTGTTGATGGTGGCCAGTACAGACAATACATAATACAGAGAGCCCATCTTGTGAGTTTCCAAGGCTTTGTCGGGAATCTCCTTATACATGTTAGCCATGGAGTTGTGATCTTTCTTCTTCTTGGCATAGACATATATGTCATCCTCATGCTCTGTAGGGGCATTTATCAGCTTGGCCCACTCAGCAACTGTTGATTAGTACCTTGTACCTTCAAACATCCAAACAATCCTTCCATTAGGATAGAAATGAGCTATGGAATAGAATTGCATAATGAGCTCATCATTCCACTTGGTGAGTTTCTGACCCACAAAAGTGTCTACTCCACATAGTCTGAAGCTCTCATGCACTCCTGGGAAGTCGTCTTCCTTGTTGTCAATAAACTTCCAATCAACCCACTTCATATTACAAACAATGGGCTTCTTATCTAGCAGAACAGTCTCGTAGAAGTCCTGCTGATCCTTGGTGTGAAATCTATAATCCATAGCAGTCCTTCTCCTCACAGCATATGGATCTGATTATCTCCATAGTCTCAGACCTGCATCCTTTCTGATTTTCATATTTTCTACCTCTGGATGATTGTCATCATGGTTAGGGATCTTTGGCTTGAGCTTCCTAAGCACTTGGGCTTCAGCATCTTCCCCTTCATCCTCAGTTGGGTCTTCCATCATAGAGGATCTCCCAATGACTTTGGCCATGGTCTTCTTGACCCTTCCCTTCCTTTTCTTGCCCTCACCAGCAGCCTCTTCAATAGTTGATTTGGAAGTCTCAAGTGTGGAGGATCTAGCCTTAGAAGTGGGCACTCTCTTTGCAGGAGCCTTCTTGTTTATACCAGCCTCTGTAGATGCAGTTGTCCCAAATTTTTCTTGACAACCCTTTTCTTGGAGCTGGCCTCCTCCTTAGCAGCTACATAGTCTTCATCTTTAGACTCGGAATTTCTCCTCCTCCTCTGCCTAGTAGCAGCCATAGGCAGGTTGCTAGGAGTACTTCTGCTGCCTTCATCATAACTGTCAGAGGGACTAGTGCCCTCACTCAGACTCACCTGCTCTTCTGACCTGTTATGGCTATCACTTTGATCAGACATTCTAGCACCGCAAGCTGACAGCTGACCCTGTGAATAGTTATATATGAGATAGACTGGATGAGTATCACAAAGTGCAGAGATTTTGCAAAGCAGCTGAGTCAAAAACTTATGTTTAATTTTCCACATAAAGCATTTCGGAGCTACCGATTTGTTAAACACGGTGACACCGAAGCAACTTTTGGAGTCTAAACTAGTGGAATCGGTCAGACCGAGACACAGTTCGGTGACTCCGAGATTGCTAGGGTTTCACTAAGAGTTGAACTCGATCGCACCGATTTGCAAGTTTCGGTCAGGCCGAAAAGTGCAAGTGCAATGGCCTAAGCCAAATCAGTGAGACCGATTTCCACAACTCGGTTGGTCCGAGATGAATTCGGCGGAAACCTAACCCTAAATTTTCGAATCAAATCTAATCTAAAGGAGGTCTTTGCTGGATAGGATGATCTCATACGTGGTAAGAAACATGGCATTTGCTTTGTGCTAAGAATCGGAGGAAAGAATTGCACAAAGATTCGAACTCATACCCTTGTTTGGTGATGAGCTCGCTACGGCGGCAACGCTGGTGTAGAATTCCATTGACGGCAACAGATACCAGCGGCGGGAGGTCGCTGGCAACGAGATGATGATCCGGAGACCTAACACGGCGGAGCAAGATACACGCGGAAGAATAGGTTTCTGAGAAATTTCCAAAATTTGACCTGTCGGTATATATATCCTGACCCTGTCGGTGTGACCGAGTGGAACAACTCGGTGTGACTGAATGGTTCTAATCGGTTGCACCGAGATTGAAAAACTAAATCAACTCGGTGAACTCGGTTTGACCGAAAAGGATGAATCAGTCAGACCAAAATGCACAGAGAGGTTCTGGCAGTTTAAGTCTATGAAGAATCGATGACTCCGAGTGCTCCTCACACAGAGGGTTTGAATCTGACTTGATCAAACTTTGTGATTTAGCATGAATAGAGTTTGAGACGAAAAAAGCATAGATAGCTAGAGGAAGTTCTTAGGCATTCTTGTCCATCCATTTGGCAAAATAAAAAGATCCAAACAATCGAAGCAACAAATGGATGTCCTCGAATGAGTAAAATATGCAACCAACATGCTCACACAATAAAATGGTAAATGAAATATGTGACAAAGCATGCACAAACATTCTAGCATCTATCAAACAATTGGTGATGACTAGGTCATCTATATATGAGTATATTGACTTAGGAGTCAAATGAGAACATTTGATCATGGGTCATACTCATTGTTTAGGCACAAGTGAGGTTACCACTTTTACATAGAGCATTGTCGTGTTCATACCATTAGAGTTGCTTTAGCTCAATATTTAGAGTAAAGCTCCCCCTAGATGTGATATCCCCCCTGAGGGAGTCCTGGATTAGGGGGTATCCGGACTGCCGGACTATATCCTTTGGCCGGACTGATGGACTATGAAGATATAAGATTGGAGACTTCGTCCCGTGTCCGGATGGGACTCTCCTTGGCGTGGAAGGCAAGCTTGGCAATACGGATATGTAGATCTCCTTCCTTGTAACCAACTCTGTGTAACCCTAGCCCCCTCAAGTGTCTATATAAACCGGAGGGTTTAGTCCGTAGGACCAAGAACAACAATCATACCATAGGCTAGCTTCTAGGGTTTAGCCTCTCTGATCTCGTGGTAGATCAACTCTTGTACTACTCATATCATCAAGAACAATCAAGCAGGACGTAGGGTATTACCTCCATCAAGAGGGCCCGAACCTAGGTAAACATCGTGTCCCCGTCTCCTGTTACCATCCGCCTAGACACATAGTTCGGGACCCCCTACCTAAGATCCGCCGGTTTTGACACCGACATTGGTGCTTTCATTGAGAGTTCCACTGTGCCGTCACCGTAAGGAAGGATGCCTCGTCTCGTTGTTAAAAACAACATTACCGCCGGGGGAGCCCTGGCTATCGGCCAAACTCTCTGGCTAGGCAGTTTCATCATGACCGCCCGTTCGGCTGCTGCACCGACGATGACTTCTTGGGTCATCGAAAACAGCCTCCACGTCGGCTCAGAATTTGCCGAGCAGATGGATCCAATGGAGCTCTCTTCCCTAAACGAGCTCTTGGATCGCATCGCCGCCTTGGGAGTCGCTACAGACTATGATCGGATTGGGCTTAAACCCGATCAAAGGGAGATTAACTCTCCACCGGTCACCCATATTGCGGTGGTGGAGGAACAATGTGGCGATTCTTCCTCTATCTTGAGGACTAACTATGTCCGGATTCCTGAGCTCTCCGAGCCGGATACCCGTTTACGGGAGGACATAACCCAAGCCCTGAACCTAGAGTCAGGCAGCGGGCCAGACTTATCGGGCAACATCCCGGAATCCGAACTTCCAAGATCGGAAACTCCTCGGCCCCTGGGTCTCAGATCGGGTAAGGGTTCAGACTCAAATCCACCCACCCACCCAAACATAAACGATCTTTCCCACATCAGGCAAGAGCTCCAGGAAACAGTACATCATTATTGGGCCAGATTCCTCCTTGTGATGAACAAGGTTAAGGACTATCGCGAGGAAGACGCAGTCTCATTTTTCTGCAATAATTGCATGGACAAGGGAATCCTTAACGCCATAAGTCACCATGACATATCACGCTTCGCCGACTTGGCGTCCATAGTACGAAAGTACTGTGCGATGGAAAGCGCCTGGAAAACTGAAACGAAATTTTGGGATAATCTGGCTCCGAATATACACCCAGTCCAAAGTAAAAGGGTGCACTATCATAAGACACCCGAGTTAATTACAAAGAAGCAAAGACCCTCTACAGGGCATGGAACCGTATTGGAGGGATGGCTCAACAAACCCTGCAAAATTCATAGTACAGCGGATACCATACCAACACACAGCCTTAGAGCATGTTGGGTACTCCGGCAGGTGGCCAAAAGTGGTGAGGATCCTCTCATCCCAGATGCCACAGAGCACCATGCCGTGGATAAAAATATGGTATTAACAGTCTTTGAGACCTTCGCATCAAATAATAGGCGCAAGCGAACACTCCGCAGCCTGGCCGAAATCTGCCACGTGGCAGCAATAAATCCATGGAGTGACACGGCTATTACCTTCAATACCAGTGACGAACCTAAATTCTGAACAGCCCGAGCACCAGCTGCACTGGTCCTCGGTCCAATTGTGGATGGCTTTTGACTCACCAAAGTACTCATGGACGGCGGCAGTGGATTAAACCTCATCTATGAGGAAACTCTTCAAAAAATGGAAATAGACTGGAACCGCATTGAGCGAAGCAGGACAACCTTCAGAGGAATCATCCCCAGTCGGGAAGCACGCTGTGCTAGGAAAATCACACTAGTTGTGGTATTCGGCATGCCGGAGAACTATAGGTCCGAAGAAATTACATTCCAAGTGGCCCCGTTCAGTAGCGGATACCACGCCCTTTTAGGGCGGGAGGCATTCACGATATTCCAAGCCATACCCCATTACGGGTACATGAAGCTCAAAATGCCCGGGCCCAACAGAATCATCACTCTCGCTAGTGATCCGGACACAGCACTCCGCGCCGAAAACAAAACAGCCGCATTGGCCCTCGAGGCATTATCTGAAGCCCTTGCGGCCGAGGAATTAACTGCGTTGTGCTCCACAGTGGACAGGGACAACGTGATACTTGACAAGAGATCCAAGTCCACCTCTTTTAAACCAGCGGATGAAATAGTCAAATTCCAAGTCCACCCAACTGACCCTACAAAAATAGCCTCCATCGGGGCACAGTTAAACCCCGCAGTGGACGCCGCACTACAAGAGTTCCTGCGCGAGAATTGGGACATATTCGCCTGGCATCCCTTGGATATGCCAGGAATCCCATGCAGGCTGGCCGAGCACAGCCTTAATATTCTAAAGGGATTCAAGCAGGTCAAGAAGACTCTTCGGTGTTTCTCTGAACCTAAGAGACAAGCTATGGGAGAGGAACTAGCCAGGTTATTGGAGGCCGGATTCATTAGAGAAATAAAACACCCGGACTGGCTAGCAAACCTGGTGATGGTACCAAAGAAGGACAATCCTGGCGCCTATGTGTCGATTTCAAGGACCTCAACAAGGCCTGCCCAAAGGATCCCTTCCCCCTCCCCCGCATCGATCAAATTATCGATGCTACCGCAGGACACGATTCATTGTGTTTCCTCGACGCATACTCCGGCTACCACCAAATCAAGATGGCAGAGTCCGACCAAGCCGCAACGACACTTATCACACCATACGGACCCTTCTGTTTCAACACAATGCCTTTTGGGCTCAAAAACGCCGGCGCAACATATCAGTGCATGATTCATACATGTCTGGAGAAACAGATCGGCAAAACAGTATAGGCATACGTAGATGATGTGGTCGTCAAAACCAAACACGAGGGAGAGCTATATAAAAAAGCACTACCGGAGTCCTTCAAAGGTGCATCTCCGAAGAGGAAGGGCGGAAGCTTTTGGCAGAAATTCACGCCGGACTCGGCGGCCACCACGTCGCAGCCCGGGCCCTTGTAAGCAAGGCCTTCCGTACAGGTTTTTATTGGCCGACGGCCCGCGTAGATGCACAGGACTTGGTCCAACGCTGCGTCAGTTGCCAGCTTTTTGCAAACCAAAGCCACATGCCACCCACCGCCCTCCAAACAATCCCCATTACCTGGCCCTTCATGGTCTGGGGGCTTGACATGGTTGGACCCCTTAAAGGGGGAACCCATAAGAAAAAATACTTACTTGTCATGGTGGATAAATTCACCAAATGGATAGAAGCCAAACCTGTTAAAACGGCCGAATCCGGACCGGTGATAGACTTCATATCCGGGGTTGTACACCATTATCGCGTCCCCCACAGCATCATCACTGACAACGACACGAACTTCACAGCCGACGAGGTAAAACTCTGGTGCAGCAACATGGGCATCAAGCTCGATTATGCTTCTGTCTATCACCCACAAACTAACGGCCAAGTTGAGCGAGCAAATGGTCTTATCATGAGCGGCATCAAACCCAGATTAGTGCGGTCCTTAAAGGAGTCTAACACACACTGGGTAGAGGAGCTCGACTCCGTACTCTGGGGGCTGCGGACCACGCCGAATCGTACTACCGGATACACACCCTTCTTTATGGTGTACGGCCCAGAGGAGGTTCTGCCCTGTGACATAATTCATGACTCACCTCGAGTGCGCATGTATGAAGAAAGAGAAGCCGAGCTCGATTGAAAGACAGTCTGGACACCCTGGAGGAGGAGCGTGATGTCTACTACACAACCTTCTTCTTGTAGACGTTGTTGGGCCTCCAAGTGCAGAGGTTTGTAGGACAGTAGCAAATTTCCCTCAAGTGGATGACCTAAGGTTTATCAATCCGTAGGAGGCATAGGATGAAGATGGTCTCTCTCAAGCAACCCTGCAACCAAATAACAAAGAGTCTCTTGTGTCCCCAACACACCCAATACAATGGTAAATTGTATAGGTGCACTAGTTCGGCGAAGAGATGGTGATACAAGTGGTATATGGATAGTAGATATGGGTATTTGTAATCTGAAAATATAAAAACATCAAGGTAGCCAGTGATAAAAGTGAGCGTAAACAGTATTGCAATGCTAGGAAACAAGGCCTAGGGTTCATATTTTCGCTATTGTAAGTTCCCTCAATAATACTAACATAATTGGATCATAAAACTATCCCTCAACATGCAACAAAGAGTCACTCCAAAGTCACTAATAGCAGAGAACGAACGAAGAGATTATGGTAGGGTACAAACCCACCTCAAAGTTATTCTTTCCAATCAATCCGTTGGGCTATTCCTATAATTGTCACAAACAGCCCTAGAGTTCATACTAGAATAACACCTTAAGACACAAATCAACCAAAACCCTAATGTCACCTAGATACTCCAATGTCACCTCAAGTATCCGTGGGTATGATTATACGATATGCATCACACAATCTCAGATTCATCTATTCAACCAACACATAGGACCTCAAAGAGTGCCCCAAAGTTCTACCAGAGAATCACGACGAAAACGTGTGCCAACCCCTATGCATAGGTTCATGGGCGGAACCCGCAAGTTGGTCACCAAAACATACATCAAGTGAATCACGTGATATCCCATTGTCACCACAGATATCCACGGCAAGACATACATGAAGTGTTCTCAAATCTTTAAAGACTCAATCCGATAGTATAACTTCAAAGGGGAAACTCAATCCATTACAAGAGAGTAGAGGGGGAGGAGAAACATAAGATCCAACTATAATAGCAAAGCTCGCGATACATCAAGATCGTGCCAAATCAAGAACACGAGAGAGAGAGAGAGATCAAACACATAGCTACTGGTACATACCCTCAGCCCCAAGGGAGAACTACTCCCTCCTCGTCATGGAGAGCGCTGGGATGATGAAGATGGCCACCGGAGAAGGATTGCCCCCTCCGGGAGGGTGCCGGAATGGGTCTAGATTGGTTTTTGGTGGCTACGGAGGCTTCTGGCGACGGAACTCCCGATCTAATCTCCGTCCCGGAAGTTTTAGGGTATATGGAGTTATATAGGCAGAAGAAGCACGTCAGGGGAGCCACGGGGGCCCCATGAGGCAGGGGGCACGCCCTAGGGGGGCGCCCCCCCACCCTCGTGGGCAGCTCCCATATCTTCTGACGTGGGGTCCAAGTCCATTAGCTGTGTTTCCATCCAAAAATAACTTCTCCAGTTGATTTCGTTCCGTTTCGGCTCCGTTTGATATTCCTTTTCTTCAAAACACTGAAATAGGCATAAAACAGCAAATCTGGGTTGGGCCTCCGGTTAATAGGTTAGTCCCAAAATAATATAAAAGTGGAAAATAAAGCCCAATATTGCCTAAAACAGTAGATAATATAGCATGGAGCAATCAAAAATTATTGATACGTTGGAGACGTATCAAGCATCCCCAAGCTTACTTCCTGCTCGTCCTCGAGTAGTAAATGATAAAAGGTTAATTTTTGATGTGGAATGC
The DNA here is from genome assembly GCF_002162155.2 of Triticum dicoccoides. Lineage (NCBI taxonomy): Eukaryota > Viridiplantae > Streptophyta > Magnoliopsida > Poales > Poaceae > Triticum > Triticum dicoccoides. The sequence continues at coordinate 122,719,831 of NC_041386.1, read as the reverse complement.
TAGTTGGCATAATTTCAATGTAATTCTTCTTAATTGTGGCATGAATATTCAGATCCATAAGATTTAAGACAAAAGTTCATATTGACATAGAAATAATAATACTTCAAGCATACTAACTAAGCAATCATGTCTTCTCAAAATAACATGGCCAAAGAAAGTTATCCCTACAAAATCATATAGTCTGGCTATGCTCTATCTTCACCACACAAAATATTTAAATCATGCACAACCCCGATGACAAGCCAAGCAATTGTTTCATACTTTTGATGTTCTCAAACTTTTTCAATCTTCACGCAATACATGAGCGTGAGCCATGGACATAGCACTATAGGTGGAATAGAATGGTGGTTGTGGAGAAGACAAAAAGGGAGAAGATAATCTCACATCGACTAGGCGTATCAAAGGGCTATGGAGATGCCCATCAATAGATATCAATGTGAGTGAGTAGGGATTGCCATGCAACGGAGGCACTAGAGCTATAAGTATATGAAAGCTCAACAAAAGAAACTAGTGGGTGTGCATCCAACTCGCTTGCTCACGAAGACCTAGGGCATTTTGAGGAAGCCCGTCATTGGAATATACAAGCCAAGTTATATAATGAAAGATTCCCACTAGTATATGAAAGTGACAACATAGGAGACTCTCTATCATGAAGAACATGGTGCTACTTTGAAGCACAAGTGTGGTAAAAGGATAGTAGCATTGCCCCTTTTATTTCCTTTTTTAATTTTTTTTTGGCCTTCTCCTTTTTTTATGGCCTTTCTCTTTTTTGGGGGGCCTTCTTCTTTTTTATGGCCTTTCTCTTTTTTTGGGACAATGCTCTATTGAATTATGATCATCACACTTCTATTTATCTACAACTCAAGGATTACAACTCGATACTTAAAACAAGATATGACTCTATATGAATGCCTCCGGCGGTGTACCGGGATGTGCAATGATGCATGAGTGACATGTATGAAAGAATTATGAATGGTGGCTTTGCCACAAATACGATGTCAACTACATGATCATGCAAAGCAGTATGACAATGGTGAAGCGTGTCATAATAAACGATACGGTGGAAAGTTGCATGGCAATATATCTCGGAATGGCTATGGAAATGCCATAATAGGTAGGTATGGTGGCTGTTTTGAGGAAGGTATATGGTGGGTTTATGGTACCGGCGAAAGTTGCGCGGTACTAGAGAGGCTAGCAATGGTGGAAGGGTGAGAGTGCGTATAATCCATGGACTCAACATTAGTCATAAAGAACTCACATACTTATTGCAAAAATCTATTAGTTATTGAAACAAAGTACTATGCGCATGCTCCTAGGGGTATAGATTGGTAGGAAAAGAGCATCGCTCATCCCCGACCGCCACTCATAAGGAGGACAATCAATAAATAAATCATGCTTCGACTTCATCACATAGCGGTTCACCATACGTGCATGCTACGGGAATCACAAACTTCAACACAAGTATTTCTCAAATTCACAACTACTCAACTAGCATGACTCTAATATCAACATCCTCATATCTCAAAACAATCATCAAGTATCAAACTTCTCTTAGTATTAAACACACTCATAAGAGAATTTTATTATTCTTGAATACCTAGCATATTAGGATTTTAAGCAAATTACCATGCTATTTAAGACTCTCAAAATAATCTAAGTGAATCATGAGTGTTCATCTATTTATTCAAAATAAAACTACCACCATGCTCTAAAAGATATAAGTGAAGCACTAGAGCAAAAAAAACTACTCCGAAGGATATAAGTGAAGATCAATGAGTAGTTGAATAATTATGCAACTATGTGAAGACTCTCTAACATTTAATAATTTCATATCTTGGTATTATATTCAAACATCAAGCAAAGCAAAAGAAAATAACATTCTAAGAATGGCAAACATCATGGGAAGATGCAAAAACTTAGGATCAACCGAAACTAACTGATAGTTGTTGAAGAAGAAAGGTGGGATGCCAACCGGGGCATCCCCAAGCTTAGATGCTTGAGACTTCTTGAAATATTATCTTGGGGTGCCTTGGTCATCCCCAAGCTTGAGCTTTTGTGTCTCCTTAATTCCTCTCATATCACAGTCTCCCTAAATCTCAAAAGCTTCATCCACACAAAACTCAACAAGGACTCGTGAGATAAGTTAGTATAAACCATTGCCAACACCTTATTATACTCTACTGTAGCAAATCACTAAAATTATTATTCAACATTGCATACTAAATGCCTCTGCAAATTTAATAGTCCTATCCTCAAGTAGAATCATTAAAGAAGCAAACATATGCAAACAATGCAAACATAACAGCAATCTGCCTAAACAGGATAGTCTGTAAAGAATGCAGCAACATCCATACTTCCCTAGCCCCAAAAATTATGAAAGAAAACTCCCACTGTAGTAAATTTATCATATCTTAATATGCAAAATGTTTCAACATTTTATCACATTCTGACTTTTCTAGGGAATTATTGCAACAGCGGTAAACTTTCTGTTTTCAAACAGCAACATGTGGACTTCTAAAATAGGCATAGTAAAGACTATCAATGCCACTTTTATTGAAATAAAAGATGAAAAACATTGTTCTAAATAACAGCAAGCAATTCCTAACAAAATAAATTGATGCTCCAAGCAAAACACATATCATGTGGCGAATAAAAATATATCTCCAAGTAAAGTTACCGATGAACGAAGACGAAAGAGGGGATGCCTTCCGGGGCATCCCCAAGCTTAGGCTCTTGGCTATCCTTGAATATTACCTTGGGGTGCCATGGGCATCTGTCGGTGTCAAAACCGGCGGATCTCGGGTAGGGGGTCCCGAACTGTGCGTCTAGGCGGATGGTAACATGAGGCAGGGGACACAATGTTTTACCCAGGTTCGGGCCCTCTTGATGGAGGTAAAACCCTACGTCCTGCTTGATTAATATTGATGATATGGGTAGTACAAGAGTAGATCTACCACGAGATCAAGGAGGCTAAACCCTAGAAGCTAGCCTATGGTATGATTGTTTTTCGTCCTACGGACTAAAACCCTCCGGTTTATATAGACACCGGAGAGGGCTAGGGTTACACGGAGTCGGTTACAATGGTAGGAGATCTACATATCCGTATCGCCAAGCTTGCCTTCCACGCCAAAGAAAGTCCCTTCCAGACATGGGACGAAGTCTTCAATCTTGTATCTTCATAGTCCAGGAGTCCGGCCGAAGGTATAGTCCGGCTATCCGGACACCCCCTAATCCAAGACTCCCTCAGTAGCCCCTGAACCAGGCTTCAATGACAACGAGTCCGGCGCGCAGATTGTCTTCGGCATTGCAGGGCGGGTTCCTCCTCCAAGCACTTCATAGAAGATTTTGAACACAAAGGTAGTGTCCAGCTCTGCAAAATAAGTTTCCACATATTGACATAGAGAGAATAATATTTACACAACTCTAATCTGCTGACGTATTCCGTAGCGTGACATCACACCACGGCCAAGTCTTTATTCGTTTTACTGTTCCACCTCAGTGCGTTTAGTGAGGCGGTTTCCTTGGCACGTCTTGTCAAAGCAGAGATCGTGTCCCCTTATTCCGGGATTCTCATCAATACGGGCGTGGGTAACCCAACCGCGCCATTGATTACGGTGCTTGGGAGATAAGTGAGTTTTACCAGGCTGGTGGGGACGCATAGTCGCGTCCGCCCATATAAGGGGATAAGGATCCACATTTCCATCCACGCCTTCTTCCTCCTTTGCATATCCATTTCCGTGCACTCGAGCTCCAGCGCCCAAGTCCGCACACCCCACCTCAACCTTCTCCAGCCATGTCCGAAGCGGGAGGCAAGTGGATGGTCTCCTCCGTTACGGAGGGACACATCAAAAGACTAAGGAAGGCCGGATACTTGTCTAACGACATTGCGCACCGGCTTCCCGAAGAGGGGCAGCTCATCCCCACCCCTGGCCCCATGAGAGGGTGGTGTTCCTCCCTCATTTCCTCCGCGGACTGGGCTTCCCTCTCCACCCATTTGTCCGGGGGCTCATGTTCTACTATGGCCTGGATTTCCACGATCTGGCCCCGAACTTTGTCCTCAACATCTCGGCGTTCATCGTCGTGTGCGAGGCTTTCTTCCGCATCCGCCCCCATTTCGGCCTATGGCTCAAGACTTTCAATGTCAAGCCGAAGGTGGTGTGCGGTACCCAGGCGGAGTGCGGAGGCGCCATGGTGGGCAAGATGCCCAACGTCCTATGGCTCGAGGGCTCCTTCATGGAGTCCCTAAAGGGGTGGCAATCGGGGTGGTTTTACATCACCGAGTCGCGCAACCCTGAATGGGTCGCAGCCCCCGAGTTCCGATCCGGACCCCCTACACGGCTCGCCTCCTGGAAAGAGACGGGCATGTCGTGGGGTAAAAAAGGAGAGCTGACTGGACTCCAAACATGCGTCCAAACCCTGGTGGACAAGAAGCTCAAACTTGTCAACGTAGTCCAGGTTATGCTCATCTGCCGGATCCTCCCATGTCAACAACGGGCTTTCAACCTGTGCGAGTTCAACCCGGCGCGGCACCGAACTCTGAGCAGGCTCTTCGACACGACGTATGAAGATGCCTGGAAGGTGCTTTTCAAGGGCGCCGAGGTCCCCGCATCCGCTACCGAGGATCGCAGATTCAGCACGCAATGTCATGCTCGTGCGGTAAGCTATTTTTACCTTCTACAGGGTATTAGTTTTTCATAGTTTGACTCCATGCGGGATCTAAGCTCCCTTACCTTTGACAGGATTGGCAGGAGACGTCCGGACAGATCAACTGTCCGGCTCCTTTACCCGAAGGCCCAACGGACGCTCGCTTGGCGAAGCTGCTGGTTCCGGCACCCTATGTGGTGCCGGAGAAGAAGGCCACGGGGACTCGAAAGAGTGCCCGGCGCCAGGAGGTGTCGGATTCATCATCCGACGACTCCAAGGCGCACTCCTCCCATGAAGACGAGGAGGAGGAAGAAGAGACCTCTCCCCCTCCAGCAGGGGGAGGGAAGAAAAGGAAGGCCGCCCCAACTGGGGAGGCCGAAGGGTCTAAGAAGTGGAAGACCCCTCCTCCGGACTACTCCACCAACGCCGACGACGGTGAAGAGGAGTGGCCGCACAGGGCCAAGCCCCTCGCGAGATTGTAAGTATCCGGATACCAGAGTGATTCATAGTATTCCCCCATTGCACAGCTTTTCCTTACGTCGAACATGTCTATGTAGTCCGCCCAAGGCCGGGCTCGACGAGTCGTCGAGCGGCTCCCTGGATTCGTCAGATGTGAATTCGCTTCCGGCGGCTACCTCCCCCCACCCTACGGACGACGCCGAGGTGGCGTCCCAACAGGTTCCAAGCCAGGAGGAGGTGGTCCTGGAGGTGCCGCAAGGCGACCTCCTGGACTCCAGGCGTGAAGGGGATAGAACCCCCAAGGGCTCTAAGTCCGGCTTCGAGCCGGACACCACGCCGGAACCTTCAACGGTTCCGGACTCCGGTAGGTAGCCTCCTTCCAAGAGGAGCAAGCCTACCGAGCCGGTGACCTCCGTCCAATTGGAGGCACCAGACAATTTGCTGGAGGTGCTTAACAACGCCTCCATCGACGAGGAGCACCGCACTGTTATGAGTGCGGTGATCTAGAAGGTTCAGTCCGCCAAGAGCGGACTGACTGAAGCCTGTGCCAGCCTTCTAATAGGCTTTGAGGTAAGTAAAAGATATGTAAAAATATTACCGCATAGACAGTAGCCCCTGATGCTCTGTTTGGCGTTTGGAAAGAAAAGCCGAATAGAGGATCTAATAACGTTCGCAGGAGTCTAACAAAAGTAAGTCAATATGCGTATGCAGGCTTCGCTGCTAGCATCCGCCGCACTGATTGTGGAGGTGGGCACGCTGAAGCAGAACCTCGAGAGGTCCGAGCAAGAGATCGGCCTAGCCAAGCGGCAGCTCGAGGAGAAGGAAGGTAAGAAATAGCTTATTGAAATATGTGAAAGGTGCAATTGCAAAAGGTGACAGGATTAACGCGGCTATTGTAGGGGCCACAACTGAGGTGGCGACCCTTAAGCAAGCGTTGTCCAAGGCCGAGAAGAGGGCGGCCATGGAGCGCACCGAGCGGGAGAAGCATGAGACGCAGGTTGGCGAGGTGCGGCAAGAGCTCCAGGCTCTCATGAAAAAACATGAGAGTTTGGAGCTTGACTCGAAGACGCGAGAGTCTGAGCTCGCGGCGGCCATTGAAGATGCCAAGTCTGCCAAGGCCGAAGCCCAGAAGGCCCTCCAGGAGGTTGAGGCAATAAAAAAAGATAGCGGCGGGTAAGGCATTCTTTATGCAAAGCAAGCACGTAAAAGTGAATTACTTGTTACTTACCCGAATCCGGAGCTCTCCAGGAGCATTCGCAGACTTGCCCCGTAGCATGTCGGATGCCGCCGCCTTCTACTGAGCCGAGGAGGGAAGCTCGATGGAGAAGGTGTTCTGGTCTCAGTATGCTGAGGACGAACACCCGGTGCCCTTAAGCGACCAGCTGAAACAGCTGGTCGAGCTCCATAAGGTGGCCGAACAGGCCATGAAGGGCCTCATAGTCCGGCTGTGGCCTGGAGAGGCCATGCCTGGGAGATACTTCGGGCTGGTGAGGCGGCTGGTGGAGGCCTGTCCAAGGCTCGAAGTCATCAAGCGCTCCGTATGCATCAAGGGTACCCGTAGGGCGCTTGCCCGTGCGAAGGTGCACTGGGGCAAGCTGGATGCTGAGAAGCTTGTGAAGGATGGGCCACCGCCAGGCAAGGAGCATCGCAAGCCCGAGATGTATTATGAGGGCGTTCTAAAGGGTGCCCACCTTGTGGCGGATGAATGTTCCATGGATGTAATTTTTCAGTAAACTCACTCGTTTTGTCCTGTGCGCTGAAAACTTGTTCATGTGCGCTAAGCAATGCTTTTTGAATTTAAAATATTACCTTCTGTGCGGCCATTTATCAAATTTGAGAGATGGCGAGTCGTCGGCTTCTGCCCCCATGGCACGAGTGCTGGGGTGTTCGGGATAAACATGAGCGCTCTTTTTCCCATTCTTGGGTCCTTCGAGGGAGGCGCTCAACACAACGAACAAGGCAATCGGACTATAATGCTTGAACACTCTCACTTAGCCATAGAATTCTATAATTTTAAATTTCGGCGAAGCCCCTAGTGTTCGGAAGACCGAGTTCGGGGTGCTATCCACGCCTAGGCCGGACAAAGCCGACTCCTCGCTCTAAGCGGCATAAGTCTTTAGGGACTCAAAAACCTCTCGAACAGCGACCAGCTCTCGCCTCATCATGACAGTCAGTTTTAGCTTTCTCTACTGAGGTGCTTAGCCCAGCTCAACTGGGGCACAATCGCAGCAGTTCTCCTAGTGCTACCTTAGCCTATATAATGGAACGTAAGGTACCAAAACATAGGAGTCGGGTAAACCCAACTATTGACCCAAGACATGATTCGGAGCCGATGCATATAATGCTATAAGTTCGGGGTGCCGCACTTGTGAAAGTGTTCGGATTTCTCACACTGTATTGTGGGGTACTTAAGCCCCTGGCGTATTAGCCGTACCAAAGTGTACGGGTGCAACATGTCATTAATGAACATATATTCGTAAAAAAGAGTAATGCAATAATAGACGGAAGCTATGCATTGTTTATTTAAAAAGGCTGCGATCAAAGCAGGACGATACAACTAGTGCGATAAGAAAAAGATGGGACTATCAAATATGTCCTTTCCAGGGGCGAGCTGCGGAATGTTATGCGAAACAGGTATACTGCTTGTTATAGAGACCACCTTAGAGTTCCATAGTGCGGCGTAGCTTTCTGCTCCCCTGGTTGTTGTATCGTTTGTGCGGCAATTGTACTGTCGGACAGGCCTTCCGAAGAGTGGAGTCCTGAAAGTAAGAGAAAATGAAAAAGTCGGCAGCCCCTAGTGCAGTTTAAGTCGTGTTTCGGGCGTGCCGTGATTGTGCCCCTCCCCTTTTTCCCACGGTATTTCCAGAGCGTAGTTATGTACGCGCAACACTGGTTTCGCAAGTTCGCGAGGGCTGGGGTTGGGGCCGCATTGCTATGCTTTCTCAGAACGTGCCCGGCGGTCTTGTTGTAGGTTACTCCGGGCGCGCTTGACGGTGTCCAGATGTTTAATGGCCAGACTGGAGAATTGCCTTGAGAGGCTGCTTTGTACTTCCGCTGCGATAGCCGCCGTATGCTCCTCCATTCGGATAGAGCGTTCGGTGTTTCCATTGACCGTGATGACTCCTCGAGGGCCTGGCATTTTGAGCTTGAGGTATGCGTAGTGCGGCACCGCATTGAACTTGGCAAATGCGGTTCGCCCGAGCAGTGCGTGATTGCCACTGTGGAACGGAACTATATCGAAGATTAACTCCTCGCTTCGGAAATTATCCGAAGATCTGAAGACCACTTCAAGTGTAACTGAGCCTGTATAGTTGGCCTCTACACCTGGTATGACGCCTTTAAAGGTCGTTTTAGTGGGTTTAATCCTCGAGGGATCGATGCCCATTTTCCGCACTGTATCCTGGTAAAGCAGGTTCAGGCTGCTGCCGCCATCCATAAGGACTCTAGTGAGGTGAAATCCGTCAATAATTGGGTCTAGAACCAATGCGGCGAATCCGCCATGACGGGTGCTAGTGGGGTGGTCCCTTCGATCAAAAGTGATCGGGCAGGAAGACCATGGGTTGAACTTTGGGGCGACTGGCTCCATCGCGTATACGTCCCTTAGCGCACGCTTCTGCTCCCTCTTGGGGACGTGGGTTGCGTATATCATGTTCACCGTTCGCACTTGTGGGGGAAAACCTTTCTGTCCACTGTTGTTCGGCGGCCGGGGCTCCTCCTCGTCATTGTTATGCAGCCCCTTGTCTCTGCTTTCAGCATTTAACTTGCCTGCATGCTTGAACACCCAACAATCCCTGTTGGTGTGATTGGCTGGTTTCTCGGGGGTGCCATGTATATGGCATGAGCGGTCGAGTATTCGGTCCAAACTGGACGGGCCCGGAGTATTTCTTTTGAATGGCTTTTTCCACTGACCGGGTTTAGAGCCTCTGAATCCGGCATTAACTACCGTATCCTCAGCATTGTTGTCATTAGTGCGGCGCTTTTGCTTGTTGCGACGCGACCTGCCACTGTTGTCCTTGGTATCCGAATTACCAGGGCTCTTGGTCATGTTATTGCTGCAAGCTAGCCAGCTGTTTTCTCCCGTGCAAAAGCGGGTCATAAGTGTCGTGAGGGCTGCCATAGATTTCGGCTTTTCCTGTCCTAGGTGTCGTGCAAGCCACTCATCGCGGATGTTATGCTTGAAGACTGCTAGGGCCTCTGCGTCCGGACAGTCGACGATTTGATTTTTCTTGGTTAGGAACCGTGTCCAGAATTGTCTGGCCGATTCCTCTGGCTGCTGAATTATGTGGCTAAGGTCATCGGCGTCTGGTGGTCGCACATAAGTGCCCTGGAAATTGTCGAGGAATGCGGCTTCCAGGTCCTCCCAGCAACCAATTGATTCTGCTGGCAAGCTGTTAAGCCAATGCCGAGCTGGTCCTTTAAGCTTGAGTGGGAGGTATTTGATGGCATGTAGGTCATCGCCGCGGGCCATCTGGATATGAAGGAGATAGTCCTCGATCCATACCGCAGGATCTGTTGTGCCATCATATGATTCGATGTCCACGGGTTTGAAACCCTCAGGGATTTGATGATCCATTACTTCATCTATGAAGCATAGTGGGTGTGCGGCGCCTCTGTATTGGGCTATATCACGACGCAGCTCAAACGAGCTTTGTCTACTGTGTTCGGCCCGGCCGGATTGACTGTATCCGGAGTGACGATTACCGTCTCGTGCCGTGGGGCGCCAACGCGATGCGTAGATCGATCTTGTTTGGCTTGCCTTGTCCTCCAATATATCTCGTAGGTCTGGCGCATTTTCCCATGCCTTGGTATTTTTTGAGCGGCGCAAGAGTGCGGCTTGAGTGGAGGGCCAAGAGGCTTCTCTGTCGCGGCCACGGGGTGGCCGATCGGCCGCATCATGCGCTGGCGATGTAGGTTTAGGTGCTTCCTCCTCTAGTCGGGGTAGCAACCTGCGCTTTGGGTAGCTCTTGGAGGGGCGTTCGAGTTCATACTCTTCGGCCGCAAGGACTTCAGTCCATCTGTCGGCTAGCAAATCTTGATCAGCTCTAAGTTGTTGCTGCTTTTTCTGGAGGCTGCTCGCTGTGGCCATAAGCCTGCGTTTGAAACGCTCTTGTTTGACGGGATCCTCTGGCACGACAAATTCATCGTCGTCGAGGCTTGCCTCGTCTTCGGAGGGAGGCATATAATTATCGTCCTCGACCTCTCTGTCTGCCGCTCTCTCATGAGGGTTGGCTTCTCCATCCTCCTGTGTTGAATCTTGCTGGAGGTGGTTGTCTTCGGCATTGTCCGGGGTGTTATTATCTCCCGTGCCGGAATCACCATTTTTGCTTTGGCGGGATTTAGAGCGGCGCCGCTGACGCCGGCGCTTAGGCTGCTACTTGGAGGGGTCATCCTCCGTTGTTCCATCGCCATTGCCTTCTTTTGGGGTGTCCACCATGTATATATATCATACGATGAGGTGGCTTTCCAGTGCCCTATAGGTGATGGTTCTTGATCGTCTCCTGCATCGGCGTCCATACCGTCGATGTCTTTAGAGTCGAAGTCGAGCATGTCGGTTAAATCATTGACAGTGGCTACAAAGTGGGTGGTGGGTGGGCTTTGAATTTCTTCATCATACGCATCCCAACCTCGCTGACCATAGTCCGGCCAGGGCTCTCCTGATAAAGAGAGAGACGTTAGTGAATTCAGAATATCGCCGAAGGGCGAGTGCTGAAAGATGTCCGCGGCGGTGAACTCCATGATCGGCGCCCAATCGGGTTCGATCGGTAGGGGCGCGGAGGGCTCGGAGTCTAGAGAGGAGTCCGGCTCCTTGGAGTCATGGGCTTCGCAGAGAATAGGGCTGGTGTTCGGCTCGATCACCGTAGAGATTGCAGCCCCCGAGGCGGTGTCCAACCACCCATCCTCGATTGGCGCAGTTGGCCCCAAATTAAGGGTCGGAGCTAATGCGGGTGCGGCCTCCAGGGCACTGTTTGGCGGCAGAGCTAGATCATGCCCATCGTGACAGTGCGGCACGCTCGGCTGCGGCTCGAACCCGTCGAAGATCAAGTCTCCTCGGAGGTCGGCCATGTAGTTCAAACTTCCAAATCTGACCTGATGGCCAGGGGCATAGCTTTTGATCTCCTCCAGATGGCCAAGCGAATTGGCCCGCAGTGCAAAGCCGCCAAATACGAAAATCTATCCGAGGAGAAAAGTCTCACCCTGGATCGCATCATCGTTGATGATCGGAGGAACCATCGGGCCTAAAAGTGACGACACAGAGGAACTCTCAATGAAAGCACCAATGTCGGTGTCAAAACCGGCGGATCTCGGGTAGGGGGTCCCGAACTGTGCGTCTAGGCGGATGGTAACAGCAAGCAGGGGACACAATGTTTTACCCAGGTTCGGGCCCTCTTGATGGAGGTAAAACCCTACATCCTGCTTGATTAATATTGATGATATGGGTAGTACAAGAGTAGATCTACCACGAGATCAAGGAGGCTAAACCCTAGAAGCTAGCCTATGGTATGATAGTTGTTCGTCCTACGGACTAAAACCCTCCGGTTTATATAGACACCAGAGAGGGCTAGGGTTACAAAGAGTCGGTTACAATGGTAGGAGATCTACATATCCGTATCGCCAAGCTTGCCTTCCACGCCAAGGAAAGTCCCTTCCGGACACGGGACGAAGTCTTCAATCTTGTATCTTCATAGTCCAGGAGTCCGGCCGAAGCTATAGTCTGGCTATCTGGACACCTCCTAATCTAGGACTCCCTCACCATCCCCAAGCTTAGGCTCCTGCCACTCCTTATTCCATAGTCCATCGAATCCTTACCCAAAACTTGAAAACTTCACAACACAAAACTTAACAGAAAACTCGTAAGCTCCGTTAGTATAAGAAAGTAAATCACCACTTGAAGGTACTGTAATGAACTCATTCTTTATTTATATTGGTGTTAAACGTACTATATTACAACTTCTCTATGGTTTATGTTGGGGATATGACTATTTGTGTAAGCCATCCAGGAGGGGCCGGGTTATGCAAATAGAGGTTCATCAGAAGCCCAAGGCATGAAGATGGCGGTTCACTAAAAGGCTTAAAGGCCCACAGGCGACTCTGAGGCCCGTAAAGATAAACCGCCATGATGGTATAACTTGTACTATAAGGTAGAAGTAAATAGTCGCCGAGCCGGACACTGTTTATGAGCCGGCCGGGACTCTGTAGGCCGCAGGGCGTCAACCCGTGGATATAAGGGGACGACCCGCCAGTGGCTTAGGGCGAGAAACAACTGATCGAGAGCCAGGCATAGCATATCTCGCTCCCTGGTCATAAAAACCTCAAGCAATTCCAACCCAACTAGACGTAGGCCTTCCTTCACCGTAAGGGGCTGAACTAGTATAAACCTCGCGTGTCCTTGTCCCAATTAACCCCTTTAAGCTTCCTAGTTGCGATGGCTCCACGACTAAGTCCTTGCAAAAGGACATCTGCCGTGACAATTCCATGATAGTTGGCGCCCACCGTGGGGCCAGTGCACGATGGATTTGAGTTCTTGAAGGGCAGCTTCGAAGGGCTCAAGGGATACGCAGTTGGCCGGATGACCAAGAGTCGTCGCGGCAAGATCTACATCGACGACGAAGGCTGGGGCCCCGATGTCGGCTCAATTGAGTACGGGTACCGGGTCCCCTTTGGCGGAATTCACGTCTTCATCGACCGGATTGGTGAGCCGGGCCCTGAGCCGGACAGCTGCACCAACCTCGTCGAGACGGCTCAGCGTGCGAAACCCGCCCGAGCTCAACCCGTCGTGAAGCGTGCCTTTGTGGGTTGCATCCACGGAGGTGAACTTCCTGAAGGATCTGAAGGTGATGGTGAGCCGGCCGTCCTCTCTGACGGTGATTCATCCGCCGGCTCAACAGATTCGCTGTATCAAGTTCAAGATGGTGTGCTTGGGGGCTGTTCCAATGGCAGCACTATTCCGGACCCCTCAGAGTCGCCAAACTGGGCAGGAGTCTTCATGGCTGGTACTCAACCCGGCCAAAATTCTACGGCCTCAGCGGCGATAACGTCCGGGTTAGGAGCAGCTGGGGCAGGAGGCCCTGTGCGCTCACCGGCTCAGGTGCTGATGGATCTCATGGATAAACTTACGGCCTTGTTAACTGTTACAGTCGTCCCTCCGAACCAATCTGAGCATGAGGCAGAGGTGGCACAGGTTCGCGATGAGATCGCCCGGGCCAAGGAAACCTTAGCAGCTGAAGATACTAGATTAGCCACAGAGCGGGCGACTTTGGACGTACGGGCGCAGCAACTTCAGGCAGAGGCCTTTCAGCTCACGTTGAGCTTGAATGCATCTAATGAGGTAATGAGGAGGAGACATCAGAAAACTCAGTCCCATTTACCTCAGATTTATGATCCTCGGAATCTCTTTGCTACACCCGGGGCCGGCCCAAGTAACCCGCCAAGTGCAAATCAGTTTATGACATCCGGAGCGGGAGGCCCAGTCCAGCCTCAGGTGACGGCGCCTCTTCACGGCAATATGGCACCGCCCCATTACGTACCAATACCGCAGGTTCACTTATCCAACCCCATGGAGAACTTAATCGCAGCATCATCATGTTTGGCGGCTCTCCCAGTAGATGGTGATGATCCGACAACAGTGGAAACCCGGAGGATCAGGGAACTTGTCCAAACATCCCTGGCTCAGCAAGAGACCTACTCCTACAGCCGGGACAGGATTCACTCAACTCCTCTGCCCTGGTTAGCTCCGCCTCGTCAAAACCGGAGCCCGAGTTACAGTAGACACATGGAGTCAGAGGCCTTGTCAAGTAGCGCTCAGCGCCGGAACCAGCCCGGCGGGTGTAACCCGGTTCAGGATCGGATATGTCAGGAGGACGAGCGGGCGGCTCAGCTAGCAGCCCAACAGGACTCACTGGCTTACCCGACGACTTCCTTTGAGGCGGGTGTTGCTACTAGAACCGGAGGAGTTCCTTGTCTGGTACCGGCTCTACGTAATGTACGTCTACCCAAGGATTTAAAGGGACCTCAAAAGGTGCCGAATTATACGGCCGATTTACAGCCTGGGGCGTGGATTGAAAGTTATGAGATGGCCATGGAGCTGCTGGAGGTTAGTGATGAAGCGATGGCTAAATACTTCACCATGATGTTGGACGGAACGGCCCGTTCTTGGTTAAAGGGTTTGCCACCCAATTCCATTAGGTCATGGGCGGAGCTAAAGGCCCATTTTATCCAAAACTTCAAGGACACTTGCAAGCAGTCTATGTCGATTGTGGACCTGACAAATTGTAAGCAGGAGGAAGGTGAATCTACGACTCATTGGTTGCGCCGGGTCAAAGACATAATACATTCGTCTGACAAGATGGATGCCGGCTCAGCAGTTCTCATGCTGGAGAAGAATTGCTGCTTTGAGCCTCTGAGACAGAAACTGGGGCGCCTTAAGCATGATTGCAACGATATGGGGATGCTGATGGCGGCTTTAGTCAAGTATGCCGATTTCGATAGTACCAAGGATCCCACGTCTGATGAGGAAAAGACAGGGAAGGGAAAGAAGAACGGTAATGGAAAGGGTCAGCAGCATAACCCGGCAAGTCAAGGAGGCAATAAGCGTAAGGCGGACGGTAACCCGGAATTTGTGGCTAATGCACAGGGTAACAATCAGAAGCACAAAGGAAAGCCACCCCCTCGGTTTGGTGGGTCAGGTCCGTCTCTTGAGCAACTACTCAATGAGCCCTACCCGAAACACGGCACCCGAGAACGACCAGCGACTCATTTATGGAAGGATTGCGCAATCATGAAGGCTTTCAAGAATTCTAATACATTTGATGGCAATCAAGGCCCAGGCGGCGGCTCAGGAGCTGGCGGCTTTCATGGCCCGGGCGGCGGTTCAGGATCCGGTTTTCAGGGAAGCCAGGGTGGTTATAATCAACAGCAGTTTGGTCAAGGAGGTCAGCAGCAGCAGCAGTCGGGTTATCAGAGTCATCCAAAACAGCTAAACAGTGGGCAGTATCACGTGTTCACCATAAGTTTGTGTAAACGTGATCAGAAAATTCATAAGAGGGCTGTGAATTCTGTTGAGCCGGCAGTCCCTCGTTACTTGAGGTGGTCGGAACAGCCTATTGTCTGGAGCAGGGAGGATCACCCTCTCGGGGTTGATAATCCGGGTCAACTGGCCCTGGTGGTGGCACCCCAGGTTGGTGGTTATAAATTTACTAAGGTGCTCATGGATGGAGGGAGCAGCATCAACATCCTCTATTACGAGACCTTTCGGCGCATGGGCTTAACTGGCAAGAATTTAAATACTTCCAACACCGTCTTCCATGGAGTGATGCCTGGTAAGTCGGCGTATCCTGTGGGTAAGATTGAGCTAGAGGTGGCCTTTGGAGACGAGCATGATTCTAGGGCGGAAAAGTTAACTTTTGAAGTGGTAAAAATCAAGAGTCCATAGCACGCTTTGTTCGGGTGGTCGGCTTATACCAAGTTCATGGCGCGGCCATGTTATGTTTGTTTATATCTCAAGATGCCGGGTTACAAGGGTACCATCACTGTGCATGGAAGCCGAAAGGTGGCCCTGGAATGCAAAGAAGGTGATGCGGCTTATGCCGAGTCTGTCTGTGCAGCAGAGGAGCTCAAATTTTATCAAGATAACGTTGACCCGGCGGATATGACCTCCCTTAAGAAGCCGACTATGGAGAATGACCCGGCCATGAAGTTTAAATCGGCTGCAGAGACTAAGCTTGTTGATTTTACTCCGGGCGGTTCGTCTAAGCAATTCAGCATCAGTGCCAACTTGGATCCTAAATAGGAAAGCACTCTCATCAAGTTCATCCGTGAGAACCGGGACATCTTTGCATGGAAGCCTTCTGACATGCCGGGTGTACCGAGAGGACTCGCTGAGCACACTCTTAATATTGATCCGAAGTATAAGTCGGTCAGGCAGTTTCTGCGGCGATTCAATGAGGAACGATGAAAAGCTATAGGAGAAGAGGTCGCCCGGCTCTTGGTCCCCTTACAGCGGATGCCGGGTTGTTGGGTGGAGGAGTTACCTTCTGTACTTTGGAGCATCAATACTACACCTAACAGATCTACGGGTTACACGCCTTTCTTTATGGTGTATGGAGCAGAGGCAGTCTTGCCAAGTGACATCCGTCATGACTCACCTCGTGTGGCGGCTTATGTTGAGGAAGACAATGAAAAATCTCGTCAAGACGCACTTGACTTGTTGGATGAAGAGCGAGACTTGGCAATAGCCCGCTCGGCGATTTACCAGCAAGACCTGCACCGCTACCACAGCCGCCGGGTTAGGTCCAGAACCTTTCAGGAAGGCGACTTAGTGCTCCGACTCATCCAGGATCAATCTGACATGCACAAGCTATCCCCTCCTTGGGAAGGACCCTTTGTGGTCAGCAAGAATCTGAACAACGGATCATACTACCTTATCGACGTTCGGGAGCACAAAGACTCACGTAAGTCGGAGGAGGAGACCCGTCGGCCGTGGAATATCGCTCATCTTCGGCCTTATTATACTTGAGCCATCGGCTCTAATGTGTATATACTTATACTATGTATATTACATAAAGCAATAAAGCAGGACCTCTGTCCTTTTTTCCACTCCCAAAAAAGGTTTATGTGTTTTCTTTGTCAGGTGGTGGAGATAACCAAGGAGAAGCGGATCATATCTGAATCTGGCTTTCCTTTGGTCCGGCTTATGATCATATCTGAATCTAGCCGTGATCACTTGGGGGCTTCCTGTTCAAACATAGGTCGTATTCGAACCAAAGAGAACATAGCTGTCGATACCCACTTGATCGGCATACTGCCAAACCCACTTGGGGGCTTCTTGATCATATTTGAATCATAGCTTAACCCCTTTGGGTCTGACGTGGATCATATTCGAATCAGCGTCATTAAACAACTCTTATGGTCACTTGGGGGCTTCCTGTTCAAACATAGGTCGTATTCGAACCAAAGAGAACATAGCTGTCGATACCCACTTGATTGGCATCGCCACAGCCATTGGGGGCTAACAGATCATATCTGAATCTTAGCTCAACCCCTTTGGAACAGTTCACTGATCGTATTCGAATCAGAAACCCTTGAATTTTGTTCATCATATTTTACAATTATCAACATTGGATATCTTGCGACCCTCTTGAAAATACAATGGAATACATTGCAATCCTCCAGGATTAATATTGGTTACATCAGGTTGTTAAGTACCATGTGAACTTTTATGTGCCAATTTTCAGGAGTTAAACTTACCCTTGGGGGTTGGCTTATATAAGCCGGGAAAGCAGTCGTAAGCATCACAGGGCAATGCAAGACATTTCTGCAAAGGACATAACAGATTCGTATAAACTACAAAGTGCATAGTGACGGGGGCTTATGCAAGTATTAAGGGCCATAAGCATGCGCAAAGGCATAGCAAAACTCAAAGTATTTTCTACTTTGTTACAAGACTCCCCGAGTCTGAATGATGCGGCATTGTTTTTCTACAACGACATAAGCAGGTGGCGCCTGGCAATCTACTCTTGGGGTTGACTTGAAGCCTCCGGGTTATCCTTCTCCGCCTCTCCGCCGACTGCTTTGTCCTGGAAGGATGATGAGGCCCAGTCAATGCCACTCAAGGCCTCAAACTCAGCTTCATCATCTATTAAACCGGTTGGGTCGACTTCAGGGGAAAAGGTGTGCATATGGATTGGAGGGATCAAGCTGACATCGTCATAATGCGGCGTGGGGATTCTCCGATTCTCCTTATCATAACCCGACTGACACTTGGTGAGGTCAGTGTCGTTTCCAATTTGAGTGGCCACAGGGCATATATCCCTCACGCAGGTGGTGAAATCCTTTTCATCAAATGGAGTGACATCCTCCTTTAAACTTGGATACCCAAGAGCGATGTCGGCCGGATCTAGCTCTGGTAACCAGGCTTTGGCCCGACTCAAAGCGGCTATTGCTCCGGCTCTTGCTTGGGCCCGTCTCAACTCTTGAATCCGCTGAGGAAGTATAGCAAGCCGTTGTAACACATCTTGCAAGAGGTGGGGCACATCATTTGATAAGGCTACAACAGCCAAGGCACGTTGTGACCTGATGTACAGTTGCTCTACTAGAGTATACACCACCTTCAATTTGATCAGCATATTCTGCTTGAGGTTTGTGCTCCTGGGGCCTGTATTGGTAAGTATAAGGTAAACCTCAGGTAATAATTGAAGGAATATTTACAATATTTAATGCTTGCTTAAGATAACTTACCAAAGATCCTGAGACCATCCAAGATATCTGGCGTTGTAAGCTGGTCAGTTCAGCTGTTGCGTTTGCCAGCGACGCCTTTGCTGTCTCGGCCCGGGTCACCAGTCCGGCCTTTTTGTCAGTCCAAATTTTCTTCTCTAACTCAAAATTTTTCTTCAGCTTCTCTTGTTTAGAAACGCTGAATTCAAATTTGGAGTTGGCCTTTTGAATTTCAATCTCCTGGGCTGCCAGGCGGTTCTTCAGGTCAGCAATCTCCGATTCAAATTGACTTATGGTGGCCTGCATTGTACCGAATAGTAGTCAAGATTACGGTAAATAATATTAAGTCCCAAGCACTTTGCAAGCAAAGATACTTGACACTTGGGGGCTAATGTACACCGAAGCTTTCTAAATTATTAAGCCGGTCCTGGATATTAAGTCCCAAATACTTTGCAAGCAAAGATACTTGGCACTTGGGGGCTAATGTGTATCGCAAGTTAAAGGTATTGTGTTACATCCGGTTTAAATATTTTTTTCTTTAAGCCGGGCAAGCAGCTCTAACAATTTTTCTAAGTCTACAGCATATTTATTCATAAGCAATAGACTTGGGGGCTAGTACAGTAAGTATGATTGAAAGTAAGGAAGCATAAGTCATACCTTAGATTTTTGCTGTATTTGCTTCACCATGTCAATTTCCAGGTCACGACTGTTTTGCACCTGGTTGATATAGCCCGAGACGATATCTCCAATACTTAAATGAGTATAGTCGGTGATATCCATCTTGGCCTTACGGCGTTCTAGCAACTCCTCTTTAGCCGAGCATTTGGCAAGGATGGTGGGCCTGGCCGGCTCAACGAATTGAGCCTTGAGAAATTCCACTTCTGGGTCAGCCGTTTTGACTGGGCTAGGTGCCTCCGGGTTAACAGAACCATCAAGAATATCTTGAGCCGGCTCAGGCGGCGATTGATGTGTGGAAGAGTCGGGAGTAGCTATACCCTGTTCCGGTTCAGTCACCACAGGGGTTTGGGCCGGTTTATCCTTCTTGGTTTTCTTCCTGGGCTTAACCTGCATGTTGTGGGCAAAGCAGAGAAATGAGTAAAGAAACATGAAGAAAGAAAAACATAAGGTGAATAAATTGATATTACCCAGGGGCAGTCTTAAAAGCCGGCATGTTTGATTGCATGGACTCACCGGATGAAGGAGAGGTATCCTGGTAATTGGAGTCAGATGAATTGAGAGGTTGATGGATTAGACCCGCCAAAGGTAAAAAGGGGTATAAGTTGGAGATAACCTCAGTCCGACGCTTCCGGGTTGTGTCAGGCAGGCCGGAAGATAGCTCTGCATCCTTGCTGGTCCGGGTCTGCCTCCGGTTTTCAAATTGCTGTTGCTTCAAAAGAAAGTCAGGATCTTGGTAAGCCAAAGGGTGTGAAAATCTTACTTTCCGGGTTACTCTTCGAATTTTCTGACGCGGCCGAAGCTCGGAGTCGGAGGAGATTATAGTTACCTCTTCCTCGACGGGTTGGCTGTTGCCCGTGTCTTCCTAAAAGAAGGTTAATATCAGTAAGGTAGTGATAAAGGAGAAAGGGAAATTAAGAAGTTACCTCTTCCTCATTATCATCAGAATCATCAAGCTGAAACAGCTCAGAAGCGCTTGGCTTCCTTTTCCTTGAAGTGGTGGGCTTGGCAGTTTTCCTTTCGGCTCTCTTGGCCGCCCTGGCTTGCTTGGCTGCCTCATGATCATATTGGATTTTCCAGAAGTTATCATTTGCCTGTAAAAGGTTATAAAGGGTTATGCGTAGGAATACAGTATAACATGATAAAAAATAACCCGACGGCTGGAAACTTACTGCAGGGGCCGGGTTCTTCTTGCAAAAAGGAAGTAAGCCGAAAGCGTTACTATTCACTGTGCCCTCTTTCAACAAAGACTGAGTTGTAGCTTCCACTACGTCATCTGGTAAGTCATCAGGACTATGACGCTGAGGGTCATCTTTCTCGCCTGAATAATTACACATTAAGCCGGGGTGGCGTCTTAACGGAATTATTCTCGAAGCAACCCAGACTCGGACCAGGTCAATGCCATCTAAGCCGTTCCCTAAAAGAGCTTTAATCTTCTTGATCTTGGGGGTGAGTGGCAGACGTTCAATAGCAGTCAACTTATCCGGCAGCGGGTGAGTAGGTTCAAGGCGCAATGCACGGAAGCCGGCCAGCGGGTTTTCACCAGCCGGAGAAGTATCTTGGCAGTAGAACCATGTCTGGTTCCAGTCCTTTGGATGACTCGGCAATTCAGCATAAGGGAACAGGCAGTCTCTCCGCCTTTGAATCGATATGCCACCAAGCTCCAGACTGGGCCCATTGGACCGCTCATTCTGCCGGTTCAAATAGAACAATTCCCTGAACAAAGTAGGTTGGGTTCTTCTCCAAGGTAGACCTCACAGAAAACTTGGAAGTTGCAGATATTTGACACGGAATTGGGCCCGATGTCTTGAGGTCTTAAGTCAAAGAAGTGCAAAACGTCTCTAAAGAATTTTGAACCGGGAGGAGCAAATCCCCGGCTCATGTGATCGGTAAAAATGATCACCTCCCCTTCGTTGGGTTGAGGTTTCTCTTCAGACGGGTCAGGAGCACGATAAGACATGACATCCTTCTTGGGCAGATGGCCAGACTTTACAAACTCAGACAGTTTGCTCTCTGTAACAATGGATGGGACCCAGTTGTAGGTAACCGGAGGTTTAACAGCTTTGGGTGCCATTGGGTAAATTGAAGCCTACAAGAAGATAAAGGAAATTTTCCGGTTTATTATAACCCTGAGAATAAACATTATTGGGTTATTTAAGATGGCGGCTTAAGAAGGGGCCTAATGACATATAGGTAACTATGTGATAATGTTTAACAGCTGCAGGTATTAAAGATGATTAAGGTTTTCTTAAGTCGCCAGAGGCAAGCGGTGCTGACAGTCGGTATTATCTTAAACCGGTTACACGGACTACTATGGCTGAAACAGAATCAATAGACACAGTTTTTGGCTAAGTGTGGAGCAAACAGGTTTCACAAATTGCAATTATTATTTTGGATCAAACGATGCTCTGGAAAGGAAAAATTTCTAGACCTAAAACAGTACAGGGAAGTTCATATACTCAAGGAGGGGTTCCAAAACAAGGAAATGAGATCTGTTTTCATACAGAATAAGCACACAACATCCTCCGCAGCAGTTCTATGTGGTTTTTACGATCTGAACAAGGTATTAGAAGTAAGAACTAATGGAGGTTGCGTCGGGCGATGATGAACGTCGACGAACTCAAGACAGTACTAATGCAGATCTGAGAAAGGGGGGAAAGAGAACTCACCGATGTGGAAGAACTGCGGAGGGTTGCCGTTGTTCTCTGGTCAAAAAATAGGGTGATGCAGCGGCCTCAGTCGGTGAAGACGAGGTTTCCGACGGTGGCGGCGGCGGAGCTCGAGCGGCAGAAGAGGGAGTGCGAGGAAGAAGACGACCGGAGGAAATGAAAAAGACCTAGGTTGCGCCTATTTATAAGGAGGACCGACTGAGATGGCGCGAGAAACGAGGAGACCAAGACATCATTATCTAGCGGCCCCGACGCCTTGATTTTCAGGAGGGTCGGTAAAGGCAAAGATCCGTTGAAGATATGATGAATTAAAATATAAGTTTTTATTGAAGATGACGTCATGATGATTTAACCCGGAGCCAGAGGATGACGTCACGGCGGGTTACAATTTTCACGCAAGACAGAAGACTAAAGGCCAGTTCATAGGGTTTTCAAAGATTGACATGAACCAGTTCAAATCAATCTGGGGCCTAATGTTGGGGATATGACTATTTGTGTAAGCCATCCAGAAGGGGCCGGGTTACGCAAATAGAGGTTCATCAGAAGCCCAAGGCATGAAGATGGCGGTTCACTAAAAGGCTTAAAGGCCCACAGGCGACTCTGAGGCCCGTAAAGATAAACCGCCATGATGGTATAACTTGTACTGTAAGGTAGAAGTAACTAGTTGCCGAGCCGGACACTGTTTATGAGCCGGCCGGGACTCTGTAGGCTGCAGGGCGTCAACCCGTGTATATAAGGGGACGACCCGCCAGCGGCTTAGGGAGAGAAACAACTGATCGAGAGCCAGGCATAGCGTATCTCACTCCCTGGTCATCGAAACCTCAAGCAATTCCAACCCAACTAGACGTAGGCCTTCCTTCACCATGAGGGGCTGAACTAGTATAAACCTCGCGTGTCCTTGTCCTGATTAACCCCTTTAAGATTCCTAGTTGTGATGGCTCCACGACTAAGTCCTTGCAAAAGGACATCTTCCGTGTCAATTCCACGACAGTTTATAAACTATTTTACTAGCCATAGATTCATCAAAATAAGTAAACAACACATCGAAAACAGAATCTGTCAAAAACAGAACAGTCTTTAGTAATCTGGACCAAACGTATACTTCTGGAACTCATAAAATTCTCAAATAAATTGCTGGACCTGAGGAATTTATCTATTAATCATCTGCAAAAATAATTAACTAAATATTACTCTCCAAATAAAAATGACAGCAGTTCTCGTGAGCACTAAAGTTTCTGTTTTTTACAGCATGATCAACAAGACTTTCCCAAAGTCTTCCCAAAGGTTCTACTTGGCACAAACACTAATTAAAAGCATAAAACCACATCTAAGCAGAGGCTAGATGAATTATTTATTACTAAACAGGAACAAAAAGCAAGGAACTAAAATAAAATTGGGTTGCCTCCCAACAAGCGCTATCGTTTAACGCCCCTAGCTAGGCATGATGATTTCAATGATGCTCACATAAAGGATAAGAATTGAAACATAAAGAGAGCATCATGAAGAATGTGACTAACACATTTAAGTCTAACATACTTCCTATGCATAGGGATTTTGTGAGCAAATAACTTATGGGAGCAATAATCAACTAGCATAGGAAGGCAAAACAAGCATAACTTCAAAACTTTAAACACATAGAGAGGAAACTTGATATTATTGCAATTCCTACAAGCATATATTCCTCTCTCATAATAATTTTCAGTAGCATCATGAATGAATTCAACAATATAACCAGCACCTAAAGCATTCTTTTCATGATCTACAAGCATAGAAAATTTACTACTCTCCACATAAGCAAGATTCTTCTCATGAATAATAGTGGGAGGAAACTCAACAAAATAACTATCATGTGATTGAAAATTAAGATCAAGATGACAAGTTTCATGGTTATCATTATTATTTAAAGCATACATGTCATCACAATAATCATCATAGATAGGAGGCGTGCTTTCATCATAATAAATTTGCTCAACAAAACTTGGGGGACAAAAAATATCATCTTCATCAAACATAGCTTCCCCAAGCTTGTGGCTTTGCATATCATTAGCATCATGGATATTCAAGGAATTCATACTAACAACATTGTAGTCATGCTCATCATTCAAATATTTAGTGCCAAACATTCTAATGCATTCTTCTTCTAGCACTTGAGCACAATTTTCCTTTCCACCATACTCACGAAAGATATTAAAAAGATGAAGCGTATGAGACAAACTCAATTCCATTTTTTTGTAGTTTTCTTTTATAGACTAAACTAGTGATAAAACAAGAAACTAAAAGACTCGATTGCAAGATCTAAAGATATACCTTCAAGCGCTAACCTCCCCGGCAACGGTGCCAGAAAAGAGCTTGATGTCTACTACACAACCTTCTTCTTGTAGACGTTGTTGGGCCTCCAAGTGCAGAGGTTTGTAGGACAGTAGCAAATTTCCCTCAAGTGGATTACATAAGGTTTATCAATCCATAGGAGGCGTAGGATGAAGATGGTCTCTCTTAAGCAACCCTGCAACCAAATAACAAAGAGTCTCTTGTGTCCCCAACACACCCAATACAATGGTAAATTGTATAGGTGCACTAGTTCGGCGAAGAGATGGTGATACAAGTGGTATATGGATAGTAGATATGGGTATTTGTAATCTGAAAATATAAAAACAGCAAGGTAGCAAGTGATAAAGTGAGCGTAAACGGTATTGCAATGCTAGGAAACAAGGCCTAGGGTTCATACTTTCGCTAGTGTAAGTTCCCTCAACAATACTAACATAATTGGATCATAAAACTATCCCTCAACATGCAACAAAGAGTCACTCCAAAGTCACTAATAGCGGAGAACGAACGAAGAGATTATGGTAGGGTACGAAACCACCTCAAAGTTATTCTTTCCAATCAATCCGTTGGGCTATTCCTATAATTGTCACAAACAGCCCTAGAGTTCGTACTAGAATAACACCTTAAGACACAAATCAACCAAAACCCTAATGTCACCTAGATACTCCAATGTCACCTCAAGTATCCGTGGGTATGATTATACGATATGCATCACACAATCTCAGATTCATCTATTCAACCAACACATAGGACCTCACAGAGTGCCCTGAAGTTCTACCGGAGAATCACGACAAAAACATGTGCCAACCCCTATGCATAGGTTCATGGGCGGAACCCACAAGTTGGTCACCAAAACATACATCAAGTGAATCACGTGATATCCCATTGTCACCACAGATATCCACGGCAATACATACATCAAGTGTTCTCAAATCTTTAAAGACTCAATCCGATAATATAACTTCAAAGGGGAAACTCAATCCATTAAAAGAGAGTAGAGGGGGAGGAGAAACATAAGATCCAACTATAATAGCAAAGCTCGCAATACATCAAGATCGTGCCAAATCAAGAACATGAGAGAGAGAGAGAGAGAGATCAAACACATAGCTACTGGTACATACCCTCAGCCCCGAGGGAGAACTACTCCCTCCTCGTCATGGAGAGCGCCGGGATGATGAAGATGGCCACCGGAGAAGGATTGCCCCCTCCGACAGGGTGCCGGAACAGGTCTAGATTGGTTTTTGGTGGCTACAGAGGCTTCTGGTGGCAGAACTCCTGATCTAATCTCCGTCCCAGAAGTTTTAGGGTATATGGAGTTATATAGGCAGAAGAAGCACGTCAGGGGAGCCACGGGGCCCCACGAGGCAGGGGGGCACGCCCTAGGGGGGGCCCACCCTCGTGGGAAGCTCCCGTATCTTCTGACGTGGGGTCCAAGTCCATGAGGTGTGTTTCCTTCCAAAAATAACTTCTCCAGTTGATTTCGTTCCGTTTCGACTCCGTTTGATATTCCTTTTCTTCGAAACACTGAAATAGGCATAAAACAGCAAATCTGGGATGGGCCTCCGGTTAATAGGTTAGTCCCAAAAATAATATAAAAGTGGAAAATAAAGCCCAATATTGCCTAAAACAGTAGATAATATAGCATGGAGAAATCAAAAATTATAGATACGTTGGAGACGTATCAGAGCGCGACATGGAAAAAGCCCGTTCCGCATTCTATCAGCAACAGGCTCGAAGATACCAAAGCAGAGAACTATGGGCCAAAACTTATAACGTTGGCGAGCTAGTTCTACGCCTGTCGGAGAAGAAAAAGACCAAGCTCGAGCCCAAATGGGAAGGTCTCTTCATTATTGACCAAGTTCTGACCGGTGGAGCGTATCGTCTGCGGGATGCATCGAATAATCGACTTGAGCCGAACCCATGGAACGCAGCCAGGCTCCGAAGATTCTACGCCTAGTGCCGGACTCTATGTCCGTCTCCTTCCTCTGTCCATTTTTTGCATATACATTATCTGTCTTTTCTCTCTTTCTTTCTTTTATTCTTTCTCAAGGCCTTCAAGGGCCAACTTGTGCCTTGCTTGCACACTATTGACGCGCTAACTGCGCTCATTATACCTAGGGGCTTCTTACACAGAAGCTTAATTATTTATCTGGGCTTCATGCCCCGCACATGTGTTATTCTTCCGCATGTACCTTTTCTTCGCCATTATATGCATCGATATGACTTAAGTTTTGGCCAAGCTGGTTTGCCTGGCTCTTGTATTTATGCCCTATGTTCCCGTTAATTCGGCTAGGGCATAAGGGGAGCACCTTTGCGATTGTTACTGCCGGGTCAGCCGGATGTGTACCTCAGACTAGGTGAAGCCGAAAGCTAGCGTTCTTAAGGGAATATTCAGTCGGTGACCAAAAGATGATTTTTATTTATTTTCCATATGTGCCCCCAGATGTTTTTGCCTGCATCTCCTCTCGCAGTCCGGACATGCACTTTAGGGCATGCATACCCAGGGAAAGGAACCCTTAACGGAACTATTCTCCCTGGAATATGTTTCTTACTACCCATGTAATATAACATAACTAGTTGGGTACTTGTCTGTTCAAGCACTAATGACCCCTACGCCTGGTTTCCACGCATACCCTGGTTCTTATATAACTGAGCGGGTATTCGGATACACTCCGGACTATCGGGTCCCAAGGTTGAAGCGAAAAGGTCCGCCATGACAAATGATTTACAATCCGGCTAGAAGGCATTATACATGTCGCTTTAATTACATAGTCATCTAGACTGACTAAATTCCTCTTCTATACCATCCAACATGCTGTCTAGCCTACAATCCTGTTGGGAATACTTTGCGGCTAATTCTACTTGCCCATACACTAAGCTAACGGGGATCTCTTTCCCATCGGGCCCCACAGGTCCGACCTTGGCCATGTGGTTTGGGTCAGCCTTGGTATACCGCGTCTTCACCATGGCCCAGGCTTTCCTGGCACCTTGACGGCAGACCGATATCTTCCATAATCGGAAGCGCCGTCGTGCTCCCTTGAGCTTCTCCGCAAGCTATCCAATGCCTGCTGGCAGGGAGACGGATGGCCACAAGGCCCGGGCAATACTTTGCATCACCTGCCGAACTTGTTCGTGTAGTTGCGAGAGCTCGGGTAGAAGATCACCCGCAGACCCGGGCATCTCCTCCGCGGGACGACCCATCAGCATACCTGCAGACATCACTCTGTTAGCCGGCTTCTTCGCCGCACTATTTTAAGGGTTCGTTCAAGCACTTACTGAAAATGCCGCGTCGAAGCCGCTTATTCTCCTTCACGGAGTCCACAAGCTGGGCTCGAACATCTTTCAGTTCCACGCTCAGCTTGGTATTGGCGTCTTGGAGATTGTTTTTCTCCCGCATGACCTTAGTCAGCACGCGTTCGCCAGCCTTTAGCTGTCGTACGACATGTTGGTCCTCCGGATTCTCTCCGGAGTCATCTGCAATATCTATTGTTAGATCTGCAGCCATGCCGCACACTATATGGTACCTATCATTCTTTGAAACAAATGCTACCAGCTGGGGACTTTTCAGGTTCCTTCAATGCGGCAACGGCCGCCCGAAGTTGGGTCTTGCATTCCTCCAGCTCCTGTGACAGTTGAGTATTCTTCTCTGTAAGAACCTGCACAATAAATGATCCTTAAATCAATTGTGCCAACTATTTCAAGTCTCAGGGGCTACTGATATATATACTCATCAAACTTTGTTACCCGTACATCCTTGACATACTGGTCCGTGGCTCTGGCTAGACCATTTTGAGGAGCACGGATATACGCATCTCCTGAGTTGAATGCATCAAATGCCTCTTGGGAGAAACAAGCGTCATGGAGTACGGCTCGGCGACGCCTGTGATTCATGGCGCTCTCCACTTCGGAATTCGTAGCGGATATCTTATTTGCATCCTCTGTAGAAGGAGCATCTAGAATGTGCCTCGTGTTAGCTTCCACCTCTGTGTCCGGCCCTGGAGCCCGGCTGGTAGAGGCGTGATCGGCGACCTCTCCGGATATTGTCCGGCGAGCATTCTTCCTTCTAGGAAACACGGGTGTTATTATGTTTTTAAATATGACAACCACAGAGTGAGGTGTTGCACCATACCTCTGCGCCGGCGTCTCCGTCTGGACCGCCTTCCTTTTTAGCCTGTCCGGCTTTGAAACCCCTTGTTGGCGAGTCGTCGCAGGCTTGGCATGGCGTCCCGAGGGCCTTCCCTATAAAACACCGTTTGTATATGATAGGTGAAGTGCGTAAAAGGAAATCCTTTTCAAAGGTAGGGACTCTGGTCTCATTTACATGCGAGGCTGGGAGTAGCCCAGTGTAGTCGACTATAATGGCCACCATGGCGTCATCACAGCTTAGCTGATAGAAAATCCTATCAATCAGCTCCACGAATATGTCTGGATCCTCTTTGAGGCCGGGGTCGAGGACCCGTTCAGGATCCTCTGGTTGTGGAGGTGGGCTATTGATCTCCCCTACCGCCTTACGCAGTTCCTGCGATGAAACGGCAAGGTAAATATTTATCATGAAAACAAGGGTAGGATGGAAGTAAAAAGAGCGGAAGCTCACCTAGCTTCGAGGGTTGTTCATGGAGAATCCCCCGTGGCTTGATGCGGAGGAACTCCTCTTCTTCCCCCTTATACAGATCGGATAGAATTTTTGCTAGAGCAGCAACTAAGTCCGGTCCCTAGCGCTCGCAGCGAGTGGCATCATCTTCCCCGTTGAAGTGCCACATGGGGTGGCCTCGATATTGAAGTGGTTGCACCCCCCGCATAATGCATATTGCCATAACCTCGGTTATGGTCAGTCCTGATTTGGCTAGCAACTTTATCCGGCCCATCAGATAAAATGCGTCTCTATCATCTTCCTCCTGTGGGCTCTGTGGGCACCAGCTTAGGCGTTTCTTCAAAGGGGCGTTGTCGAACTCAGGTAGACCAATCCGGATAGGATCCGGGAGAGGAACATCCTCCATATAAAACCACTCCGAAGGCCAGTCCTCGGACGTCTTCTTCGGGGTACCGGATAGGTATCCAGTCCCGGCGATGCGCCATACTTCGGCTCTACCCACTTGATATATTGATCCCCTCTGTGTACGGGGCACAAGGCAGAACAACTTCTTCCACAACGCGAAATGAGCTTCACAACCCAGAAACAGTTCGCAAAGGGCTACGAAAACACCCTGGCTCCTCACATTCTCTTGACACGTGGAAGATGGCCATTATTGGACGTAGAAGCCAAGAAGCGCAACATTTACGAGAAGCCGGACACTATTTAACAGGTACTCGGAGTTTGAAGAAGAACCCGCCTTGCAATGTCAAAGACAATCTGCGCGCCGGACTCATCATCATTGAAGCCTGGTTCGGGGGCTACTGAGGGAGTCCTGGATTAGGGGGTATCCGGACAGCCGGACTATATCCTTTGGCCGGACTGATGGACTATGAAGATACAAGATTGGAGACTTTGTCCCGTGTCCGGATGGGACTCTCCTTGGCGTGGAAGGCAAGCTTGGCAATACGGATATGTAGATCTCCTTCCTTGTAACCGACTCTGTGTAACCCTAGCCCCCTCCGGTGTCTATATAAACCGGAGGGTTTAGTCCGTAGGACCAAGAACAACAATCATACCATAGGCTAGCTTCTAGGGTTTAGCCTCTCTGATCTCGTGGTAGATCAACTCTTGTACTACTCATATCATCAAGAACAATCAAGCAGGACGTAGGGTATTACCTCCACCAAGAGGGCCCGAACCTAGGTAAACATCGTGTCCCCCGTCTCCTGTTACCATCCGCCTAGACACACAGTTCGGGACCCCCTACCCGAGATCCGCCGGTTTTGACACCGACACCCCCTAAGAGGGATGAACTAACCTTGTGTTTTGTCAATGATGACTTCATGTAGATGTTGAAGATGTGGATGCTCAATGTTGATGTAGATCATTTGGAGCAGTCCATTGGAGTGAGTTGCACTTTCAATACCTACACGGGTTAGTCCCACAAGAAACAAACAAGGATATCCATAGACATAGAGTGAAGTTCACACAAGATGATGTCCATGAAAGTGTTAGGTTACCTTGTCCCCTGTCTTACCAATAAGAGGGTTTGTGACTCCTTGAACTAGTGCAAGATGTGGAAGTTGTTTGCACTTGTTCTCGCCAAAATGATATGACTGAAGTATGTTGGCGGAGTCACCCTCAAGAACTCTCTAGTTCTTCTTCTTCGGGATCCACATAAAACTGATGGGAATCCTTGGAGTGGTAGTCGTACTTGATGAGGAAGAACTTGATGTAGTGTTGGGAACCCACTTGACCAAGGCCTTGGGAGCTTCTTCAAATGCATCAATCTCCTCTTGAAGCTTGCCCTTGCCTTTTTGCTTGGTCTTGTAGTGGAAGATTATCTTGAGCTTGTGTCTCCTTGAAATAAGTAGGATCATACTTCTCTTGTTGAGCAATAAACTTTGTCTTCGGGCATTGATCTTCTTCCCATTCAACTCCATTGGCATTGAACTTTTGTTCAAAACCAACACCTTGATTCTTCCGGTGCCTTCCTTGCTTGCGTACAATTTCCTCAAATTGCTTACTTCCGGCAAGGCTCTTGTAAACACCTTTATCTATAATTCCCTTCAATCTCCTTCTTATCATCGTCATTCGTTTTATCTTGATTAGCATGATTAATAGCAAGTTCATCATAGTTTTCATCACTATAGTTGTCAATGAGTAAATCATCGTCACCTAGCAAATCATCTTCATCACTATTGAAATCGACATACTCGGGTTGTGATACCTTTGGGCCTTTAGCCATGAAGCATCTTCCAATTCCTTCATTTGGTGAGTCAAATATGTCATAGGAGTTGGTCGACACAAGTGCTAGACCGGCAAAACCTTCATCTTGAGTATATTCAGAGTCAGAGTGATATCTTCTCTCCGGTGATGGTCGGAGTCGGAACCGGATACCCATTCACCAACGTGAGCTTGATGCCTTCATTTTGTGTAGCTCCTTGATGACTTGTCCTTCCTTTCCGAATCCTTGCTTCTGCGAGAGGTTCTTCGTTCATAACGATCATCTCTACTCCTTCTCTCTATTGGAGGTGATTCTTGTCTTTGGAGTAGTGTCCAGGTCTTCCACAATTGTAGCAATTACGCTCATGACTAGAAGATCTTTTGTCATTGTAGGACCTTGACTTGGAACTTCTTTCTTTGCTTCTACTCTTGTAGAACTTGTTGAAGTTCTTCACCATTAGGCTCAATTCCTCATTGAAGACTTGTTTATCACTTGATGATGTAGGAGCATCACATGAGGCTTTGTAAGCACCACTAGACTTGTTGTGAAGCTCTTCTTTATCCTTGAGTGACATCTCATGAGCAACAATTCTTCCAATGACTTTTGTTGGCTTGAGATCTTTGTAGTTGGGCATCATATGAATCAATGTGCACACGGTATCATATTTTCCATCCAAGGATCTTAGGATCTTCTTGATGATGAATCTGTCGGCCATCTCTTCACTTCCTAAGCCGGCAATCTCGTTTGTGATGAGAGCAAGCCTAGAGTACATTTCAGAGACACCTTCACAATCCTTCATTTTGAACTTGTCAAGTTGACTTTGAAGCACATCCAATTTGGATTCCTTGACGGAGTCGGTACCTTCGTGCATATCAATCAAAGTATCCCAAATTTCCTTTGCATTCTCAAGACGGCTAATTTTGTTGAATTCTTTGGGGCACAATCCGTTGAAGAGGATATCGCAAGCTTGAGCATTGTATTGTAGCATCTTCAACTCTTCCGCGGTAGCTTCATGATTCGGTTATCTCCCATCGAAGAATTCACCTTGCAAGCCAATACACACAATAGCCCAAACGGCGAGGTTATATCCAAGAATATGCATTTTCATCTTATGCTTCCAACTAGCAAAATTAGTACCATCAAAGTAAGGACCTTTGCGGTGGTAATTTCCCTCACTAGATGCCATACTCTCCTAGGTTGTGAAACCAAGGCTGTGATCACCAAAGCTATGGAAATCAAGGCAAAGGGAGATCAAATCTCTGATACCACTTGTAGGATCGAAAGTATGTCTAGAGGGGGGTGATTAGACTACTTGACCAAATAAAATCTAGCCTTTTCCCAAATTGAAGTCTTGGTAGATTTTAGCAACTTAGCACAAGTCAAGCAATCAACCTACACATGCAAGACTAAGAGTATAGCAGCGGAATGTAAATCATTGCATATGAAGGTAAAGGGAGGAGTTTGGAGGGAGCAAACACAATGTAGACATGGAGATTTTTGGCGTGGTTCCAATAGGTCGTGCTATCGTACATCCACATTGATGGATACTTCAACCCACGAAGGGTAACGGTTGCACGAGTCCACGAAGGGCTCCACCCACGAAGGGTCCATGAAGAAGCAACCTTGTCTATCCCACCTTGGCCATCGCCCATGAAGGACTTGCCTCACTTGGGTAGATCTTCACAAAGTAGGTGATATCCTTGCCCTTACAAACTCCTTGGTTCAAATCCACAATTTTGACGGAGGCTCCCAAGTGACACCTAACCAATCTAGGAGACGCCACTCTCCAAAGGGTAATAGATGGTGTGTTGATGATGAACTCCTTGCTCTTGTGCTCAAAATGATAGTATCCCCAACACTCAACTCTCTCTCACAGATCTGGATTTGGTGGATAGATGATTTGAGTGGAAAGCAACTTGGGAAGGCTAGAGATTAAGATTCTTTTGGTTGGATTGGAATATATTGCTCTCAACACAGGAGTAGGTGATTCCCTCTCAGAAAATGAATGGTAGAAGTGTAGGCACGTTCTGATGGCTCTCTTCACAAATGGAGGATGGGTGGAGGGGTATATATAGCCTCCACACAAAATCTAACCGTTACACACAATTTACCAAACTCGGTGGGACCAAATAGTTAAACTCGGTCAGACCAATTTAGTTCAGAATGTGAACATTAGGATTTTCGGTGGGACTGACATGTCAACTCGGTGGGACCAATTTCATTATGGTTAGGGCATAACGTAATCTCGGTGAGACCGATTACATAAACTCGGTGAGACCGGTTTTTGTAATAGGCAAACACAGAGTTGGTCACGCAAACTCGGTGGGACCGATCACTCATTTCGGTGAGACCGAAACGTTACGAAAAGGAAACAGAGAGTTTGCATTGCAAACTCGGTGGGACCGATCGCTCATCTCGGTTAGACTAAAATGTTACGAAGGGAAACAGAGAGTTTGCAATCCCATCTCGGTGAGACCGAGATCCCTATCGGTGAGATCAAACTGATTAGGGTTTCTGGCTATGGCTATGTCAAATGAACTCGGTGGCGCCGGATAGATCAAATCAGTGGGGCCGAGTTTGACTTTTGGTTTGGGACATATGTGGATATGAGAAAGTGGTTGAGGGATTTTGGAGCATATCACTAAGCATTTTGAGCAAGCAAGCCATTAAGCAACACCTCATCCCCTTTTAATAGTATTGGCTTTTCCTATGGATTCAATGTGATCTTGGATCACTAAAATGAAAATGTAGAGTCTTGAGTTTTTGCCAATATGTGTCCTTAGCATTTTGAGGGGTCCACATTCCTAGTCCATGCCATGTCAATCATTGAACTTTCTTAAATGATCATCTTGAAAGAGCATTAGTTCAATGAGCTATATGTTGTTAGGAATTACCAAAACCACCCAGGGATAGTTGCACTTTAATGTTTGCGTTAGGCCACCTTGCACAAACGTTTCCACACAAAGAATTGTGTGTGATATACATACCCACGGAAATGTTTTTCTGGGGTTCACCGTGTGGGATGTACATATCTACGGAAATGATTGTGTTTCGATGCCTCGCCCGACCGCACACGAGCTCATTTGGTGTCCCAAGAGGGCCTATCCCTGATGGTTTCTGGGTCGTGTCGGATGGACCCCCCTATCGCCCACACTCACTTGGCGACGGTTCCAAATGTCGTTGCGGAAAGGGGTTAAAACCCGTTTCTATAGCACGTCGATGTACCAGTGCATCATCAATAACATGCGACATATTAGAAACAATAGCAGGAGTAGGTGTCTCAAGTTTACTAAAAACAGAATGAGAATCAAGTGCAGAGCTAGATAGCAGTTCCTTACCTCCCCTTGTAGTTGAGGGAAAAATCTTAGTTCTTTGATCTTTCAAATTCCTCATAGTGATCAACAGATGTAAACCCAAAGTGACTCAAAGAATAGACCTACGCTTCCCAGCAACGGCTCCAGAATAATGTCTTGATAACCCAGAAGTATAGGGGATCGCAACAGTTTTCGAGGGTAGAGTATTCAACCCAAATTTATTGATTTGACACAAAGGGAGCCAAAGAATATTCTCAAGTATTAGCAGCTGAGTTGTCAATTCAACCACACCTAAAAGACTTAATATCTGCATCAAAGTATTTAGTAGCAAAGTAATATGGAAGTAACGGTAACAGTGGCAAAAGTAACAGTAGCAGTTTTGTAGCAATCATAATAGTGGCAACAGAAAAGTAACTAAGCAAAGATCAACATGTGAAAATCTCGTAGGCAATGGATCCATGATGGATAATTATGTCGGATGGCATTCATCATGCAATGGTTATAACATAGGGTGACACAGAACTAGCTCCAATTCATCAATATAATGTAGGCATGTATCCCGAATATAGTCATACCTGCTTATGGAAAAGAACTTACATGACATATTTTGTCCTACCCTCCCGTGGCAGCGGGGTCCTATTGGAAACTAAGGGATATTAAGGCCTCCTTTTAATAGAGTACTGGACCAAAGCATTAGCACTTAGTGAATACATGAACTCCTCAAACTACGGTCATCACCAGGAGTGGTCCCGACTATTGTCACTATGGGGTTGCCCGATCATAACACGTAGTAGGTGACTATATATAACTTGCAATATCAGATCAAGAACACAAATATATTCATGAAAACATAATAGGTTCAGATCTGAAATCATGGCACTCGGGCCCTAGTGACAAGCATTAGGCATAGCAAAGTCATAAAACATCAATCTCAGAACATAGTGGATACTAGGGATCAAACCCTAACAAAACTAAGTTGATTACATGGTAAATCTCATCCAACCCATTGATACGTCCATTTTTCATCATGTTTTTATATTGATATTTATTACATTATGGGTTGTTATTACACATTATGTCACAATACTTATGCCTATTCTCTCTTATTTTATAAGGTTTTCACGAAGAGGGAGAATGCCGGCAGCTGGAATTCTGGGTTGGAAAAGGAGCAAATATTAGAGACCTATTCTGCACAACTCCAAAAGTTTTGAAATTCCACGGGAGTCATTTTTATAATATACAAAAAATATTGGGTGAAGGAAGCACCAGAGGGGGGCCACCCACCAACCACGAGGGTGGAGGCGCGCCCCCTGCCTCGTGGGCCCCCTGGCAGGCCTCCGGTGCCCATCTTTGGCTATATGAAGTCTTTTGTCCTGGAAAAAATCATAAGCAAGCTTTCGGGACGAAACTCCGCCGCCACGAGGAGGAACCTTGGTGGAACCAATCTAGGGCTCCGGCGGAGCTGTTCTGCCGGGGAAGCATCCCTCTGGGAGGGTGAAATCATCACCATCGTCATCACCATCGATCTCTCATCGGGAGGGGGTCAATCTCCATCAACATATTCACCAGCACCATCTCATCTCAAACCCTAGTTCATCTCTTGTATCCAATATTTGTCCCAAAGCCTCAGATTGGTACCTGTGGGTTGCTAGTAGTGTTGATTACTCCTTGTAGTTGATGCTAGTTGGTTTACTTGGTGGAAGATCATATGTTCAGATCCTTTATGCATATTAGTATCACTCTGATTATGAACATGAATATGATTTGTGAGTAGTTATGTTTGTTCCCGAGGACATGGGAGAAGTCTTGCTATAAGTAGTCATGTGAATTTGGTATTCGTTCGATACTTTGATGAGATGTATGTTGTCTCTCCTCTAGTGGTGTCATGTGGACGTCGACTACATGACACTTCACCATTGTTTGGGCCTAGGGGAAGGCATTGGGAAGTAATAAGTAGATGATGGGTTGCTAGAGTGACAGAAGCTTAAACCCTAGTTTATGTGTTGCTTTGTAAGGGGCTGATTTGGATCCATATGTTTCATGCTATGGTTAGGTTTACCTTAATACTTCTTTTGTACTTGAGGATGCTTGCAAGAGGGGTTAATCATAAGTGGGATTCTTGTCCAAGGAAGGGTAGTACCCAAGCACCGGTCCACCCACATATAAAATTATCAAAGTACCGAACGTGAATCATATGAGCGTGATGAAAACTAGCTTGACAATAATTCCCATGTGTCCTCGGGAGCGCTCTCCTTTATATAAGAGTTTGTCCAGGCTTGTCCTTTGCTACAAAAAGGATTGGGCCATCTTTCTGCACCTTATTTACTTTTATTACTTGGTACCCGTTACAAATTACCTTATCACAAAACTATTTGTTACCGATAATTTCAGTGCTTGCAGAGAATACCTTAGTGAAAACTGCTTATCATTTCCTACTGCTCCTCGTTGGGTTCGACACTCTTACTTATCGAAAGGACTACAATAGATCCCCTATACTTGTGGGTCATCAAGACTCTTTTCTGGCGCCGTTGCCGGGGAGTGAAGCGCCTTTGGTAGGTGGAGTTTGGTAAGGAAAATTTTATATAGTGTGCTGAAATTTACTGTCACTTGTTACTATGGAAAGTAATCCTTTGAGGGGCTTGTTTGGGGTATCTTCACCCCGGACAGTAGAGCAAAGAGTTGCTCCTCAACCTACTGAACCTACTGAAAATGTTTACTTTGAAATTCCTTCGGGTATGATAGAGAAACTGCTAGCTAATCCTTTTACAGGAGATGGAACATTGCATCCTGATTTGCACCTAATCTATGTGGATGAAGTTTGTGGATTATTTAAGCTTGCAGGTATGCCCAAGGATGTTATCAAGAAGAAGGTATTCCCTTTATCTTTGAAGGGAAAGGCATTGACATGGTTTAGGCTATGTGATGATATGGGATGATGGAACTACAACCAATTGAAATTGGAATATCATCAGAAGTTTTATCCTATGCGTCTGGTTCATCGTGATCATAATTATATATATAATTTTTTGGCCTCGCGAAGGAGAAAGCATTGCTCAAGCTTGGGGGAGTCTTAAGTCAATGGTATATTCATGCCCCAATCATGAGCTCTCAAGAGAAATTATTATTCAAAAAAGTTATGCTCGGCTTTCTCTCAATAATCGCTCCATGCTCGATACTTCTTGCACTGGTTCTTTTATGATGAAGACTATTGAATTCAAATGGGATTTATTGGAAAGAATTAAACGCAACTCTGAAGATTGGGAACTCGACGAAGGTAAGGAGTCAGGTATAACACCTAAGTTTGATTGTGTTAAATATTTTATGAATACCGATGCTTTTCATGAATTTAGCACTAAATATGGACTTGACTCTGAGATAGTAGCTTCTTTCTGTGAATCATTTGCTACTCATGTTGATCTCCCTAAGGAGGAGTCGATTAAATATCATCCTCCAATTTAAGTAAAAGTAGTTGAACCTATTAAAGTTGAAAAAAAGACTATCACTTATAATGTTGATCCTATTGTTCCTACCGCTTATATTGAGAAACCACCTTTCCCTACCAGAGTAAAGGATCATGCTAAAGCTTCAATTATGGTTCGTAAGACTAATACTAGAACACCTACACCCTCTGAGAAAATTAAAGTTAAACCTAGTATTGCTATGGTTAAAGATCTCTTGGCCGATAATATTGATGGGCCTGTTATTTACTTTAGTTGTGAAGCTGCTAGAATAGCTAGACCCGATACTAAAAATAAACATAGACCTGTTGTAGGCATGCCTGTTATTTCTGTTAAAATAGGAGATCATTGCTATCATGGCTTATGTGATATGGGTGCTAGTGCTAGTGCAATACCTCATTCTTTATATGAAGAAATTATGCATGATATTGCACCTGCTAAGTTAGAAGGTATTGATGTTACAATTAAGCTTGCCAATAGAGATACTATTTCACCAGTTGGGATTGTTAGAGATGTTGAAGTCTTGTGTGGGAAAATTAAATATCCTGCTGATTTTCTTGTTCTTGGTTCCCCACAAGATGACTTTTGTCCCATTATATTTGGTATACCCTTCTTGAATACTGTTAATGCTAAGATAGACTGCAAAAAGGATATTATTTCTGTTGGTTTAGGGGGTATGTCTCATGATTTTAATTTTGCTAAATTTCGTAGACAACCCCATGATAAAGAATTGCCTAGTAAAGATGAAATTATTGGTCTTTCTTCTATTTTTGTGCCTCCTAATGATCCTCTAGAACAATATTTGCTAGACCATGAAAATGATATGTTTATGAATGAAAGAAGGGAAATAGATAAGGTATTCTTTAAACAGGGACCTATTTTGAAACACAACTTGCCTGTTGAAATCCTAGGGGGTCCTCCTCCACCCAAGGGTGATCCTGTGTTTGAGCTTAAACCATTACCTGATACTCTTAAATATGCTTATCTTGATGAGAAGAAGATATATCTTGTTATTATTAGTGCTAACCTTTTAGAGCAGGAAGAAGAGAAATTATTGAAAACTTTGAAGAAGCACCGTGCTGCTATTGGATATACTCTTGATGATCTAAGGGAATTAGTCCCACTCTATGCCAGCACAAAATAAAATTGGAGAAATACGCTAAACCAGTTGTTGATCACCAACGACGGTTAAATCCTAAAATGAAAGAAGTGGTAAGAGAAGAAATACTAAAGCTTCTGGAGGCAGGTATAATTTATCCCGTTGCTGATAGTCAGTGGGTAAGTCCCGTCCATTGTGTCCCTAAGAAGGGGGGTATTACTGTTGTTCGAAATGATAAAGATGAATTGATCCCACAAAGAATTGTTACAGGTTATAGAATGGTAATTGATTTCCGAAAATTGAATAAAGCTATTAAAAAGGATCATTACCCTCTACCTTTTATTGATCAAATGCTACAGAGATTATCTAAACATACACATTTTTGCTTTCTAGATGATTATTCTGGTTTCTCTCAAATACCTATGTCAAAAGAGGATCAAGAAAAGACCACCTTTACTTGCCCTTTCGGTACCTTTGCTTATAGATGTATGCCTTTTGGTTTATGTAATGCACCTGCTACCTTTCAAAGATGTATGACTGCTATATTCTCTGACTTTTGTGAAAAGATTGTTGAGGTTTTCATGGATGATTTTTCCGTATACGGAACTTATTTTGATGATTTCCTAAGCAACCTTGATCGAGTTTTGCAGAGATGTGAAGAAACTAATCTTGTCTTGAAATGGGAGAAGTGCCACTTTATGGTTAATCAAGGCATTGTCTTGGGGCATAAAATTTCTGTAAGAGGTATTGAAGTTGATAAAGCTAAAGTTGATGCTATTGAAAAGATGTCGTGTCCAAAGGACATTAAAGGTATAAGAAGTTTCCTTGGTCATGCCGGTTTTTATAGGAGGTTCATTAAAGACTTCTCGAAAATTTCTAGGCCTCTAACTAATCTCTTACAAAAATATGTTCCTTTTGGCTTTGATGATGGTTGTGTAGAAGCATTTGAAATATTTAAGAAAGCTTTGATTTCTGCACCTATTGTTCGGCCTCCTGATTGGAATTTACCCTTTGAAATTATGTGTGATGCTAGTGATTATGTTGTAGGTGTTGTTCTAGGACACAGAGTTGATAAGAAATTAAATGTTATCCAATATGCTAGTAAAACTCTAGACAGTGCCCAAAGAAATTATGCTACTACTGAAAAAGAATTTTTAGCAGTTGTATTTGCTTGTGATAAGTTCAGACCTTATATTGTTGATTCTAAAGTAACTGTTCACACTGATCATGCTGCTATTAAATATCTTATGGAAAAGAAATATGCTAAACCTAGACATATTAGATGGGTTCTCCTACTACATGAATTTGATTTGCATATTATTGATAGAAAGGGAGCTGAGAACCCCGTTGCAGACAACTTGTCTAGGTTAGAGAATGTTCTTGATGACCCATTACCTATTGATGATAGCTTTCCTGATGAACAATTAGCTATCATACATGCTTCTCGTACTGCTCCATGGTATGCTAATTATGCTAATTATATTGTTTCTAAATTTATACCACCTAGTTTCACATACCAGCAAAAGAAAAAGTTTTTCTATGATTTAAGACATTACTTCTGGGATGACCCACACCTTTATAAAGAAGGAGTAGATGGGGTTATTAGACGTTGTGTACCTGAGCATGAATAGGAACAGATCCTATGCAGGTGTCACTCTGAGGCTTATGGAGGACACCATGCTGGAGACAGAACTGCACATAAGCTATTGCAATCTAGTTTTTATTGGCCTACTCTCTTCAAGAATGCCCGTAAGTTTGTCTTGTCTTGTGATGAATGTCAAAGAATTGGTAATATTAGTAGACGTCAAGAAATGCCTATGAATTATTCACTTGTTATTGAACCATTTGATGTTTGGGGCTTTGATTATATGGGACCGTTTCCTTCCTCTAATGGGTATACACATATTTTAGTTGTTGTTGATTACATTACTAAGTGGGTAGAAGCTATTCCAACTAGTAGTACTGATCACAACACCTTTATTAAGATGCTTAAAGAAGTTATTTTTCCAAGGTTTGGAGTCCCTGGATATTTAATGACTGGCGGTGGTTCACATTTTATTCATGGTGCTTTTCGTAAAATGCTTGCTAAGTATGATGTTAATCATAGAATTGCATCTCCATATCACCCATAGTCTAGTGGTCAAGTAGAACTGAGTAATAGAGAGCTTAAATTAATTTTGCAAAAGACTGTTAATATATCTAGAAAGAATTGGTCAAAGAAACTTGATGATGCATTATGGGCCTATAGAACTGCATACAAAAATCCTATGAGTATGTCTCCATATAAAATGGTTTATGGAAAAGCATGTCACTTACCTCTCGAACTAGAACATAAGGCATATTGGCCCATTAAAGAGCTTAATTATGATTTCAAACTTGCCGGTGAGAAGAGACTATTTGACATTAGCTCACTTGATGAGTGGAGAACCCAGGCCTATGAGAATGCCAAACTGTTTAAAGAAAAAGTTAAAAGATGGCATGACAAAAGGATACAAAAACATGAGTTTAATGTAGGTGATTATGTATTGTTATACAACTCTCGTTTAAGATTTTTTGCAGGAAAACTCCTCTCTAAATGGGAAGGTCCTTACGTTATCGAGGAGGTCTATCGTTCCGGTCCATAAAAATCAACAACTTCGAAGGCACAAATCCGAGGGTGGTGAATGGTCAAAGAATCAAACGTTATATCTCAGGTAACCCTATAAATGTTGAAACTAATGTTATTGAAATCGTAACCCCGGAGGAGTATATAAGGGACACCTTCCGGAATGTTTCAGCCTCCGAAAAGGAATAGGTATGTGGTACGGTAAGTAAACCGACTCCAAAACAGTTCTAATAGCAATTTTTCTCTATTTTGGAATATTTAAGAAAATA
Organism: Triticum dicoccoides; assembly: GCF_002162155.2. NCBI lineage: Eukaryota > Viridiplantae > Streptophyta > Magnoliopsida > Poales > Poaceae > Triticum > Triticum dicoccoides. Next base: position 122,678,305 of record NC_041386.1, on the reverse strand, counting down.
GGAAAATAAGAAGCAGTCCGGAAAGTACACGAGGCATCCACGAGGGTGGAGGGACTGCCCTACCCCCCTGGGCGCGCCCCTGCCTCGTGGGCACCTCGTGTGCCCTCCAGACTCCGTTTTCTTGCACGATGCTTCTTTTGGTCGGTAAAAAATCATTATATAATCTCCTGAAGGTTTTGACCACTGTACCACGCAATTATCCTATGTTTTTGTTTCGAGCTATTTTCTGCCAGAGTTGTCAAGGCCAGGCATCATGGCGTCCCCCTCCTCCAACAATGAGGGCGACGATGCTTGGAAATGAAGATATAGCTGAAGAGAGAAGAACCCGGGGAGATCAACAAGGATGATGGGATCAAGAAGGCCACGGAGGGTCAAGCTTCGGTAGCAGAAGAAGAAGACATCCTTCAACCTCATTACAATCTTCTTACCCCTACTGAAATTGAAGCTTTCAAGATGATTGAAATAGTTCCTGTGCAGAACAAGTATCTAACTCATGAAAATATTCTGTTGCAAGAGCATATCATCGCACTCAAGGGTAGTATTCGTAAGTTGGAGCATCTCCTGCGCTTGATGCTGGACGACAATCCTACATCATCAACAATCTCTTCACCACCTCCGAAGAAAGAGACATAAATACATGGGTATGGGCACTCCCCTTGGCAACTACCAAGCTTGGGGGAGTTCCCCGGTATCGTATCACCATCACACTTCTATCTTTACCTTTTTCTTAGTTCGATCCTTTTGATAATATCTTGATCTAGTAGAATAAAGTTTTTAGTATGATCTAGTTTTGAGTTTTGCTTTATGATCTTTCTATGCAATCGAGTCCATGAGCTATATACAATAAAGATTAGTTTTAAGTCAAGGGCTTGATTATCTTGCTATGATCTTGAGGGAATAAAAATAAAAGAGAAGAGAAAGAATAAAAAGAATTAAAGAGATCATAAGGATCTTATGGAGAGTAATGACTTCAGATATAAAGAGTATGATGAATAAAAGTTGTTGAGAGTTGACAAACATAGTTTTGGTCATCGTTGCAATTAATAGGAAGTAATAAAGAAAGCGAGGTTTTCACATATAAATATACTATCTTGGACATCTTTTATGATTGTGAGCACTCATTAAAATATGACATGCTAAAAGGTTGGTGTTGGACAGGGAAGACAATGTAATGGGTTATGTTTTCTTACATCCGAAATAAATTATATTGTCATGGATCATCCAACATGTTGAGCTTGCCTTTCCCTCTCATGCTAGCCAAATTCCTTGCACCAAGTAGAGATACTACTTGTGCTTCCAAATATCCTTAATCCCAGTTTGGTCATGAGAGTCCACCATATTTACCTATGGATTGAGTAAGATCCTTCAAGTAAGTTGTCATTGTTGCAAGCAATAAAAATTGCTCTCTAAATATGTATGATTTATTAGTGTGGAGAAAATAAGCTTTATACGATCTTGTGATGTGGAAGAAATAAAGGCGACGGACTGCATAATAAAGGTCCATATCACAAGTGGCAATATAAAGTGACGTTCTTTTGCATTAAGATTTCATGCATCCAACCATAAAAACACATGACAACCTCTGCTTCCCTCTGCGAAGGGCCTATCTTTCATTCTTGTCTTATACTTCATACAAGAGTCATGGTGATCTTCACCTTTCCTTTTTTACATTTTATCCTTTGGAAAGCACAGTGTGTTGGAAAGATCCTGATATATATAGGTAATTGGATGTGAGTTTTCATGAACTATTATTGTTGACATTACCCTTGAGGTAAAAGGTTGGGAGGCAAAACTATAAGCCCCTATCTTTCTCTGTGTCTGATTAAAACTTCATACCCATAATTATTGTGTGAGTGTTAGCAATTGTGAAAGACTAAATGATAGTTGAGTATGTGGACTTGCTGAAAATCTCTTATATTGACTCTTTCTGATGTTATGATAAATTGCAATTGCTTCATAGACTAAGATTATAGTTTGTTAGTGTTCAATGAAGTTTCTGATTCATACTTGAAATGGTGAATGAATTGTTACTTTAGCATAAGAAATCATATGACAATATATATATATATATTGTTGTTGTTCTAGGAATGATCATGATGCCCTTATATCTGTATTTTATTTTATCGACACCTCTATCTCTAAACATGTGGACATATTTTTCGATATCGGCTTTTGCTTGAGGACAAGCGAGGTCTAAGCTTGGGGGAGTTGATACGTCCATTTTGCATCATGTTTTTATATCAATATTTATTGCATTATGGGTTGTTATTACACATTATGTCACAATACTTATGCCTATTCTCTCTTATTTTATAAGGTTTGCACGGAGAGGGAGAATGTCAGCAGCTGGAATTCTGGGCTAGAAAAGGAGCAAATATTAGAGACCTATTCTGCACAACTCCAAAAGTCCTGAAACTCCACGGGAGTCATTTTATAATATATAAAAAATATTGGGCGAAGGAAGCACCACAGGGGGGCCACCTGTTGGGTTTCGTAGTAATTTCAAAATTTTCCTACGCTCATGCAAGATCATGGTGATGCATAGAAACGAGAGGGGAGAGTGTGATCTACGTACCCTTGTAGACCGACATCGGAAGCGTTGTGACAATGCGGTTGATGTAGTCGTACGTCTTCACGATCCGACCGATCCAAGCACCGTTACTCCGGCACCTCCGAGTTCTTGGCACACGTTCAGCTCGATGACGATCCCCGGGCTCCGATCCAGCAAAGCGTCGGGGAGGAGTTCCATTAGCATGACGGCGTGGTGACGATTTTGATGTTCTACCATCGCAGGGCTTCGCCTAAGCACCGCTACAATATGACCGAGGTGGAATATGGTGGAGGGGGGCACCGCACACGGCTAAGGAACGATCACGAAGATCAACTTGTGTTCATGGGGTGCCCCTTGCCTCAGTATATAAAGGATGGAGGAGGAGGCCGGCCAAGGCAATTGGTGCGGCCAGGATGTGGAGTCCTAGTAGGAGGCGCGCAGGAGGAGTCCTACTCCTACCGGGAGTAGGACTCCCCTCCCTTTCCTTGTTGGAGTAGGAGAAATGGAAAGAGGGGGGGAGGAAGAAGGAAAAGAGGGCTGCGCCCCTTGTCCAATTCGGACCAGAGGGGGGGGGGCGCAGGCCTCCTTCCTTTTAGCCTCTCTCCTCTATTCTCGTATGGCCCAATAAGGCCCATATACTCCCCGGCGAATTCCCGTAACTCTCCGGTACTCCGAAAAATACCCGAATCACTCGGAACCTTTCCGATGTCCGAATATAGTCGTCTAATATATCAATATTTACGTCTCGACCATTTAGAGACTCCTTGTCATGTCCCCGATCTCATCCGGGACTCCGAACTCCTTTGGTACATCAAAACTCATAAACTCATAATATAACTGTCATCGAAACCTTAAGCGTGCGGACCCTACGGTTCGAGAACAATGTAGACATGACCGAGACATGTCTCCGGTCAATAACTAATAGCGGAGCCTGGATGCTCATATTGGCTCCTACATACTCTACGAAGATCTTTATCGGTCAGACCGTGTAACAACATACGTTGTTCCCTTTGTCATAGGTATGTTACTTGCCCGAGATTCGATCGTCGGTATCTCAATACCTAGTTCAATCTCGTTACCGGCAAGTCTCTTTACTCATTCCGTAATACATCATCTCACAACTAACTCATTAGTTGCAATGCTTGCAAGGCTTATGTGATGTGCATTACCGAGAGGGCCCAGAGATACCTCTCCGACAATCGGAGTGACAAATCCTAATCTCGAAATACGCCAACCCAACATGTACCTTTGGAGACACCTGTAGAGCTCCTTTATAATCACCCAGTTACGTTGTGATGTTTGGTAGCACACAAAGTGTTCCTTCGGCAAACGGGAGTTGCATAATCTCATAGTCATAGGAACATGTATAAGTCATGAAGAAAGCAATAGCAACATACTAAATGATCGGGTGCTAAGCTAATGGAATGGGTCATGTCAATCACATCATTCTCCTAATGACGTGATCCCGTTAATCAAATAACAACTCTTTTGTTTATGGTTAGGAAACATAACCATCTTCGATTAACGAGCTAGTCAAGTAGAGGCATACTAGTGACACTTTGTTTGTCTATGTATTCACACAAGTATTATGTTTCCGGTTAATACAATTCTAGCATGAATAATAAACATTTATCATGATATGAGGAAATAAATAATAACTTTATTATTGCCTCTAGGGCATATGTCCTTCAGTCTCCCACTTGCACTAGAGTCAATAATCTAGTTCACATCGCCATGTGATTTAACAGCAATAATTCACATCACCATGTGATTAACACCCATAGTTCACATCGATATGTGATCAACACCCAAAGGGTTTACTAGAGTCAGTAATCTAGTTCACATCGCTATGTGATTAACACCCAAAGAGTACTAAGGTGTGATCATGTTTTGCTTGTGAGATAATTTTAGTCAACGGGTCTGTCACATACAGATCCGTAAGTATTTTGCAAATATTTATGTCAACAATGCTCTGCACGGAGCTACTCTAGCTAATTGCTCCCACTTTCAATATGTATCTAGATTGAGACTTAGAATCATCTAGATTAGTGTCAAAACTTGCATCGGCGTAACCCTTTACGACGAACCTTTTTTTTCACTTCCATAATCGAGAAACATATCCTTATTCCACTAAGGATAATTTTGACCGCTGTCCAGTGATCTACTCCTAGATCACTATTGTACTCCCTTGCCAAACTCAGTGGTAGGGTATACAATAGGTCTGGTACACAGCATGGCATACTTTATAGAACCTATGACCAAGGCATAGGGAATGACATTCATTCTCTTTCTATCTTCTGCCGTGGTCGGGCTTTGAGTCTTACTCAATTTCACACCTTGTAACATAGGCAAGAAACTCTTTCTTTGACTGTTCCATTTTGAACTACTTCAAAATCTTGTCAAGGTATGTATTTATTGAAAAACCTTATCAAGCGTCTTGATCTATCTCTATAGATCTTGATGCTCAATATGTAAGCAACTTCACCGAGGTCTTTCTTTGAAAAACTCCTTTCAAACACTCCTTTATGCTTTGCAGAATAATTCTACATTATTTTCGATCAACAATATGTCATTCACATATACTTATCAGAAATGATGTAGTGCTCCCACTCACTTTCTTGTAAATACAGGCTTCACCGCAAGTCTGTATAAAACTATATGCTTTGATCAACTTATCAAAGCGTATATTCCAACTCCGAGATGCTTACACCAGTCCATAAATGGATCGCTGGAGCTTGCACACTTTGTTAGCTCCTTTTGGATTGACAAAAACCTTCCGACTGCATCATATACAACTCTTCTTCCAGAAATCCATTCAGGAATGCAGTTTTGACATCCATTTGCTGGATTTCATAAAATGCGGCATTTGCTAACATGATTCGGACAGACTTAAGCATAGATACGAGTGAGAAACTCTCATCATAGTCAACACCTTGATCTTGTCGAAAAACCTTTTTGCGACAATTCTAGCTTTGTAGATAGTAACACTACTATCAGCGTCCGTCTTCCTCTTGAAGATCCATTTATTTTCTATGGCCTGTCGATCATCGGGCAAATCCATCAAAGTCCATACTTTGTTCTCATACATGGATCATATCTCAGATTTCATGGCCTCAAACCATTTCACGGAATCTGGGCTCATCATCGCTTTCTCATAGTTCGCAAGTTCGTCATGGTCTAGTAACATGACTTCCAGAAGAGGATCATCGTACCACTCTGGTGCGGATCTCACTCTGGTTTACCTACGAGATTCGGTAGTAACTTGATCTGAAGTTACATGATCATCATCATTAGCTTCCTCACTAATTGGTGTAGTAATCACAGGAACAGATTTCTGTGATGAACTACTTTCCAATAAGGGAGAAGGTACAATTACCTTATCAAGTTCTACTTTCCTCCCACTCACTTCTTTCGAGAGAACCTCCTTCTCTAGAAAGGATCCATTCTTAGCAACGAATGTCTTGCCTTTGGATCTGTGATAGAAGGTGTACCCAATAGTAACTTTTTTGGGTATCCTATGAAGACACACTTTTCCGATTTGGGTTTGAGCTTATCAGGATGAAACTTTTTCACATAAGCATTGCAACCCCAAACTTTAAGAAACAACAACTTTGGTTTCTTACCAAACCACAGTTCATACGGTGTCGTCTCAACAGATTTAGATGGTGCCCTTTTAACGTGAATGCAGCCGTCTCTAATGCATAACCCCAAAACAATAGTGGTAGATCGGTAAGAGACATCATGGATTGCACTATATCCAATAAAGTACGGTTATGACGTTTGGACACACCATTATGCTGTGGTGTTCCATGTGGCATGAGTTTGTGAAACTATTCCACATTGTTTTAATTGAAGACCAAACTCGTAACTCAAATATTTGTCTCCGCGATCAGATCGTAGAAACTTTATTTTCTTGTCATGATGATTTTTTACTTCACTCTGAAATTCTTTGAACTTTTCAAATGTTTCAGACTTATGTTTCATCAAGTAGATATGCCCATATCTGCTCAAACCATCTGTGAAGTTCAGAAAATAATGATACTTGCCGTGAGCCTTAACACTCATCGGACCGCATACATCAGTATGTATTATTTCCAGTAAGTCAGTTGCTCGCTCCGGAGAACGGAGTCTTGGTCATCTTGCCCATGAGGCATGGTTCGCAAGCATCAAGTGATTCATAATCAAGTGATTCCAAAATCCCATCAGCATGGAGTTTCTTCATGCGCTTTACACCAATATGACCTAAACGGCAGTGCTACAAATAAGTTGCACTATCATTATTAACTTTGCATCTTTTGGTTTCAATATTATGATTATGTGTATCACTACGATCGAGATCCAACGAACTATTTTCATTGGGTGTGTAACCATATAAGGTTTTATTCATGTAAACAGAACAACAATTTATTCTCTTACTTAAATGAATAACCGTATTACAATAAACATGATCAAATCATATTCATGCTTAACGCAAACACCAAATAACACTTATTCAGGTTCAACACTAATCCCGAAAGTATAGGGAGTGTGCGATGATGATCATATCAATCTTGGAACCACTTCCAGCACACATCGGCACTTCACCCTTAACTAGTCTCTGTTTATTCCGCAACTCCCGTTTCGAGTTACTAATCTTAGCAACTGAACTAGTATCAAATACTGAGGGGTTGCTATAAACACTACTAAAGTACACATCAATAACATGTATATCAAATATACTTATGTTCACTTTGCCATCCTTCTTATCTGCCAATCACTTGGGGTAGTTCCGCTTCCAGTGACCAATCCCTTTGCAGTAGAAACACTTAGTCTTAGGCTTAGGACCAGACTTGGGCTTCTTCACTTGAGCAGCAACTTGCTTGTTGTTCTTCTTGAAGTTCCCCTTCTTCCCTCTGCCCTTTTCTTGAAACTAGTGGTCTTGTCTACCATCAACACTTGATGTTTTTCTCGATTTCTACCTTCGTCAATTTCCGCATTACGAAGAGCTTGGGAATTGTTTCCGTTATCCCTTGCATATCATAGTTCATCACGAAGTTCTACTAACTTGGTGATGGTGACTAGAGAATTCTGTCAATCACTATCTTATCTGGAAGATTAACTCCCACTTGATTCAAGCGATTGTAGTACTCAGACAATCTGGGCACATGCTCACTAGTTGAGCGATTCTCCTCCATCTTTTAGCTATAGAACTTGTTGGAGACTTCATATCTCTCAACTCGGGTATTTGCTTGAAATATTAACTTCAACTCCTGCAACATCTCATATGCTCCATGACGTTCAAAACGTCTTTGAAGTCCCGATTCTAAGCCATTAAGCATGGTGTACTAAACTATCAAGTAGTCATCATATTGAGCTAGCCAAACGTTCATAACGTCTGCATCTGCTCCTGCAATAGGTCTGTCACCTAGTGGTGCATCAAGGACATAATTCTTCTATGCAGCAATGAGGATAAACCTCAGATCACGAATCCAATCCGCATCATTGCTACTAACATCTTTCAACACAATTTTCTCTAGGAACATATCAAAATAAACACTGGGAAGCAACAACGCGAGCTATTGATCTACAACATAATTTGCAAAATTCTCCCAGGACTAAGTTCATGATAAATTTAAGTTCAATTAATCATATTACTTAAGAACTCCCACTTAGATAGACATCCCTCTAATCCTCTAAGTGATTACGTGATCCAAATCAACTAAACCATGTCCGATCATCACGTGAGATGGAGTATTTTCATTGGTGAACATCGCTATGTTGATCATATCTGCTATATGATTCACGCTCGACCTTTCGGTCTTCGTGTTCCGAGGCCATATCTGTATATGCTTGGCTCGTCAAGTATAACCTGAGTATTCCGCGTGTGCAACTGTTTTGCACCCGTTGTATTTGAACGTAGAGCCTATCACACCCGATCATCACGTGGTGTCTCAGCACGAAGAACTTTCGCAACGGTGCATACCCAGGGAGAACACTTCTTGATAATTAGTGAGAGATCATCTTATAATGCTACTGTCAATCAAAGCAAGATAAGATGCATAAAAGATAAACATCACATGCAATCAATATAAGTGATATGATATGGCCATCATCATCTTGTGCTTGTGATCTCCATCCTCGAAGCACCATCGTGATCACCATCGTCACCGGCGCGACACCTTGATCTCCATCATAGCATCATTGTCGTCTCGCCAATCTTATGCTTCCACGACTATCGCTACGCTTAGTGATAAAGTAAAGCATTACAGCGTGATTGCATTGCATACAATAAAGCGACAACCATATGGCTCCTGCCAGTTGCCGATAACTCAGTTACAAAACATGATCATCTCATACAATAAAATTTAGCATCATGTCTTGACCATATCACATCACAACATGCCCAGCAAAAACAAGTTAGACGTCCTCTACTTTGTTGTTGCATGTTTTACGTGGCTGCTACGGGCTTAAGCAAGAACCAATCTTACCTACGCATCAAAACCATAACAATAGTTTGTCAAGTTGGTGTTGTTTTAACCTTCGCAAGGACCGGGCGTAGCCACACTTGGTTCAACTAAAGTTGGAGAAACTGTCACCCGCAAGCCACCTATGTGCAGAGCACGTCGGGAGAACCGGTCTCGCGTAAGCGTACGCGTAATGTCGGTCCGGGCCGCTTCGTCCAACAATACCGCCGAACCAAAGTATGACATGCTGGTAAGCAGTATGACTTATATCGCCCACAACTCACTTGTGTTCTACTCGTGCATATAACATCAACATATAAAACCTAGGCTCTGATACCACTGTTGGGTTTCGTAGTAATTTCAAAATTTTCCTACGCTCACGCAAGATCATCGTGATGCATAGCAACGAGAGGGGAGAGTGTGATCTACGTACCCTTGTAGACCGACAGCGGAAGCGTTCTGACAATGCGGTTGATGTAGTCGTACGTCTTTACGATCCGACCGATCCAAGCACCGTTACTCCAGCACCTCCGAGTTCTTGGCACACATTCAGCTCGATGACGATCCCCGAGCTCCGATCCAGCAAAGCGTCGGGGAGGAGTTCCGTCAGCATGACGGCGTGGTGACGATTTTGATGTTCTACCGTCGCAGGGCTTCGCCTAAGCACCGCTACAATATGACCGAGGTGGAATATGGTGGAGGGGGGCACCACACACGGCTAAGGAACGATCACGAAGATCAACTTGTGTTCATGGGGTGCCCCTTGCCTCAGTATATAAAGGATGGAGGAGAAGGAGGCCGGCCAAGGCAATTGGTGCGGCCAGGATGTGGAGTCCTAGTAGGAGGCGCGCAGGAGGAGTCCTACTCCTACCGGGAGTAGGACTCCCCTCCCTTTCCTTGTTGGAGTAGGAGAAATGGAAAGAGGGGGAGAGGAAGAAGGAAAAGAGGGCTGCACCCCTTGTCCAATTCGGACCAGAGGGGGGGCGCAGGCCTCCTTCCTTTTGGCCTCTCTTCTCTATTCCCGTATGGCCCAATAAGGCCCATATACTCCCCGGCGAATTCCCGTAACTCTCCGGTACTCCGAAAAATACCTGAATCACTTGGAACCTTTCCGATGTACGAATATAGTCGTCCAATATATCGATATTTACGTCTCAACCATTTCGAGACTCCTCGTCATGTCCCCGATCTCATCCGGGACTCCGAACTCCTTCGGTACATCAAAACTCATAAACTCATAATATAACTGTCATCGAAACCTTAAGCGTGCGGACCCTACGGTTCGATAACAATGTAGACATGACCGAGACATGTCTCCGGTCAATAACCAATAGCGGAGCCTGGATGCTCATATTGGCTCCTACATATTCTACGAAGATCTTTATCGGTCAGACCGCATAACAACATACGTTGTTCCCTTTGTCATCGGTATGTTACTTGCCCGAGATTCGATCGTCGGTATCTCAATACCTAGTTCAATCTCGTTACCGGCAAGTCTCTTTACTCGTTATGTAATACATCATCTCACAACTAACTCATTAGTTGCAATGCTTGCAAGGCTTATGTGATGAGCATTACCGAGAGGGCCCAGAGATACCTCTCCGACAATCGGAGTGACAAATCCTAATCTCGAAATACGCCAACCCAACATGTACCTTTGGAGACACCTGTAGAGCTCCTTTATAATCACCCAGTTACGTTGTGACGTTTGGTAGCACACAAAGTGTTCCTTCGGCAAACGGGGGTTGCATAATCTCATAGTCAAAGGAACATGTATAAGTCATGAAGAAAGCAATAGCAACATACTAAATGATCGGGTGCTAAGCTAATGGAATGGGTCATGTCAATCACATCATTCTCCTAATGATGTGATCCCGTTAATCAAATAACAACTCTTTTGTTTATGGTTAGGAAACATAACCATCTTCGATTAACGAGCTAGTCAAGTAGAGGCATACTAGTGACACTTTGTTTGTCTATGTATTCACACAAGTATTATGTTTCCAGTTAATACAATTCTAGCATGAATAATAAACATTTATCATGATATAAGGAAATAAATAATAACTTTATTATTGCCTCTAGGGCATATTTCCTTCACCACCCACCATCCACGAGGGTGGGGGCACGCCCTACCCCCCTGGGCACGCCCCTGCCTCGTGGGCCCCCTGGCAGGCCTCTGGTGCCCATCTTTGGCTATATGAAGTCTTTTGCCCTGGAAAAAAGCATAAGCAATCTTTCGGGACGAAACTCCATCGCCACGAAGCAGAACCAATCTAAGGCTCCGGCGGAGCTGTTCTGTAGGGGAAGCATCCCTCCAGGAGGGGAAAATCATCACCATTGTCATCACCATCGATCCTCTCATCAGGAGGGGGTCAATGTCCATCAACATCTTCACCAGCACCATCTCATCTCAAACCCTAGTTCATCTCTTGTATCCAATCTTTCTCCCAAAACCTCAGATTGGTACATGTGGGTTGCTAGTAGTGTTGATTACTCCTTGTAGTTGATGCTATGGTTGGTTTACTTGGTGGAAGATCATATGTTCATATCCTTTATGCATATTAATACCCCTCTAATTATGAACATGAATATGATTTCTGAGTAGTTACATTTGTTGCTGAGGACATGGGAGAAGTCTTCCTATAAGTAGTCATGTGAATTTGGTATTCGTTCGATATTTTGTTGATATGTATGTTGTCTCTCCTCTAGTGGTGTCATGTGAACGTCGAGTACATGACACTTCACCATTATTTAGGCCTAGGGGAAGGTATTGGGAAGTAATAAGTGGATGATGGGTTCCTAGAGTGACAGAAGTTTAAACCCTAGTTTATGCGTTGCTTCGTAAGGGGCTGATTTGGATCCATATGTTTCATGCTATAGTTATGTTTACCTTAATACTACTTTCGTAGTTACGGATGCTTGCAAGAGGGGTTAATCATAAGTGGGATTCTTGTCTAAGGAAGGGCAGTACCCAAGCACCGGTCCACCCACATATCAGATTATCAAAGTACCGAACACGAATCATATGAGCGTGATGAAAACTAGCTTGACGATAATTCCCATGTGTCCTCGGGAGTGCTTTCCTTTATATAAGAGTTTATCCAGGCTTGTCCTTTGCTACAAAAAGGATTGGGCCATCTTGTTGCACCTTATTTACTTTTATTAGTTGTTACCCGTTACAAATTACCTTATCACAAAACTATCTGCTACCTATAATTTCAGTGCTTGAAGAGAATACCTTACTGAAAACTGCTTATCATTTCCTTCTGCTCCTCGTTGGGTTCGACACTCTTACTTATCGAAAGGACTACGATAGATCCCCTATACTTGTGGGTCATCACCCATCACGGTTCAGGAAGCCTACTATTGGAAATATGCCCTAGAGGCAATAATAAAAGTGTTATTATTATATTTCTCTGTTCATGATAATAGTCTTTTATTCATGCTATAACTGTATTATCCGGAAATCGTAATACACGTGTGAATACATAGACCACAATATGTCCCTAGTGAGCCTCTAGTTGACTAGCTCGTTGTGATCAACAGATAGTCATGGTTTCCTGGCTATGGACATTAGATGTCGTTGATAACGGGATCACATCATTAGGAGAATGATGTGATGGACAAGACCCAATCCTAAGCATAGCACAAAGATCGTGTAGTTCGTTTGCTAGAGCTTTGCCAATGTCAAGTATCTCTTCCTTTGACCATGAGAGCGTGTAACTCCTGGATACCGTAGGAGTGCTTTGGGTGTATCAAACGTCACAACGTAACTGGGTGACTATAAAGGTGCACTACAGGTATCTCCGAAAGTATCTATTGTTTTATGCGGATCGAGACTGGGATTTGTCACTCCGTGTAAATGGAGAGGTATCTCTGGGCCCACTCGGTAGGACATCATCATATGCGCAATGTGACCAAGGAGTTGATCATGGGATGATGTGTTACGGAACGAGTAAAGTGACTTGCCGGTAACGAGATTGAACAAGGTATTGGATACCGACGATCGAATCTCGGGCAAGTAACATACCGATAGACAAAGGGAATTGAATACGGGATTGATTAAGTCCTTGACATCGTGGTTCATCCGATGAGATCATCGTGGAACATGTGGGAGCCAACATGGGTATCCAGATCCCGCTGTTGGTTATTAACCGGAGAACGTCTCGGTCATGTCTGCATGTCTCCCGAACCCGTAGGGTCTACACACTTAAGGTTCGATGACGCTAGGGTTATAAAGGAAGCTTGTATGTGGTTACCGAATGTTGTTCGGAGTCCCGGATGAGATCCCGGACGTCACGAGGAGTTCCGGAATGGTTCGGAGGTAAAGATTTATATATAGGAAGTCCTGTTTCGGCCATCGGGACAAGTTTCGGGGTCATCGGTATTGTACCGGGACCACCGGAAGGGTCCCGGGGGCCCACCGGGTGGGGCCACCTGCCCCGGGGGGCCACATGGGCTGTAGGGGGTGCGCCTTGGCCTACATGGGCCAAGGGCACCAGCCCCTAGAGGCCCATGCGCCAAGATAAAGGAAAAAGGGGAGAGTCCTAAAGGGGGAAGGCACCTCCGAGGTGCCTTGGGGAGGATGGACTCCTCCCCCCTCCTTAGCCGCACCCCTTCCTTGGAGGAGGGGGAAAGGCTGCGCCTCCCCCCTCTCCCCTGCCCCTATATATAGTGGAGGGGAGGGAGGGCATCCACACCTGAGCCTTTGGCGCCTCCCTCCCTCCCGTGACACCTCCTCCTCTCCCGTAGGTGCTTGGCGAAGCCCTGCAGGATTGCCACGCTCCTCCATCACCACCACGCCGTTGTGCTGCTGCTGGATGGAGTCTTCCTCAACCTCTCCCTCTCTCCTTGCTGGATCAAGGCGTGGGAGACGTCACCGGGCTGTACGTGTGTTGAACGCGGAGGTGCCGTCCGTTCGGCACTTGATCATCGGTGATCTGAATCACGACGAGTACGACTCCATCAACCCCGTTCACTTGAACGCTTCCGCTTAGCGATCTACAAGGGTATGTAGATGCACTCCCCTTTCTACTCGTTGCTGGTCTCTCCATAGATAGATCTTGGTGTTACGTAGGAAAATTTTGAATTTCTGCTACGTTCCCCAACACGATCATCACGTGAGACGGACTAGTCATCGTCGGTGAACATTCTCATGTTGATCGTATCTTCCATACGACTCGTGTTCGACCTTTCGGTCTCCGTGTTCCGAGGCCATGTCTGCACATGCTAGGCTCGTCAAGTTAACCCTAAGTGTTTTCGCTGTGTAAAACTGTCTTACACCCGTTGTATGTGAACGTAAGAATCCATCACACCCGATCATCACGTGGTGCTTAGAAGCGACGAACTGTAGCAACGGTGCACAGTTAGGGGAGAACACTTCTTGAAATTTTATAAGGGATCATCTTATTTACTACCGTCGTCCTAAGTAAACAAGATGCATAATACATAATAAACATCACATGCAATTATATAGTTGTGACATGATATGGCCAATATCATATAGCTCCATTGATCTTCATCTTCGGGGCTCCATGATCATCTTGTCACCGGCTTGACACCATGATCTCCATCATCATGATCTCCATCATCGTGTCTTCATGAAGTTGTCACGCCAACGACTACTTCTACTTCTATGACTAACGTTTAGCAATAAAGTAAAGTAGTTTACATGGCGTTGTTCAATGTGTTGGAAATATGCCCTAGAGGCAATAATAAAAGTATTATTATTATATTTCCTTGTTCATGATAATTGTCTTTTATTCATGCTATAACTGTATTATCCGGAAATCGTAATACACGTGTGAATACATAGACCACCATATGTCCCTAGTGAGCCTCTAGTTGACTAGCTCGTTGTGAGCAACAGATAGTCATGGTTTCCTGGCTATGGACATTGGATGTCGTTGATAACGGGATCACATCATTAGGAGAATGATGTGATGGACAAGACCCAATCCTAAGCCTAGCACAAAGATCGTGTAGTTCGTATGCTAAAGCTTTTCTAATGTCAAGTATCTTTTCCTTAGACCATGAGATTGTGCAACTCCCGGATACCGTAGGAATGCTTTGGGTGTACCAAACGTCACAACGTAACTGGGTGGCTATAAAGGTGCATTACAGGTATCTCCGAAAGTGTCTATTGGGTTGGCACGAATCGAGACTGGGATTTGTCACTCCGTGTAAACGGAGAGGTATCTCTGGGCCCACTCGGTAGGACATCATCATAATGTGCACAATGTGACCAAGGGGTTGATCACGGGATGATGTGTTACGGAACGAGTAAAGAGACTTGCCGGTAACGAGATTGAACAAGGTATCGGTATACCGACGATCGAATCTCGGGCAAGTAAAATACCGCTAGACAAAGGGAATTGTATACGGGATCGATTGAGTCCTTGACATCGTGGTTCATCCGATGAGATCATCGTGGAACATGTGGGAGCCAACATGGGTATCCATATCCCGCTGTTGGTTATTGACCGGAGAACGTCTCGGTCATGTCTGCATGTCTCCCGAACCCGTAGGGTCTACACACTTAAGGTTCGATGACGCTAGGGTTATAAAGGAAGCTTGTATGTGGTTACCGAATGTTGTTCGGAGTCCCGGATGAGATCCCGGACGTCACTAGGAGTTCCGGAATGGTCCGGAGGTAAAGATTTATATATAGGAAGTCCTGTTTCGGCCATCGGGACAAGTTTCGGGGTCATCGGTATTGTACCGGGACCACCGGAAGGGTCCCGTGGGCCCACCGGGTGGGGCCACCTGCCCTGAGGGGCCACATGGGCTGTAGGGGGTGCGCCTTGGCCTACATGGGCCAAGGGCACCAGCCCCTAGAGGCCCATGCGCCAAGATATAGGAAAAAGGGGAGAGTCCTAAAGGGGGAAGGCACCTCCGAGGTGCCTTGGGGAGGAT
Organism: Triticum dicoccoides; assembly: GCF_002162155.2. NCBI lineage: Eukaryota > Viridiplantae > Streptophyta > Magnoliopsida > Poales > Poaceae > Triticum > Triticum dicoccoides. The sequence goes on along the minus strand of NC_041386.1, from coordinate 122,662,393 downwards.
GGACTCCTCCCCCCTTCTTAGCCGCACCCCTTCCTTGGAGGAAGGGGCAAGGCTGCGCCTCCCCCCTCTCCCCTGCCCCTATATATAGTGGAGGGGAGGGAGGGCATCCATACCTGAGCCCTTGGCGCCTCCCTCCCTCCCGTGACACCTCCTCCTCTCCCGTAGGTGCTTGGCGAAGCCCTGCAGGATTGCCACGCTCCTCCATCACCACCACGCCGTTGTGCTGCTGCTGGATGGAGTCTTCCTCAACCTCTCCCTCTCTCCTTGCTGGATCAAGGCGTGGGAGACATCGTCGAGCTGTACGTGTGTTGAACGCGGAGGTGCTGTCCGTTCGGCACTAGATCATCGGTGATTTGAATCACGGCGAGTACGACTCCATCAACCCCGTTCACTTGAACGCTTCCGCTTAGCGATCTACAAGGGTATGTAGATGCACTCTCCTTCTACTCGTAGCTGGTTTCTCCATAGATAGATCTTGGTGACGCGTAGGAAAATTTTGAATTTCTGCTACGTTCCCCAACACCTACGATGGAATTACTCACGCACGGCGGTGAGCATCATGAAATTGGTGATGGAAGATGGTTGATGATGACGATGGCAACGGATTCCCCTCTCCGGAGCCCAAAACGGACTCCAGATCTGCCCTCCTGAGGAAGAACAGGGCTTGGCGGCGACTCCGTATCATAAAACGCGATGAATCCTTCTCTCTCATTTTTTTTCTCCCCAAAAGAGACTATATGGAGTTGGAGTTGAGGTCGGTGGAGGTCCAGGGAGCCCACAAGGTCGTAGGGCACGCCCCAGGGGGTGGGCGCGACCCCCTCCCTTGTGGCTAGGGTTTGGGCCCCCTGCTGCTGATTATTTCTCCAATATTTGTATTAATTCCAAAACTTGGCTCCATGAAGTTTTATGTCATTCCGAGAACTTTTTATTCTGCACAAAAATAACACCATGGAAATTCTACTGAAAACAGCGTCAGCCCGGGTTAGTTCCATTCAAATCATGCAAGTTAGAGTCCAAAACAAGGGCAAAAGAGTTTGGAAAAGTAGATACAATGGAGACGTATCAATTGACAACCCCTTTTTGGCGTTGTGTGCAAGTGTTTGTTAGTTTGTGCAGGTACATCTATTGGGCACTTGCTTGTGCCTCCTACTGGATTAATACCTTAGTTCTTAACTGAGGAAAATACTTATCTCTACTTTGCTGCATCACCCTTTCCTCTTCAAGGGAAAAAATCAATGCAAGCTCTAGAAGTAGCAGCCTCCGCAAGTTCCTGTTCTCGAGAGGTCCCATCTAGAGGACTTTTTCGGCACTCTGGTGGAGGGGGATTCGACTACGGAGGGGCTCCACATCAACCTTTCTGCCCTTCCGATGATGCGTGAGTAGTTTACCAGAGATCTATGGGTCCATAGTTATTATCTAGATGGCCTTTTCTCTCTATTTTATCTTCAATACAATGCTCTTCTCGATGTTCTTGGAATTCTATCCAATGTAATCACTTTTTGCGATGTGTTTGTTGGGATCCGATGAATTTTGAGTTTATGATCAGATTATCCATGAATGTTATTTGAGTTTTCTCTGAACTCTTTTATGCATGATTGTTATAGCTTCGTATTTCTCTCTGATCTACTGATTTGGTTTAGCCAACTAGATTGATTTATCTTGCAGTGGGAGAGGTGCTTTGTAATTGGTTCGATCTTGCAGTGCTCAATCCAAGTGACAACAGGGGACATGACATGTATTGTATCATTGCTATTAAGGATAAAAATATGGGGTTTATTCAATCATGAGTTTACTTTGTCTACATCATGTCATCTTGCTTAAGGCTTACTCCGTTCTTTATGAACTTAATACTCTAGATGCATGCTGGATAGCAGTCGATGTGTGGAGTAATAGTAGTAGATGAAAAATCATTTCGGTCTACTTGTCTCGGACATGATGCCTATATACATGATCATTGTCTTGGATATTGTCATGATTATTTGCTTTTATATCGATTGCCCAACAGTAATTTGTCTACCCACCGTATGCTATTTTCAAGAGAGAAGCCTCTAGTGAAAACTATGGCCCCCAGGGTCTACCTTTGTCACATATTAAAAATCCTAAAAATACCTTGCTGCAATTTTACTTCATTTATTTTATTTTGTATTTTTGTAGGGGGTGCGCCTTGGCCTACATGGGCCAAGGGCACCAGCCCCTAGAGGCCCATGCGCCAAGATATAGGAAAAAGGGGAGAGTCCTAAAGCGGGAAGGCACCTCCGAGGTGCCTTGGGGAGGATGGACTCCTCCCCCCTTCTTAGCCGCACCCCTTCCTTGGAGGAAGGGGCAAGGCTGCGCCTCCCCCCTCTCCCCTGCCCCTATATATAGTGGAGGGGAGGGAGGGCATCCATACCTGAGCCCTTGGCGCCTCCCTCCCTCCCGTGACACCTCCTCCCCTCCCGTAGGTGCTTGGCGAAGCCCTGCAGGATTGCCACGCTCCTCCATCACCACCACGCCGTTGTGCTGCTGCTGGATGGAGTCTTCCTCAACCTCTCCCTCTCTCCTTGCTGGATCAAGGCGTGGGAGACATCGTCGAGCTGTACGTGTGTTGAACGCGGAGGTGCTGTCCGTTCGGCACTAGATCATCGGTGATTTGAATCACGGCGAGTACGACTCCATCAACCCCGTTCACTTGAACGCTTCCGCTTAGCGATCTACAAGGGTATGTAGATGCACTCTCCTTCTACTCGTAGCTGGTTTCTCCATAGATAGATCTTGGTGACGCGTAGGAAAATTTTGAATTTCTGCTACGTTCCCCAACAGTGGCATCATGAGCTAGGTCTATTGCGTAGATTCTTTGCACGAGTAGAACACAAAGTAGTTGTGGGCGTTGATGTTGTTCAATATGCTTACCGTTACTAGTCCAATCTTGTTTCGACGGTATTGTGGGATGAAGCGGCCCGGACCGACCTTACACGTACTCTTACGTGAGACAGGTTCCACCGATTGACATGCACTTGGTGCATAAGGTGGCTAGCGGGTGCCAGTCTCTCCCACTTTAGTCGGAACGGATTCGATGAAAAGGGTCCTTATGAAGGGTAAATAGCAATTGGCATATCATGTTGTGTTTTTGCGTAGGTAAGAAACGTTCTTGCTAGAAACCCATAGCAGCCACGTAAGACATGCAACAACAATTAGAGGACGTCTAACTTGTTTTTGCAGGGTATGCTATGTGATGTGATATGGCCAAAAGGATGTGATGAATGATATATATGTGATGTATGAGATTGATCATGTTCTTGTAATAGGAATCACGACTTGCATGTCGATGAGTATGACAACCGGCAGGAGCCATAGGAGTTGTCTTTATTTATTGTATGACCTGCGTGTCATTGAAGAACGCCATGTAAACTACTTTACTTTATTGCTAAACGCGTTAGTCATAGAAGTAGAAGTAGTCATTGGCGTGACAACTTCATGAAGACACGATGATGGAGATCATGATGATGGAGATCATGGTGTCATGCCGGTGACAAGATGATCATGGAGCCCCGAAGATGAAGATCAAAGGAGCTATATGATATTGGCCATATCATGTCACTACTCTATTTGATTGCATGTGATGTTTATCATGTTTATGCATCTTGTTTACTTAGGACGACGGTAGTAAATAAGATGATCCCTTACAAAATTTCAAGAAGTGTTCTCCCCTAACTGTGCACCGTTGCTACAGTTCGTCGCTTCTAAGCACCACATGATGATCGGGTGTGATGGATTCTTACGTTCACATACAACGGGTGTAAGACAGTTTTACACAGCGAAAACACTTAGGATTAACTTGACGAGCCTAGCATGTGCAGACAGGGCCTCGGAACACGGAGACCGAAAGGTCGAGCATGAGTCGTATAGTAGATATGATCAACATGAAGATGTTCACCGATGATGACTAGTCCGTCTCACGTGATGATCGGACACGGCCTAGTTGACTCGGATCATGTGATCACTTAGATGACCAGAGGGATGTCTATCTAAGTGGGAGTTCATAAGATGAACTTAATTATCTTGAACATAGTCAAAAGACCTTTTGCAAATTATGTCGTAAGCTCGCGCTTTAGTTCTACTGTTTTAGATATGTTCCTAGAGAAAATATAGTTGAAAGTTGAAAGTAGCAATTATGCGGACAGTAGAAAGCTTATGTCCTTAATGCACCGCTTAGTGTGCTGAACCCCAAACGTCGTTTGTGGATGTTGCGAACATCGGACATACACGTTTTGATAACTATGTGATAGTTCAGTTAAATGGTTTAAGAAGAGGCACCAAAGACGTTTTTCGAAACATCGCGGAACATATGAGATGTTTCGAGGGCTGAAATTGGGATTTCAGGCTTGTGCCCATGTCAAGAGGTATAAGACCTCCGACGATTTTCTTAGCCTGCAAACTAAGGGAGAAAAGCTCAATCGTTGAGCTTGTGCTCAGATTGTCTGAGTACAACAATCACTTGAATCGAGTGGGAGTTGATCTTCCAGATGAGATAGTGATGTTTCCCCAAAGTCATTGCCACCAAGCTGCTAGAGCTTCGTGATGAACTATAACATATCAAGGATAGAGATGATGATCCTTGAGGTATTCGCGTTGTTTGACATCACGAAAGTAGAAATCAAGAAGGAGCATCAATTGTTGATGGTTGGTGAAACCACTAGTTTCAAGAAGGACAAGGGCAAGAAGGGATACTTCATGAAACGGCAAATCAGCTACTGCACCAGTGAAGAAACCCGAGGTTGAACCCAAACCCGAGACTAAGTGCTTCTGTGATAAGGGGAATAGCCGCTGGAGCAGAATTACCCTAGATACTTGGTAGATAAGTAGGCTGGCAAGGTCGATAAAAGTATATTGGATATACATTATGTTAATGTGTACTTTACTAGTACTCCTAGTAGCACCAGGGTATAAGATACCGGTTCGGTTGCTAAGTGTTAGTAACTCGAAATAAAAGCTACGGCATAAACGGAGACTAGCTAAAGGTGAGCTGACGATATGTGTTGGAAGTGTTTCCAATGTTGATATGATCAAGCATCGCACGCTCCCTCTACCATCGAGATTTGGTGTTTGCGTTGAGCATAGACATGATTGGATTATGTCTATCGCAATACGGTTATTCATTTAAAGAGAATAATGGTTACTCTATTTATTTGAATAAAACCTTCAATGGTCTTGCACCTAAAGGAATGGTTTATTGAATCTCGATCGTAGTGATACATATTTTCATGCCAAAAGATATAAGATAGTAATGATAGTACCACTTACTTGTGGCACTGCCATGTAAGTCATAATGGTATAAAACGCATGAAGAAGCTCCATGTTGATGGATCTTTGGACTCACTCGTTTTTGAAAAGTTTGAGACATGCGAACCATGTCTATTGGTGTATACGCATGAAGAAACTCCATGCAGATGGATCGTTTGGACTCACTTGATTTTGGATCACTTGAGATATGCAAATCATACCACATAGGCAAGATGACTGAAAAGCCTCGGTTTCAGTAAAATGGAACAAGATAGCAACTTGTTGGAAGCAACACATTTTGATGTGTGCAGTCCAACGAGTGCTGAGGCAAGCAGTGAATATCGTTGTGTTCTTACTTCACTGATGATTCGAGTAGATGTTGAGAATATTTACTTGATGAAACACATGTCTGAATTATTGAATGGTTCAAATAATTTCAGAGTGAAGTAGAAGATCATTCTGACAAGAGGATAAAATGTCTATGATATGATCATAGAGATGAATATCTGAGTTACGAGTTTTGGCACACAATTAAGACATTGTGGAAATTGTTTCACAATTAATACCGCCTGGAACACCATAGTGTGATGGTGTGTCCGAACATCATAGTTGCACCCTATTGGATATGGTGCGTACCATGATGTCTCTTATCGAATTACCACTATCGTTCATGGGTTAGGCATTAGAGACAACCACATTCACTTTAAATAGGGCACCACGTAATTCCGTTGAGATGACACCGTATGAATTATGGTTTAGAGAAACCTAAGTTGTCGTTTCTTAAAGGTTTGGGGCTGCGACGCTTATGTGGAAAAGTTTCAGGATTGATAAGCTCAAACCCAAAGCGGATAAAATGCATCTTCATAGGACACCCAAAACAGTTGGGTATACCTCCTGTCTCAGATCCGAAAGCAATATGAATTGTTTCTAGAATCGGGTCCTTTCTCGAGGAAAGGTTTCTCTCGAAAGAGTTGAGTGGGAGGATGGTGGAGACTTGATATGGTTATTGAACCATCACTTCAACCAGTGTGTATCAGGGCACAGGAAGTTGTTCCTGTGGCACCTACACCAATTGAAGTGGAAGCTTATGATATTGATCATGAAACTTCGGATCAAGTCACTACCAAACCTCGTGGGATGACAAGGATGCGTACTACTTCAGAGTGGTACGGTGATCCTGTCTTGAAGGTCATGTTGCTAGACAACAATGAACCTACGAGCTATGGAGAAGCGATGGTGGGCCCAAATTCCGACAAATGGTTAGAAGCCATGAAATCCGAGATAGGATCCATGTATCAGAACAAAGCATGGACTTTGGTGGACTTGCCCGATGATCGGCAAGCCATTAAGATAAATGGACCTTTAAGAAGAAGACGGACGTGGATGGTAATGTCACCATCTATGAAGCTCGACTTGTGGCGAAGTGTTTTTTCACAAGTTCAAGGAGTTGACTATGATGAGATTTTCTCATGTGTAGCGAAGCTTAAAGTCCGTCGGATTCATGTTAGCATTAGCTGCATTTATGAAATCTGGCAGATGGATGTCAAAACGAGTTTCCTTACCAGTTTTCGTAAGGAAAGGTTGTATGTGATACAATCAGAAAGGTTTTGTCGATCCTAAGGATGCTAATAGGTATGCTAGCTCCAGCAATCCTTCTAAGGACTGGAATAAGCATCTCGGAGTTGGAATGTGCGCTTTGATGAGATGATCAAAGATTTTGGTGTATACAAAGTTTATGAGAAACTTGTATTTCCAAAGAAGTGAGTGGGAGCACTATAGAATTTCTAATGAGTATATGTTGTTGACATATTGTTGATCAGAAATGACGTAGAATTTCTGGAAAGCATATAGGGTTATTTTGAAAGTGTTTTTCAATGGAAAGCCTGGATTAAGCTGCTTGAGCATTGAGCATCAAGATCTATAAGGATAGATCAAAACGCTTAATGGTACTTTCAAAATGAGCATATACCTTGACATGATCTTGAAGGTGTTCAAGATGGATCAGTCAAAGAAGAAGTTCTTTCCTGAGTTGTAAGGTACGAAGTTAAGACTTAAAGCTTGACCACGGCAGAATAGAGAGAAAGGACGAAGGTCGTCCCCTATGCTTAAGACGTAGGCTCTATAGTATGCTATGCTGTGTACCGCACCGGAAGTGTGCCTTGCCATGAGTCAGTCAAGGGGTACAAGAATAATCCAGGAATGGATCATTGGACAGCGGTCAAAATTATCCTTAGAGGAATAAGGATATGTTTCTCGATTATGGAGGTGATAAAGAGTTCGACGTAAAAGGTTACGTCGATGCAAGCTTTAACACCTATCCGAATGACTCTGAGTAGCAAACCGGATACATATAGTGGAACATCCATTTGGAATAACTCCAAGTGGAGCGTGGAAGCAGCATTTACAATATGACCTAGAGATTTGCGAAGTACACACGGATCTGAATGTTGCAGACCCGTTGACTAAAACCTCTCTCACAAGCAGAACATGATCAAACCCCAGAACTCATTGAGTCTTAATCACATGATGATGTGAACTAGTTTAGTGACACTAGTAAACTCTTTGGATGTTGGTCACATGGTGATGTGACCTGTGAGTGTTAATCACATGGCGATGTGAACTAGATTATTGACTCTAGTGCAAGTGGGAGACTGTTGGAAATATGCCCTAGAGGCAATAATAAAAGTGTTATTATTATATTTCTCTGTTCATGATAATAGTCTTTTATTCATGCTATAACTGTATTATCCGGAAATCGTAATACACGTGTGAATACATAGACCACAATATGTCCCTAGTGAGCCTCTAGTTGACTAGCTCATTGTGATCAACAGATAGTCATGGTTTCCTGGCTATGGACATTAGATGTCGTTGATAACGGGATCACATCATTAGGAGAATGATGTGATGGACAAGACCCAATCCTAAGCATAGCACAAAGATCGTGTAGTTCGTTTGCTAGAGCTTTGCCAATGTCAAGTATCTCTTCCTTTGACCATGAGAGCGTGTAACTCCTGGATACCGTAGGAGTGCTTTGGGTGTATCAAACATCACAACGTAACTGGGTGACTATAAAGGTGCACTACAGGTATCTCCGAAAGTATCTATTGTTTTATGCGGATCGAGACTGGGATTTGTCACTCCGTGTAAACGGAGAGGTATCTCTGGGCCCACTCGGTAGGACATCATCATAATGTGCACAATGTGACCAAGGGGTTGATCACGGGATGATGTGTTACGGAACGAGTAAAGAGACTTGCCGGTAACGAGATTGAACAAGGTATCGGTATACCGACGATCGAATCTCGGGCAAGTAAAATACCGCTAGACAAAGGGAATTGTATACGGGATCGATTGAGTCCTTGACATCGTGGTTCATCCGATGAGATCATCGTGGAACATGTGGGAGCCAACATGGGTATCCAGATCCCGCTGTTGGTTATTGACCGGAGAATGTCTCGGTCATGTCTTCATGTCTCCCGAACCCGTAGGGTCTACACACTTAAGGTTCGATGACGCTAGGGTTATAAAGGAAGCTTGTATGTGGTTACCGAATGTTGTTCGGAGTCCCGGATGAGATCCCGGACGTCACGAGGAGTTCCAGAATGGTCCGGAGGTAAAGATTTATATATAGGAAGTCCTGTTTCGGCCATCGGGACAAGTTTCGGGGTCATCGGTATTGTACCGGGACCACCGGAAGGGTCCCGTGGGCCCACCGGGTGGGGCCACCTGCCCCGAGGGGCCACATGGGCTGTAGGGGGTGCGCCTTGGCCTACATGGGCCAAGGGCACCAGCCCCTAGAGGCCCATGCGCCAAGATATAGGAAAAAGGGGAGAGTCCTAAAGGGGGAAGGCACCTCCGAGGTGCCTTGGGGAGGATGGACTCCTCCCCCCTTCTTAGCCGCACCCCTTCCTTGGAGGAAGGGGCAAGGCTGCGCCTCCCCCCTCTCCCCTGCCCCTATATATAGTGGAGGGGAGGGAGGGCATCCATACCTGAGCCCTTGGCGCCTCCCTCCCTCCCGTGACACCTCCTCCTCTCCCGTAGGTGCTTGGCGAAGCCCTGCAGGATTGCCACGCTCCTCCATCACCACCACGCCGTTGTGCTGCTGCTGGATGGAGTCTTCCTCAACCTCTCCCTCTCTCCTTGCTGGATCAAGGCGTGGGAGACATCGTCGAGCTGTACGTGTGTTGAACGCGGAGGTGCTGTCCGTTCGGCACTAGATCATCGGTGATTTGAATCACGGCGAGTACGACTCCATCAACCCCGTTCACTTGAACGCTTCCGCTTAGCGATCTACAAGGGTATGTAGATGCACTCTCCTTCTACTCGTAGCTGGTTTCTCCATAGATAGATCTTGGTGACGCGTAGGAAAATTTTGAATTTCTGCTACGTTCCCCAACACCTACGATGGAATTACTCACGCACGGCGGTGAGCATCATGAAATTGGTGATGGAAGATGGTTGATGATGACGATGGCAATGGATTCCCCTCTCCGGAGCCCAAAACGGACTCCAGATCTGCCCTCCTGAGGAAGAACAGGGCTTGGCGGCGACTCCGTATCATAAAACGCGATGAATCCTTCTCTCTCATTTTTTTTCTCCCCAAAAGAGACTATATGGAGTTGGAGTTGAGGTCGGTGGAGGTCCAGGGAGCCCACAAGGTCGTAGGGCACGCCCCAGGGGGTGGGCGCGACCCCCTCCCTTGTGGCTAGGGTTTGGGCCCCCTGCTGCTGATTATTTCTCCAATATTTGTATTAATTCCAAAACTTGGCTCCATGAAGTTTTATGTCATTCCGAGAACTTTTTATTCTGCACAAAAATAACACCATGGAAATTCTACTGAAAACAGCGTCAGCCCGGGTTAGTTCCATTCAAATCATGCAAGTTAGAGTCCAAAACAAGGGCAAAAGAGTTTGGAAAAGTAGATACGATGGAGACGTATCAATTGACAACCCCTTTTTGGCGTTGTGTGCAAGTGTTTGTTAGTTTGTGCAGGTACATCTATTGGGCACTTGCTTGTGCCTCCTACTGGATTAATACCTTAGTTCTTAACTGAGGAAAATACTTATCTCTACTTTGCTGCATCACCCTTTCCTCTTCAAGGGAAAAAATCAATGCAAGCTCTAGAAGTAGCAGCCTCCGCAAGTTCCTGTTCTCGAGAGGTCCCATCTAGAGGACTTTTTCGGCACTCTGGTGGAGGGGGATTCGACTATGGAGGGGCTCCACATCAACCTTTCTGCCCTTCCGATGATGCGTGAGTAGTTTACCAGAGATCTATGGGTCCATAGTTAGTATCTAGATGGCCTTTTCTCTCTATTTTATCTTCAATACAATGCTCTTCTCGATGTTCTTGGAATTCTATCCAATGTAATCACTTTTTGCGATGTGTTTGTTGGGATCCGATGAATTTTGAGTTTATGATCAGATTATCCATGAATGTTATTTGAGTTTTCTCTGAACTCTTTTATGCATGATTGTTATAGCTTCGTATTTCTCTCTGATCTACTGATTTGGTTTAGCCAACTAGATTGATTTATCTTGCAGTGGGAGAGGTGCTTTGTAATTGGTTCGATCTTGCAGTGCTCAATCCAAGTGACAACAGGGGACATGACATGTATTGTATCATTGCTATTAAGGATAAAAATATGGGGTTTATTCAATCATGAGTTTACTTTGTCTACATCATGTCATCTTGCTTAAGGCGTTACTCCGTTCTTTATGAACTTAATACTCTAGATGCATGCTGGATAGCAGTCGATGTGTGGAGTAATAGTAGTAGATGAAAAATCATTTCGGTCTACTTGTCTCGGACATGATGCCTATATACATGATCATTGTCTTGGATATTGTCATGATTATTTGCTTTTATATCGATTGCCCAACAGTAATTTGTCTACCCACCGTATGCTATTTTCAAGAGAGAAGCCTCTAGTGAAAACTATGGCCCCCAGGGTCTACCTTTGTCACATATTAAAAATCCTAAAAATACCTTGCTGCAATTTTACTTCATTTATTTTATTTTTTATTTTTGTTCGATCTATCTATCTATCACCATACAATTTAATCTTGAAATTAACCGGCAAGGGATTGACAAGCCCTTGTTCGCGTTCGGTGTGAGGATTTGTTATTTTGTGTGCGGGAGCTGCTAACGAGGTGTTGCGTGATTATCCTACTGGATTGATAACCTTGGCTTCATAACTAAGGGAAATACTTATCTCTACTGTATTGCATCATCCCCTCATCTTCGGGGAAATCCCAACGCAGCTCACAAGTAGGAAGTGTCTTGCTTTTTCTCGTTTTGTTTTTGCTTCTTCATGCTACTTTGTGATACTTTTGGTTGATGCTTGTATGAGACTACGATGCTTCTGTCCTTGATCATGCCATACTTAATGCTATGCTTGATTATCGATCTATCTAGATGATTCCCGTTATGATCATTCACTTGTATGCTTGCTGATGAGTTTTTTTTCTCTTGTACTTCATTAATATCAGTTTGTGCACTCTACCAAGATGTATGTGACATGGAAGAGTTACCCATGATCCTAATTGATTGTGCATTTTCATTCAAACGCAAATTCTAAATAATGCACAAATTTAGGGGGGAGTTCTTGCTTATCACATCCTTCTCAAAGCGACGACGATGTTCATTGACTATATCCATTGTCAAAGTTTTGATCTATATGATTTCATCAATTACCAAAAAGGGGAATAATGAAAGTGCAACTAATCCCCAGGTGGTTTTGGTAATTAATAACAACATATATGTCATTAAACTAATGCCTACTCAAAGATAGATTTCAGGAAAGTTCAATGTTGGCATGGCAAGGCCATGTGGATGTGGACCCCTCAAAATGCTATGGAAACATATTGGCAAAAGCTCCAAGACTCTTCATTTTAGGTTAAGTGATCCAAGATCACATTGAGTCCATAGGAAAGCCAATACTATTAAAAGGGGTTGAGGTTTTGATCATGACTTAGTTGCTCAAAGTGCTTGAAGATATTGCTCCAAAATCCTTAGCCACTTTCCCACGTTCCAATTTTTCCAAACTCTACATATCAAACTCGGTCCCACCGATACATCTACACCCGGACCCACCAAGTTGAACCTACACAGCGCCACAGCCAAACCCTAGAAACATGGTAGAACCGAGATGAGATTCGGTGCCACCAAAGTGTAGTGACCAAATTTCTGTAACCCTTCGATTCCATTTCGGAATTACTGAGTTGGTTTGATCGGACCTACTAAAACAAGGTCTTGCTTAGGTCATCATGAATCGGTCAGTCCGAGTGGATCCGTTCGGTGTCATTGAAATTCCTAATATTCGAATCTTTTACACAGTTCGGTCTCACCAAGATTTTGTTTCGGTGTCACCGAGATGTGCCAAAAGGTTGTAATGGTTGGGTCTTTGGTGAAGGCTATATATACCCCTCCACCCCTACTTACACTCTGAGAGAGACATCAGAATGAAACTACACTTTCACCATTCATTTTCTGAGAGAGAACCACCTACTTATGTGTTGAGATCAAGACATTCCAATCCAACCATTTGAACCTTTCTTTCTAGCCTCGCCAAGTTGATTTCCACTTCAATCCTTCTCCTACCCAAGCCAAATCTGTGAGAGAGTGATTGAGTGTTGAGGAGACTATCTTTTGAAGCACAAGAGCAAGGAGTTCATCATCAACAACAACATATATTACCTTTTGGAAAGTGGTGTCTCCTAGATTGGTTAGGTGTCACTTGGGAGCCTCCAAGATCATGTGGAGTTGAACCAATTAGTTTGTAAGGGCAAGGAGATCACCTACTTCGTGCGGATATAATCCAAGTGAGGCTAATCCTTCGTGGATGTAAGCCATGGTGGAATAGACAAGGTTGCTTGTTCGTCGACCCTTCATGGGTGGAGCCCTCCGGGGACTCGCGCAGCCGTTACCCTCCATGGGTTGAAGTCTCCATCAATGTGGATGTACGATAGCACCACCTATCGAAACCACGCCAAAAATCACCGTGTCTTCATTGCGTTTGATTTCTCCGATCCCTCCTTTACATTCATATGTGAAGTCTTTACCTTCTGCTGCACAACTCTTAGACTTTGCATGTGTAGGGTGTTTCTTGCCTTGGTAGAATTGATAAAACTTGCACACAGCTAAAATAGGGAAAATGATAAGTTTTTATTTTGTCAAGTAGTCTAATCATCCCTCCTCTAGACATACTTTTGATCCTACATCTCTCTTGGAGCATCTGACACTCGCCAACGAGACGCGCGCACGGGCCCGGTTGGCACGACCGGACCAACCAGTCAGGGGCCAAAGGCAGCTAACAGACTGGGGTCCGGCTCAGTCGTCATGCGCGGGGCCAAAGGCCACGACGGGCAGGTTCGGCTTGGCCATTGCGGGTGAGGAAACACACAACATGGGCATTGCGGGCGCACTACCCGCCAACTAGCCCAACCAATCTAACCGCCCGGGGCCAAAGGCTACCAATAGGTGGGTCTGGCTAACCTGACGCGAGCGTGTTGGCGTGCGGGGCAACGCGCGACAGTGCCCTCACGGGTGCTCCCAACGTCGCCCCATGACTTTCGCTCCTCGCGAGCCCCGTGGTCCTCCTGTCAGGGACCGCCCAACCAGGTCACCCGGGTGCGTATCGTCCGGATAGATCGGACGACACGAAGAGCCCCCGAGAGGCCCTCGCGATGAGCCACCGTGAAATGGACGGTCAAAGGCTCTCTTAGCCCTTAGCGAGCCCCACGAGACGAGTACTCTGGCATCCTTTCTAAGAGTAATGTGTTCTAAAGCTTGTGTAAGCAAGAGGCCATCCTACAAAGCAATCTTTGGAAGAACACACCTATATGAGCCCGACTGTTGGTCACAGTCTATTTGATAGGGTAATCTCTAGGAAGCTGATAAGTAGGTCAGGAGTGTGACTAATATGCTCCACCCGTGGGGTTAGCCTTCGGCAGCCTAGTACCGGTAAGAAAATTGGTGAAAGTTTTAAACGTCAAACTAATAATTAAGGCATGGTCCATTGTTCAGTTGTGAAGAAGTACAACCCTTTGCTTTAGGTGGATGTTAAATCTTAATCGGTCTCCACTGAAAAATACCAGTATATCAAAACAATGTTTTGGAACATAGGACAACATAATGTCTTCGGGATCTGGTGGGGAATTGTTGAATTATATATGAGCCTTGGGTCATATAAACCATAATTCCTCCCTAAGGTCCGTGTGGGATGTCATGACATGGTGGGAAGTTTAGTACCATAATGCTAGTGGAGGAGAGTTGAAACATGTTTATAACGGATTCCCTTCTATATGTTATTGGATCTTGAGAAGGGGAGTGGTACATGCACGCTCCTCCTCCACTATTCGTCATGCCTTGCCTCGCCCACGCACACATCATGTTTCATGAACGAGCCGATCCGAGCTCAGATCTATGTCATACTTGCACTTTATTTTGTCAGTCGGGAATAATTAATTAATTTGAAATTAATTATGAGTCGTTAATGGATGTGCCACTTGTGAGAGGTTGGACCATGTGCTACAACTCCCAATCCACCGGACTATATGTTGGAGGTGTTTGCAACCCTAGTTGACACATTCCGTTCCTCCTTTCACACAACCTTGGTCGTCACTCCACTGTTCCAGTCACTGTTGTTGCTTCGAGTGATCCATCCAGTTGACCGCGTACACGGCCAGAGAAGGCCTTTGAAACCCCCGTTGTTTGCGATCCTACACTAGGAAAAGGGCGATAAGGTTTTGGGAGAGCGTCTTCGCACGTCTGCCCTCTTCGTCTTCGTCCTTGGCTTCGACTACTTTCCCGAGACTCATTCGTAAAAAAAAAGACTACTTTCCCGAGACCGACTCCATGGATGACGTTGCCGCTGCTAAGAAGAAAGTTGCGGAGGAAGCCGCAACCACCGCGGTTTTATCCTAGCCTAAATTAGCCAAAGGTATGATCTGTTCACCCTCTATTTAACTGTTCATATGCTAGTCGTACTTACTGTCTACATAAATGTCTCGTTTCTATGTTCGATACATGCTTATGGATTAAATAAATCGAAAAGTGGTAATACATCCAGCAAACTCACTGTCCAGTACTGCTACTTTGTCCGCTATATATATACGCCTGGTGTACGGCGACAGTCTCATCTCATAGTTTCGTGTCAGCTAACATACGCACTAACATGTTGAAATCACGTGCTACAGAATGTCTTTCAGGTGTATGTGCATCGCCTTTTGCTGAATTGTATACTTGCATGAAACTGTATTCGATCTACTACTAGTCAAATACCAAGAAAGTTACCTGAAACTGAAAAGCCACCTTTAGGAACCACCAGTAGTAAAAATGCTACTGTACCGATCCTGAATGTTAATTAATCTCCTCTGGCACAAGATTACAGCAAGACAGTGCAAGGGGATCGTTCCATGTAGAGCGAGCTACGTAGCTAGTTGGCCAAGAAAAGGCGCGAGCACGTTGTGTGGAAAAGGCAAACTGCGAGGCCAGCTGTTTCCACCTTCTCCTCCCAGTCTGGCCGGCCCGGGCGTCCATCCGTTTTACTACTGCGAGCTGGTGTACATACAGTACGGATCTGCTGTCAATGAATCCTCAGAGAATACCAAAAACGAGACTGCGCATTTTTCACCTAAATCGGTTCATTCCCACATAATGGAAAATATCTTGCGTCCCATCGGGCCTTACCTGTCAGTGTCTACAACCTTCATCGCCCTCAATGAAAACACCGGATCTACACAGCCAGCCAGGCCATTTTTGTTCGTCACACTGGACAGGACACCGGCAGAAGAGGCGACGTGAGTGGCATCTCTCTCTCTCTCTCCATGGCGCAGCGCAGAGGCCGAGGGGAAGAGGCGCCAGGCTAGAGGAGCACTGGACCAGTCCGACAGACGAGTAGTAGTAGCGCTCCTGTTTCCGTTATCCACCC
>NC_041386.1:122597849-122645862 GCF_002162155.2 Triticum dicoccoides | reverse complement strand
CTCGAAATTATAAACGCCCGTCTATATAAAAACCCCCGGTGGCCTCCTCACCAGTCGCCACCCCGTCGTGCATCGCCATTCAGCTCCATCCGCGCGCCCTGCTCTCGTTGCGCCGTCGAGGTCGGCACGTAGGCTAGTTAGTTGGGTGGCAGAGCGCGCGCGCGGCCGGCCATGACGATGCTGGGGCAGGCCCAGGCGCAGCCGGCGGCGGCGTTCGGCGACACCACGCTGACCAAGGTGTTCGTGGGCGGGCTGGCGTGGGAGACGCACAAGGACACCCTCCGCGAGCACTTCGAGCGCTTCGGCGACATCCTCGAGGCCGTCATCATCTCCGACAAGCTCACCGGCCGCTCCAAGGGCTACGGCTTCGTCGGTCCCCTCTGCTTCTTCCCTCCATTGCCATGCATGGCCGTGGTATGCTAGCTTCTGACGCGTCTGCATGCAACAGGTGACGTTCAAGGAGGCGGACGCGGCCAAGAAGGCGTGCGAGGACGGCACCCCGGTCATCAACGGCCGCCGCGCCAACTGCAACCTGGCCTCCCTCGGCGCCAAGCCGCGGCCCCAGCCGCCGCACCTCCTCCGCCCCTCGCCGCCGACCACCCCGGCGCCGCACCACATGCCCGCGCTCCCGTCCCCTCACCACCAGCCCGCGCCAGGTACGCACGCAAATCCAAATCCGCGCGCGCTAAGCCAGTTGTTAGTTACTGCCGCCAACGTGCGTACTGACGGGCGATCACATGGCTCTGGAATTTATCAACTGGCAGCCATCGCGGTGGGGTCCAGGGGCGTGTCGCCGGTGCCGTGGTACTACCACCCTTCCACGACGCCGCCGCCGCCGCCGCAGGCCGCGCACTACGGCCACGGCGCTCACCAGCAGTACCACGGCGTCCTCCCGTTCTACCCCGCCACCGCCAACTACGGGTACGTATGCACGTCGCGCCCTAGCCGCACCTCCTCCTGCATCACGTATACTCTTCTTCCTCCTCGCGACGGCAATGCTTTTGGACTGCCTGCGCCTCGCGAGAGCTCTCTGCTACGTAGCGGTACGAGGATTCGTGTCCGGCGGCGGCGGCGGCTGAGCGTGACCGGCGCGTGTCGCGCTGGCATGCAGGCGGCCGGCGAGGCGACGTGGTCCCCGGCCGTCAGCGGGGCGCGGGGACCTGGTGGCGCGAGCACATGCGCGGCAGTGGGTCGCAGCACGCGACGCGACAAGGGAGGCACGGGCACAGGCTGGACCTGGACCGGACCGCGCCCCTCGGCCAGCCAGCTGCCTCGTCGTGCCCTCACGTGCCCACGTGCCGGCCTGCACGGCAGCAGGGAAAAAGGATTACAAAAAGGAAAAGAAAATTATTAACCTCGCCTTAATTACCCGATCTGCCCGCCTTTCTTTGTCCTGTTTTTACAGCACCAATATTAAACTGACTGCATCTCAAAAAAATTATTAAACTGACCACTGATTTGTCTGCTTTGTGTGTCCATTCAGCTACTCCCCAAACTACGTCACTGACCTGAGCTACAACGCGGTAAGTTACCTACCAAAATGTTACTCCTATGCTGCTGCAGTGTCACTCATGGTAGATCGAGAATTAACGAGCGTCCATTTGCTGCTTCTGTGACGTGACAGCAGAAGCTGGGCCAAGCGGCGGCAGCGGCGCCAGGCGCGGGCGGGTCCTACATGCAGCCGCAGGGGCACTTCTCGTACCCGGCGGCGGCGGCGCAGGGAGGCATGCTCGCGCCCAACGGCATGATGCCCGTGTACCCCTACTACCACTATCATCACTACCACCACGGCTCGCAGGGGCTGGGCGTCCCGGCCGCGCGCTTCTTCCCGCCGGTCTCCGCCGCCGTGCCCACCGTTCCCGCCATCATCTCCAAGCCCACCGTCATGGTGCCTCCCAAAGGTAACCAACTTGCTCTACAACTGTTACTCCTAGCTAGATTGATACTGTAGTAGGATTAATTTAGGAAGAGTGAGATGAACGAAAACCAGTAGCGGTATTGCTAAAACATCATGTCGCAGCAGCTAGCAACCACCAACGTGCAACACAACAGCTTTGTATCGTATGGGCGCCATCTTAATATTTGCCGCGAAAGCTGGCGAGATCTGATCTTTTCTGCACTGTGCGTACGTGTGCGCAGTGGAGCAGGTGGCTGGGTGCAGCTGAAGGCACGGTGACGGTGCGAGGAATTAGAAGGAGGCCAGAGGTGCTCGCCCGATCGAGATCTGTCTGATTATAACAAGCTGCTGCACAAGAAGAAGAAGAAGAAGCGCTCGTCCACGTTCAATTCGTTCAATTCCCTCTAACTCCGTGCGCCCATGGGGTGGGCGCACGGCCCAGCAAAGTCTGTAACAAAGATTCATTCCGCCTCTCTCGTTTACCAACGTATTTTCAGTGGTAAACCCTTTTACCAAGTTGTCTGTAGTCCCATCGCTGCAAGGGGCAGTGAACCTGAATAAAATCCTCGTAATCCTCGGTCATTCTCTTGAGCTCGCAGTGGTGTGTGTCTGAGCTCGCTGAGTTGGTGAACTTTAGCATCACACTGTTAAACTGCCTGTATGCTGCTGTTCAAGCTGTGTCTCCACTTTGAAAACAGAACTTTGAGAGAGATCCTCTGAGGGAGAAAAAACCTGCTGGTGACCAAAAAAACAATCACAGATTGTCGGTAATGCAAGACCATGTTAATGTGAGCGTCATTACTGGCCCTCACGCGTAAAAAAACACAGGATACCAGATTTGTATCACAAAGAAATCGGCTCCCAAACCGGCTCTCACGATTTATCTCGTGAGAAATTTGGAGCGAGAGAAATGCGCACGTGTACCGTAACACTATGGTGTCGGTAGGGGTTTTTGTTGCTACAATCAAAGATGTATCCAAGCTATGGTGTGCTGGGGCAAGATATATGAGTAATGTAGTGTCGCGAGAGTAATGTGTTGTAATTCGGCTATTTGCCAAAAAAACCTCTGACCCTTCTTCTTAATCGATGAAAGTGGCAAATCTTTTGCCCAATTTCAGAAAGAAAAAAACTACACGAGCGACATTTGCTGGCCAAACTCCACACGATGGAGGTTTCAATGGTGCTATCGCTTCAAAAATAGTCCAGACCGTGTCGTGTGTGTAGCAGCGTTCAATCAGATCAACTCTACCGTTGTCAAATAAGAATACTTAAGCACATATTAGTGTATCTAGCCGTATAGTTGGGGGGAATTTGGCATATTTTCAACATGCATGAACATTCTATTCCCCTGTATTTAGGCATGCAATGGGATTTTAGAATTGGCTTATGCAATGTGTGATAAAAAAACTTGATATCGACCTGAGCTCTGCTTCCCTGCAGTTGTGCAATTTGTCATGCACCACGATATTCTCACACAACCCTCCATGGAAGTGTGTTGCGGAGAAAGTTTTAGCTTCAAATTTGTCTACAGATAAATCAAGAGATGAATACCTGAGTCATATACATGGCGAAGTTCATACACATGACAGAATTCACCAGAATAAAACATCCGAGAGATGACACATTGTTCACCAGGCAACACAGCATCAGGCTTAAAGATTTGCCCTTACAAAGCTTCAACAGGCAAGAACATTAATTATCCGACGCTAGATTTGCACCAAAAATCATTTGATGAGCTCCCTCAGAGAAAAATACTCTATAATAGAAAAAAAAACAATCACCAACAGTTAACTGTGACTAATTTCAAAAAAGAACAGTGTCAACAAATTCAGTGTCATAATATATTAGGAGGTTCTTTGGCAAAGTTTGGTACATGCAATCTTCAAAAGAAGAGAACTGGAGTCATGAACTTACAATAACTGATGAATAACGGAAAACAATTTCCGAAAACTAAGCGCATCAACCAATGCTGGCAGTGTGAGCCACAGCTCACAAAAACACAAAAAATTGTATTCTATTGATCATTTCCATTAGCAAAACAAAGTGCCTCTGCGATCCAAGGGAAAACTACAGGTATTATTGGACTTCTCTGTCCTTGTTATCCGGCCTACATACAGCACAGAATCTGTTGCAATCGCCCCGGATGTAGTTCCCCGTCATATATTAGCTCTGGGCACCGACCGGACTGAGAAAGGACGGCCATATGTACGGTTTTCTGGGGAACTTAGGGTTTGCTACGCTTTTTGGATTCACTGTAAAGAATGACGCCTATAACTGTGAGGGTGTAACCAAGCATTCCGGTTACAGACACAGGATTCTTGAATATCAGAATTGAGACGACAACTGCCACAGCACCTTTTGCATTTCCAAGGACCTGGAAAGAAACATTAATATGTTAAATCGTCGAGCCGCTCATTTGCTGAAACAAGGACTTATCTGCTGGTTTTACGAACTAAGACAGCCTCGTCAGCAAAACTCAAACACATAGTTCACCTAATGCTATGCATTATGGTCAAATAGAATAGTTCTGAGATATTTACTCAACAGATGCAGACAAATATGTATATTTACTAAACATTTTCATAATCATAGAGCCAATACGAATTCCACAGCTACAATAATAGCAGTTCACTAGAATGGTAAGGTAAATCCCAAAACATTCTGGACCATGGATATTTCTAGAGTTTTGGTACATGGGTCAGTAGCCCAACCATAACACCCCCATAGTTTGAAGACAGATCTATAAAATGCTTCAGATGTACTCACACAGGCATGCTGCATTTAGTTATGGGCTGACTTGGCACACATGCCAAGACTTTTAACACAGGCAGATTCATACTGTATTGTTATTACCATTAAAAACAATCGTGTCAACAAGCCCACATAACAAAATGATTCAAACAAAACCTGAAGCTGTGTGCTCCACAGGAATTATGAACAAAAAATGAATTATGATAAGCATTTCTAGTAAAACGAGATAGTGGCAGTTAGCATATTTGCAAGCTCAGCAACTGACTGCGGTTAACACAACTGAAAAATAAGTAGCCATCTACATCCATATTTGGAACAAATTTTTTGATCCTATTCTCTATGTTACCTCAAAATGTACTCCCTCCGTCTCAAAATAAGTGTCTCAACTTTATACTAACTTTAACACAAAGTTATATTAACGTTGAGACACTTATTTTGGACGAAGGGAGCCATGTACAAGAGCAGGGACCCATGTATCAACTTTATAGAATAGTTACATTAATTAAAAGCCATACTCTGCTGTGGATGTGAATTATATACAGGGCCATGAACTGATGATTAGAGATCATTTTACTACATTTCAAAATCAAATCTACAATGTGGTAGGTTAATGGAAGAGATTTTGGCATGAAAGGCCACATATAAAATAACTTCTTGTGCAACATGCTAAGCTATGCTCCAGTAACTTAAGTAACTTATGCACAAGAATGAATTTAATTAACAGTGAGAAAACATGACGTACCTGTAGAGTCAATGCGCTAGTATGTTTGGTCACCAAGAAATTGGTCAAATTGACAAAATATGACAAGCAAGAGTTGAACAACAGCAACCAAACAATGGTGAAATCCTTCTTGGCCAGTTCTATTGTAACGCCAACAACATTATCCTCCATAAAGAGGGTAGCAGGAAGCAAGAGAATGACAGCAATCGGAGCCATGTACAAGAGCAGGTTCATAGAATTAAGCTTCTCCCTGCAAGATGGCAGAATAATCAAGAGTCAAGATATACCTTTTTTCAGAAGGAAGAGTCAAGATATACCTAAATACACAAAGCCTAGAAGTAGACATACAACACCCAGAATATACCTAGAAATACAAATCCTAGAAGCTTCCTATTTTTTGTCTATATATTTTGCTCATGAATAGTATAGAGCATCCATTCATAATGTGTCACCCACACAAATGCAGAGAAAAACTGATTACCCCTCAGAAGACAGAAGAATTCCTTGCAACACGGTCTTCAACGCCCTTGCGGCAGTGGCTCCAATGCACATGATGAATCCAAACAGATGAAAGCTAGGCTCGCCCTGTAAATTTGGTTTGCGCCTTAATAGTTAGTTGATGAAAAACATGCAAATCTAGCTCTCCCATAGACTGCAAGAATAGCAACAGTTCACTAACTACAGAAGATGCATGCAAGTCATAATCTACTAAATGTAGTGCTGCTACCATCATCCCACAATTTGCTGACCCAGTATGTTACACTGGGAATTACGACAGCTACATAACCCAGCACCCATCGCAAGCGGATCAACTTAATTTCATAAGTAATTTCTTGTGATTCAAAACCAAAGGTCTAAGGGACAAATATAAAATCTTCCTTTTCAAGAGTATTCAAGCTATATACATCAGCATCCACAAGTAATTTCTTGAGATTTAAAACAAAAGGGTTTTTCCATCTCCAATCTTATAATATACATACTGAAAAAACCAATAAAATTGAGATATAAATAAATGTGGGTTTTTCCTGTAAAGGTCAACTTGGAAACTAAAATTTTCACTGTGGATTTTTATGGCATAACAATTTTATTTTCAGTTTTGCTAGAACTCATCCAGATGAGATATAATTTGGTCTCATTCACCTTTCATAGCCATTGGATGTGATGCTATAAGATGCGTGTGTGCTGACGTGGGTTGTTTTTGTTCTTGATTTCCAGGTGAATGAGACCAAATTATATCCCATTTAGATGAGTTCTAGGTACTCCCTTTTATTTTCTCAGGAACCCGAACTAATCCCCCCAATGACGATATGATCATGCAAACAATCAGTCAACCGGATTACTCTCCAGACAACTAAATGGCTGTTAAAGGATTAGGATGCCTGGACATGAGGCAAACTATTGCCCACCCCAACTCAACATCCCTAAAGTTCTCCCTAGGGGAGAAAGTGGTCGACGTATCAGACAGCACGCTCAATCAACTCGAGAGAGTTGCCTACCATTTTAGTCCAAGTAATTAGAGACTATTGTGGCAGATCCTCCTCTCCCCATCAGCTAGATCTCAGTCTCGCTGCTCCGGAATCCCGAGCTAGCGAAACCCGAATTCCCCTCAGATCCAACCCCGACACCAACAGATCTACCGAAAACGAGGGACGGGGAGGGAGCAGATAATATAACTTACGCCGCTGGCGATGACGACGCCGGTGACGACGGGGACGAGAGTGAGGTACGTGATCCACGACTCCCGCTTGACGGTCATGATGTAGGCGAACACGGCGGTGAAGAAAGGGGTGGTGGCACCGACAGCCTGATTGAAGGAGACGGGCAGGTAGCGGAGCGAGACGTTGCCGGAGACGACGGAGCCGCAGAAGACGAGGCTGAGCGCGGAGATCTTGGCGAGCTGGACGCGCGAGCGCACGAGCTGCATGGGCACGATCCGGAGCCAGGCGATGGCGGCGTAGGAGAAGAGCGCGCAGGCGGACATGTGGCACATGGTGAGGAAGATGGGGTACTTGAAGCCGTAGTTGCTGAGGAGGTACTTGTTGAGCAGGAGCACGCCGATGTTGGAGGAGTACCAGGCGGTGACGAGCCCCACCGTGAAGAAGCGCCCGTTGGCCGCAGCCCCCGCGCCGCCCGGCGCCGGCGACGCGCCGCCCTTGGCCGTCATCGCGGCTGGTCGCGCGCGGGCGCGCGCGGATCTGAGGACGGGGGAGGCGCCGGTGGTGAGAATGACGGGGTGGGGTTGGGTCGCGGTTGAATTGGTGGTGGGTTTGGGCTCGGAGCGGAGGCGTATGAGCTTGTGTTTATGGGAATTGGGAGGAGACGGCTCCCTCTGTCGGTGGATGCAGCGAGAACGGACGGGGGCGGGCGACTGGTTTTCTCTTTTCCCGAGCTAAATTTGCTTCGTTTAGTATTATAATATTATAATATAATTACTCATATTCATATTTATTCGTGTACAGTAGTCTTGTGCAATGTTAATTACTATGCATATTGCTGATATGTTGCAGTATTAAATGAGGAAAAGAATGATACTAAGAGGGTGCTTGGATACAAGAGACTATTTTTAGTCTGACTAAAAATAGTCTCTTTTAGAGGCTAAAGTTCCAAGCACCCCTGACTAAAGAGAGGCTAGGACTAGTCTTGAGGCTAAAATCTTTTAGTCATGGGAAACCTACTAAAATATGTATTAGCTCTCTCTCTCCTCATTTAATTCCTCTCCTTAGTTCTGGATTGGAGGGTTTGGAGGATAATAAATGCTCAATAACTAGATTTTAGTCTCTTTAGTATTTGGATCCAAACATGGGTGAGACTAGCAAGTTTTAGTCTCACTACTTTTAGTCATGGGACTAAAACGTATCCAAGCATGCTCTAATTTCATGTCATCATAACTTACCATAGCATTAGAGTGCTATTAAGGTCATTTAAAATACCAATTCATGTTTAATCATTTCTTAATTTTCCGATACATGGCAAGTCAGATAAAAAATGTCTACACATGCTTTTTAGCTACTAACCGCAACAAATGGTATTGAGGCTATGCCCAAAATTACTGACATCCGGTCGATGAGATATAAATGAGCTGTGATCTGTCACCGAGTTGAGTTTAAGACACGTCACCTCCCCGCGACAAAAGGCATAAGGGGTCACCATTGTCGCAACTTGCGGGTTTGGGAACACGCCATTTGCAAACAAATGGCATTGACGCTATGCCCAAAATTGCTGACATTGGATCAATGAGATGTGAATGAGCTGTGATCTGTTGCCGAGTTGAGTTTAAGGCACGTCAACTCTCCGCGACAAATTGGATTGGAAGATAAGGCATAAGGGGTCATAATTGTCGCAACCTGCGGGTTTGGGAACGTGTCATTTACAAACCATACCGA
This sequence comes from Triticum dicoccoides, assembly GCF_002162155.2. NCBI lineage: Eukaryota > Viridiplantae > Streptophyta > Magnoliopsida > Poales > Poaceae > Triticum > Triticum dicoccoides. Next base: position 122,637,110 of record NC_041386.1, on the reverse strand, counting down.
TATGGGTTGCTCTAGCACGTTCAAGAAAGTATAGGATCGTAATTTAGTATTGTATCATGTAATTTAAAATACCAATCCACATTTAACTCTTCCCTAAATTCATGATACATGTTAAATTTTTTTTTTTGAAAGTTCTTCTGAGCTAAAAAGTACAACAAATGACATTACACTATGCGAAAATAGATGATAATGGGTCGATGAGATGTAAATGAGCTGTGATCGCGACAAAATATATTGGAAGACAAATCATAAGGAATCATAATTGTGGTTACCTACGGGTTTGAAAAAATGCCATTCGAAAACCCATACAGAGGTAGGAGATGATGTAATTAAGTGCGATAACATATCACGGCCAATGCTACAAGTTGTGTACATGTATGCGGGATGACCAAATGTTTGTGATACAGGTTGCACTACCAAAAAATAGCATCAGACCATATGGTGATGACATATAATACTTAGCAAAGAGTTGTATCTATAAGATTTTTCTAAAAAATAATTGTGGCTAAAAACCATAGATGTAGAATATGGATAGGAATGTGCATGTGTGAAATTTGGTAAAGTAATAAAATCATTTGTGGTCCATACTTATCATAACTTAAAAAAATTACTTTACGTAATAATTGTAACATGTGTTCATTTTACTTGATTTATTTTTCATAATTTTCTCTAAACTCATAAATCTTATTCTAGTAGTGTCTTGTTATTCATGATGTTTTTATCAAATCTTTATGATGTTTATATTGTTTGTAATAGCAATGACACAATGTGCTTGTCACCTAGTTTGTTCTTTTAGGGTGTTCATCGCGAAGGAAAAATCCATGATGTGGAGGAGAGAGGAGAAAGAACATATAAAACAAGTTCTTCTGAGACTTTACTGCAAGAAATATAAGTAACTTTTTAGGAGACTAGAACAATGCATGTGCGTTGCTATGGGGTATAAATACTATGTAAAAAAATGTGATTCTGTAAATAAATGCTTACCAAATTATGTAACTAATTTACCTTATAATTTGACGAGAAGTTTCGTAAGTAAATTAAGGTGGTTGATTATCATAAGTGAAGATGCGGTCAAATATGGCACGGTGAATATTCGCAAAAAAATGGCGTGGTGAAAAAAAACGGCTAGATGGAAAAAATCGATAAAGGGACATGGTGGCATGAGGGAAACCGGTTGACGAACAGTTCTCCTTGATAGAAAAAAGAACACCACTTATTTTTTAAGTAGTAGAGATTGTTTTTCTTTTCGATATAGAAATAGAAGTCCAAGAGTCTGCCTAGTTGTCTTCCTAGGTTGGTTTGTTCAATGCTAATTCCTCATGTAAAGTTGGCTGGTCATAATGGAGAGTAACTTAGACTAGTGTCATGCATATGACACTAGCCCAAGTTACTACCTTTATAATGCAAAGTAACATAATAGTAGTATATTAGATGGCTTTATTTATTAGCCTGTAGACTCATCTTGTCTTGAAAAACGCTATGTTACAGTAACATATTATGTTACCACTTTTCATTAATTACTTGTCACATAAGTAAAAATTTCTTGAAGTGTGTTATGTTACTAGCTAAGTTACTTCCACTATAACTAGCCTTAGACTAGTCATAATGGAGAGTAACTTAGACTAGTAACATCATACTCCCTCCGTCCTTTGAAGAGTGTACTTCCAACTTTGTTGGAAAGTCAAACTTTTTTATGTTTGACCGTATTTATACAATAATGCATCAACATTTATGCCATCAAATTAGTAGCGTTAGATTCATGATAAAATATTTTTTCATTATATACCTATTTGGTTTCATAAACATTGATATATTTTTGCACAAACTCGGTCAAACATTGAGATAGTTTGACCCTCCAACAAAGTTGAAAGTACACTCTTTGAAGGACGGAGGGAGTATTTTACTAGGCTATGTTACTATCTTCATAGTGTGTAGTAACATATGCGTGTTGTCATGTTATGGCTCATTTATTAGCCTATAGACTCATATTGTCTTGGTATGTGTGATATTACAGTAACTAGCTAAGTTACCACCATCACCTTTCTCGTCATTAAATATGTGCCACATAAGCAAAATTATCTTGAAAAATATGATGTTACTCCCACTATGGCCAGCCTTAGAGAAATGCATCGCAAGAATGTTGAATAGTCAGCTCTCGGTGATATGCTTTAGGGCCTGTTCAGTTGACAGGGAAAATGAAGAGGTTTGGCAGGGATTGGCAGGGATTACATCCTTTATAAGCCAAAACCTCCTTTAATCCACTCCAATCCACCTATGAGGAAGTGTAACCGAACAAAGCCTTAGAGAACTAAGCCCCTGATGATATGCATCGAGAGAGTCAACCACTAACTACTCTACCTTGCAACATCCTTTTTTCCTTTGGAATAAACTACCTTGCAACATCCTAATTACAGAGCTATAGCAACTACTCTAACAACATTGGTCGTACTGTAAGCCATAGCGACACAGCCCATCCGGTACCAATACAAGATCTGCGAAGCGTGTTCGGTGAGAGGTTGGGTTGAAACGAACCCGCAGCTGGCAACGACGACCTTAAATTTGGCGGCAGCGCATGAACACCGACTCTACAAGACTACAACCCAGCCCAGCTCCATTACCAGCAATTATTTAGTTGCTAGTAAAACTTTCGTAACCTAGAGAAGTGGCTACTGCCGACTGCACGCGCGGTGCGACGGATCGTGGAAACGGCCGCCGTCGACGTCTTCAGCGGCGGCAGCGGAGTGATTGCCTGCCTAATTCCTGGACCCGGTCGCTCACGGTCCCGGAACGGATACGGTCCAAGTATATAGGGGTACTCAAGTATGAACGGAACTCCTACACGAACCGGCGGCGAGGTGGCCGTGCTAGCTGGGCGCACACGAGTTGGTTTTCCACGCGCCATTTGGAGGAAGTCAGCGAGATCGTTCCTGCACCTAACCACGCTAGTTAATGCTTGATCACACTGGTAAGTAACAACGACGCGTAGTGACGGGGACGCGTGCCAAAGTTTGTGCCTAAGTCCTTTCCAGTGTACGGTATAGACGCTGACCACTCACTCTTGTGAAGACACCCGTCGCATATCACTGGTAGTAGTTTCTATCGGCAAAGTTGGCACGATGGACCGCTGCAAGATATGTGGTACTCCCTGTGTAAACTAATATAAAGGCGTTTAAACTAGTATTCTAGACGAGTACGATCGAGTCGCTTTAACGGGAGGAAAAGGCACGGGCAAACGAGAGGAAGGCATATTCTGATTGCGCCCCATTCCCGAGGAATGGAATCGATTCAATTTTGCTGCATCTTGTGGTGAGGAATCGATTCATCGCCTCGTCGCTCTGCTGATTACTCCCTCTTCACAACAAAAGCAGCAGAGCGAGGTGCGAAAATACTTGAACTGTACGATATGTGTGACCCAGTACCACGAAAAGCATTGCAGAAATCGTACGCTAATGAGCTGTCACGAGGCAGACCAGTTTCACGCGATCCCAAATTTGGCCATGTGTATCAGTGCGTGGAACCGAGCCGTTGCAAGTTTTTGCCGACCTCAACTCTCTTTCTCATCACGATTCCTTCTAGTCAATAGGACTGACTATCTCTATAGCGAGTAAGGTATATACATATGATGTCATGCAACATTTCATTTATTAGTTTGTAGACATATCTTGCCTTGATATATATAATGTTACTCATAACGTGAGTAAATGCATCTCCAACGGCAACCAGTAAAAAATCTTCCGCATCCGTCCACGAACAGGGGACCAGTCCACAAACATGGATGCGAGAGATCGACAATCAACGCTAGCCGCATACATTTTAAATTATTTTTCAACAAACGGATGAAATTCATGCAAACATGGCCGAATTTCGTACAAACATGCGGGATTTCATACAACCACAACCGATTTAACCACATTTCGAACATTAAAAAAAAGACCCGCCCTAACCTATCCTACGGCGGCGCCGCCCGGCGTCCAAGCCCGTGTCGTCCTTCCGCCGTCTCTATGAGCACCGGCGATAAACCGATGAAGTGAAGATGCGGTCTCCGATGAGGAAGAGTAGAACACGGGAGACGGACTGGCCCACAAGAGACACCAGGCCCCGCCGCCTCCCATGGCCTAATCATCCTCGGAGGAGTCCGCGCCTTGTCCGTCGCTGGTGGACGTGAGGTCCACGAGGGAAATGGTGGCGCCTTGGTTGTCGTTGTTCCACCGGGCCGGCTGATGGTTCGTCATCGGCGCGTAGGAGGCGCAGCTCACTATATTCTCCTCCGCAATCGCCTGCAGCCGTGCCTCCGTGGTTGTCGCTTCCTGGCGAGTGGCGGCTTGAGCGCGGACGACATCGTAGATTGCACGCTGCTCTGTGACGAAATTTGGGTTCATCGCGACCATGGCCGCCACGGCCTCCTCACCCGCACGCTAGCCATAAATCTGGCCCTCCGCCAGCCGGTGCCGCTCTAGGAGGAACAAATTGTACCGTTGTTCCTCATGCGCCTGCTGGAACACCGACAAAGGCGCTGGCGCGGGCTGCACCTCCGCCATGGCGACGTTGAACCGTGCTTGCGCCTGCTCCATGGTGAAGCCGGCCTGCACAGGAGACGTGAGAGCCGGGGCGGAGTCGTCGGAGCCCGTCTTCATCGTGGTGTCGTCCTCATCGTCGGAGATCTCAAGCGAGCTGGCTGGTAAGCCGACCTCGATCCCCCTAGCACGACTGCTATGCCAGGCAACGACAAGGGAAACCATCGCATGCTTCATCTCCGGTGATAGACAGTCCCACATCGCTTTCCTGCTGGCGGTCATGGCGGTTGCAGTGCAAGGGAGGAGGATGTGGAGGGGTTGGTGTTGTGGTGAGTTAGCCGGGTGTGGCCGCCTTTATATAGTAGATTCCGGCGAGGTAGGTGTCCGGATGCGTTAATGCATGACGCCGAGTGGGTTCTTGGGCGGCGAGCCTACTTAATGGTGACAGACGAACGGACGACAACATTGAGTGGGCACGGTAGATATCCATCCCGACGCGTCACGGGCGACGCCCTCGATCGACGCACCGCTTCAACAACGGAGACAGTGAGAAGTTGCGTCTGCCCTGAGTCGTCTTCAATGTTTGAATGCGAGCAGCTAGTGTCGGGCGAGAGCGCGCGGGGGAGGGAGGCGTTCTTGGTGGGCCAAGGCTGCCAGAAACTGGGTTTGAGATTGGTCTGGACTCCCGCAAACATCCCCCACGTTTGTCTCTGATTTACGAGAGAAATCACGTCCGGACCGATACATGTCAGTGTTGGATGGCTTCCGCAGTCCGGACAACGCGATGCAGAAGGTTGCGGGAGGTTTACGGGTTCGCCTTGAAGATGGCTTAACTAGCTATGTTACTCAAATCATCCCTCTCCTCACTAAATTCTTACGTTACTACTGAAGTTACTCCCACTATGGGCGTTCATCCTGAAAAGATGAATGCCTGTCACCGCTCCTGATAAGTATACTAGTAATAACTACGAATGATACATCATTCACGCAGAAATTGCTTTGTAAAAAAGAAGGGCATATAGCCATCGAGAGATATGGGCAAATTCTTGCGTATTATTTGACCAATTTGATGATAAAGAACAACCGAAGCGATACGGAATCAAGTGATCATGAGCACATGCTAGATCCAGCCCTGCTGTAAATACTAGCTGGGCACATGCCCTAGCAGCTGGAATGTTTCGCCCGCCACAGAACAATGCCTCCACACGATGATATTCCCCTGATCTGTCACTCGTAGTGGGAACTATGAACCCAACAACTTGACATTGCAATTTTACTGTTATTATTTTGGAACTTTGCTAACATGCCAATTTGTCATCCATCAAGGCAACCAAGACAGTTTTCTTCGTAATGCAGAAAGGCCAGTAAAGGTTCAGCCAGATTAGAACTGCCGGAACACCCACAGTGACGCCTTCGGTCATTCCATTACTTTAGGCGTCCTCACATTGGAGGCGGTTTGTCTATGTAAACCGCTTGCCGGTGGGGCATGTGGTTCTGCAAACCGCTTTCGTTGTGCCGAGTATTCGCGACACAGGCTTTGAAACGGAAAGGGGAACCATCGCCGGCCCATGAACGAAAACCACCTCAAAAGCCCATTCTGTACTAGTGTTCCTCTCTAGTTTAATTTAATTAAACTGGACCCTCTAGTTAAATTTATGAACAGACCTTTCCCCATCCTAGAAGGGCTTTTTTTTTGCGAGGGCCATTCTAGAAGGGCTTGTTGGGGAATTTTGAAGAAGTTTCGGCCCAACTAAATAAAGACCTTGTGACAGTATCCCCACACACACCCACAAAATCACCATATATCACTTTGTTGACCCCCACAATGCGTAGTTCAGAATTCTAGTGCTATGTTCTACCCAACCTGAGTACATCTGCTATTCTGCTGTTAAATGCACAGGTACAGTTTATTAGTAAAACCGCTTAAATCCCAATCCAAATAGGAAATAGGCTATGAGAGCTGCATCTTTCTGACTCTCCATAATTAGAACAAAATAGTTCTTGATTACTCACTAGGATGTGATTTAGCAGCAAGCACTTGTTATTCAAACTTCACTCACGTCTGTAGGATAGCTCCCCAGGACTCTTACAAAGGGTGCAAACTCCTGCAAATAAATTAAAATGAGTCACCTTTCGCTTGATGCCAGATAAAACAACTAAGAAAGACGACCTCCAAATTTCCAAGAGCTTTCAGAGCTTTTGGATCAGCCATTGATGCCTCAAGGTCGACATAAAAGAGGTAGTTGAAGTACCTATTCAGCCAAGGATCAACGGGTTAGAACTAGTGGTTTTCATATTTGGTTAAGACTTAACGAAACAAAACTGAATAAATGCGGCGGTCATAGGATTGTTATCTGACTTGACGGGTGTGGAGAAAGTATCATCAGCTACACGAAAAGGCCTTTTCTTGTGTGGGCGGCTTTCTATCTTCACATCAAAACACACTGTTGAGAATTTTACAAAGCACACATGCAAGTTATAAAACAAAGCAAGGTTGTTCAATACACCTTGGTGAGGTCGATGTCCCTCAGTGCAAAAACTGCAAGTGCCTTGAGGAGCTGCGCAGGTTTCCAATCTTCAAGTGAAAACACAATGCTGGTCTGAAAATAAAATGATCATGCAACAAATCAACCAGCTTTGTTTTTCCCATTGGGAAGGACGACCATAAAGGAAGATGAAAGTGAGTTCCCACTGCAATATGTACCTTGAATGGTTTATCAACCTGAGGTACAATAGGTTTCCGAGCAAGCATCATAAAACGGGTGACGTTCTCTTTTTCGTCCTAAGGGATGTGATGGACTAATGTTGAGAATAAAGAACAGAATACAGTGTCCTGATTTAGCATGAAACCACAATACCTGAATATTTTCAGCAAGAATATCCAGTCCATAAAGTTCAGCAGCTAATGAACTGGCAACAACACCAGTATCTTGGAGCATTTGTTCTGTAACTAACTATGAAACAAGCATATAGCGTTATGGTTAATGATAATGATTTCACTTGACGAGTCACTTGAAATTCATCAACTAAAAAACCGACATGATTTTGAAGCATCATTCTACCTTTGCTGCACCAGCAGTGTCATCAACAGCTTGTCTCTGTTCAATTCCTAACTCTGTCAGTGTATGCTCACATTGAGCAAGAGCCTGAGAATATAAAATAATGTGTTTGTAAGGTTATTACAGAAATAAGTTAAAATATTAAGGCCACACTATCCTAGATGTTTACCTGGGGATGGCTCATGACACTTCTTAGGTTTCCAATCTTCACTCCACGATTGGCTAACAAACAATGCCGAACTGCAAGGCGAACATCTCCAACTATGTGTAGCTTATGACGAAGTAGAAGGTCATAGTTCCGATGTATGCTACCGCCCAGAGTATTCTCAAGTGGCAATACTGCCCTATCAACTGTACAGTTTTCTACAGCCTGATAAAGGACCAGAAGACATTAAAATTGCAACATATTCATTTGCTTGTACCACAAAGACCATGGTCTATGTATTACAATATGCCATTGAAGAGACACATATAGAAATGCTCTGATCTACTCATGTATGGAAAGGTCAGTTTAGAAGATCTTGCTAATACAATAATCTCTCCATTCCCTAAGGGATGCCATTTCGAGCATATGTAGAGTCAACTTACGATCTTTGACTGCCAATATTTTTAAAATCATTTAAATTAGATACTTCAAACTTATAAGCATAATTTTGCCTCAACAGGGGCTTTCATGGTATATAATTGTTGGGGTACATACACTGCAGTAGAAATGAATGACCAAATGATGAGCATGCTGCCTCGGAAAAAGGAACGATCAGGGACAGGTGATATGTGCCAGTGATAGGTTCTTTCGGCAAACTAGTACGTATTTCTTGTGCAAAACTGGCATACTGCATCAAATAAACTAACACGGAGTATACCCAGCTCTGTGAAAACCCCCAAATCCTCGAACAAATTTCATGCGACAAACATTTAAACTTTTTCTGATTCAATATCTATCATCCTGAAACCATGATATGAACTAAAATAAAACGCGTAACACACTGCACGGCAAACATCATACAAACATAACTGAACAGGCCCCAAAAAGGATCCTACGATGATACCTGAAATGCAGTATCGAAGTGCTCGCAAGGCACGGTCTGGCAATGTGGATAGGCCTTCTTTGCCGCGGACTCGCTGTACGCTCCTGGGAAGCCCTGAACAGACAGCAAACCAAACCCCCTTTCAGATTTACACCGAAAAAGAGCACATACACAAGCAGGGACATTGATGTGCAATGAACTGAAACAACACACGCGTTTCGTCGAGCACCTGGTAGGCAACCTTGAGCCCCTCCCCGCCCGACTCCATTAGATCCGCACTAGTGAGAGGCACTAATACCCGGTACAGTACCAGCTGATTAGTTAGTTTATTAAATACGGTTATTATTAGATCAGAAAAGAACGACTAGAGATCGGCTAAGAAAGCGTCGCCTGACGACTTACGAGGTAACGCATGCGGATCGCTGTACGCGGGAAGAGGGCTGTCCGCGACAGGCATAGCAGAGGCCCGGCGGCGGTTGAGGTCGGCGGACCAGCCGTCCGCCACGGGCGCCCCTGGCCGCGAGGCAAAAAGAAGGGGGGCTGAGTTGGTGTTGGTGAAGCTGGTACGTTTAACGGGGCAGCATTGTAACGGGGAGGAGGACAACGAAGAGAAGGCGGCGGCGGCAGAGCGTGCTCGGGCTGGGAAGAAGGGGAGCCGAGGGGTAGTCATGGAGGCCATAGCCACCGCGCTGGCTAAGGAGGAAGAAGGAGGTGGTCGGGTTTATAATTTTAAGTTGCGTGTTTTCTTTTTCATTTATTTAGGTATTTTTTTCTTTTTCTTTATCTATTCGTATTTATTTGTGTGTTATCATAATTTTATTTTTATTTTATATGTTTTTTTACACTTGCACATACACCCGTTTGTATAAACACATGCACACCCTATCTTTATGAGCACCTCCAAGATACTAAGCCGACACGTCATCTTAAAATTAACGAAGTCCCACGGATGCACTCGAAGTTGACGGGAACGTATGTCCCACTGAAAGCGCATCGCCGGATAGCCTGAAATAAATTCAGAAAAATATGACCACCAGTGTCAAGTCTAGAACTTGAACCCTGATAGGTTGATTCCAATAGAAGGAATCTAACCATCTGGGTATAGTTCGGTTCACTTGTTTTATATGTGTTGGGTATCCCATGTGTATTTGTGTATTTTTTTCATTATGTTTTTTGCATGTGTGCTTGCGTTTTTAATAATATTATTATTGCTTATGAATGTCTTTACTTCATGAAGCACAATAAAGCAGTTAAGCATCATCACTGTGCACTCAACATTAACATGATGAAGATCTATGACAGTGTTGAGTGGGATTACTTGAGAACTATCATGATGAAATTAGGATTTTCTCATAAGTGGGTGGAAATTGTAATGAACATGGTTACCTATATCACATATTCACTTCTTTTCAATGGCAAGAATCTTCAAGAGTTCAGACCAAGCAGAGGACTTCGACAAGGGTATCCTATTTTCCCTTACCTATTTTTGTTGGTAGCATAAGGCCTTTCGTGCCTCCTAAAAACTTAGATCAATCATCTCAAATTGCTAGGATCCAAGTAGCGTCTTTGGCTCCACATGTTAATGTGACGCCCGGATAATTACGTCACAGTAATCCTCTACTAATGGTGCCAAGTCATCATAATTAATCTTTTCTAATCATCACTTTGTTCCAAACTGATCTCGAATTCAAATTTAAAAGATAAATCAAATTATTATTTCTTCAAACTATAAAACTAAAATGTTCGAATTTTGGTATAAAATCCCCTAATCAATTGTCAGTTGTAACCAACATCATTTGACTTACCATTTAATTTCTAGGAAAATGTAAAGTGGTCAAACAGCTACCAAAATAGCCATTTCAGAATAAACAAATGTTTATGTGTTTCCAAACCACTTAAAACTTTGTGGGCCTCTCCAAAATAATGAAGACTATTTATATGACAAGTTTCATATTTTACATAATGCTTTTGCTATTAAAAATAAATAGAAATCGGTAACTCTATTTTGTGCACAGCCCAGCCCATGTAGCCGCCATCTTCAACCTCCTGTTCACTCCATCGCGGTGAACGGCGCTCCCGCGTCCATGGCGCGGATGGCCACACGTCCGCCATCCTGCGGCCTCCCCGACGTCGTGGGTGCCTACTAGACCGCTCTCGCGGCACCTCGGCGAACCCTAGCCTCGCAATCCCCTTCCTCTCGCTCTCTTTCTACTAGAGCTCGCGCCCGAGACTCCCGTCAGCGCCGCGTCGTCGTTGCCGTGCTCCGAGGCATCCCCGAGCTGCTGCAAGGTGGCCAGGATCCTCCCCGACCTCGTCTCCTTCACCTACACCTCTGGATCGAAGCCAAAAGGCCATGTATGTTCCGCATCGAGCTGCAATCCCCACCATGGCCGCCGCGGCCATCGCCGTCGATCTCCACCACCGGCGCCTCCCCGACCTTCCCCGAGCTCGCCTACGTTCTCCCCGGTGAGCCCTCCTCCGGATCCCCCTTCCTTCGCCTCGATTCGGTCACTGTTTGCCTTCCCCGAGCACATCCAAGCCCGCGTCGCGTGTACGCGTACGCGTACTGGCGTAAGCGCGTGCGTGAGCTGCTGCTGCTTAACCACCGTCTTCTGCGGCGGCGTGCTGCTGCTGAAGCGCGCCCGCCCTGGCCTCGCCTCTGCCTGCCGCTGCTCGCCGGCCATCGGCCGCGGCCATGTAGCGCGCCCCTGCTGCTCCTTGCGATGCGTGCTGCTCATACCGCTACTCTGCTCTGCTTGCTACTGCTGTCGCTGCACTGCTGCTCCATTTGCTGCTGCTCACGGCCGCTGCTACTGCTTTCCTTGTGCTGCTGCCGCTGTTGGCCATGGCCGCCGTGGCTTGTGCCTCGTGCGTGCTAGCCATGGCAAGCACAGCCAAGGCCCGGGTGTGCCGCTGCCAATGGCCGACCCAATTAGTAGGTCTAATTAGTTTAGGCTAAATTAGGTGTTAATTAGTCTAAGGCTATTAGAAGTGGACCCAGGCTAATTAATCTAATTAACTAGAATAGTTTAGTTGTTGTCTATGATGTGTGGCTCCCACCTCTAATTAAGCTAGATTAATTAATCTGTTAAACGAAGACAATGACAATTGGGCCCCACTGTCACTGTTCATCAATGGACCCGTTAAACTTGACTGGGTCAACTGAGCCCTCCAGCCCCACATGTCATGCACACGCACACATTCCTGGGTACACTCCTGTGTCCCCATAGCCATTTTTTTATTACAATTAAATTTAATTCCAGGATTTCAAAAATGTTTAAAATTTTATAAAATCATATAAAATAAACCATAAGTCGGATGAAAATACTTTGTACATGAAAGTTGCTCAGAACGACGAGACGAATCCGAATTCGCAGTCCGTTCGTTCACTACACGTCCCTAGCATAGTGAACCTGCAACTTTTCCCCTTCGGTTCATCTGTCCGAAAACGTGAAACATCGGGAATACTTTCCTGGATGTTTCCCCCCTTCGCCGGTATCACCTTCCACCGCGTTAGGGCATACCTAGCACCGCGCATTGCCACATTACGTTTTGTGTTACTTTGTTTGCTCTGTTATTTATTATGTTCCTCCTCCGTTACTTCTTTCCGGTAGACCCCGAGACCGCTGCCGGTACCCCCGATCGACTACGGTGTTGACGACCCCTACTTGTCTGAGCAACCAGGCAAGCCCCCCTGATCACCATATATCGCCTACTCTCCTCTATACTGCTTGCATTAGAGTACTGTAGCATGTTACTGCTTTCCGTTAATCCTATCCTGATGCATAGCCTGTCATTGTTGCTACAACTGTTGATACCTTACCTGCAAACCTAAATGCTTAGTATAGGATGCTAGTTTATCATCAGTGGCCATACATTCTTGTCCGTCTGCCATGCTATACTATCGGGCCGTGATCATTCGGGAATGATCACAGGTATATACCTATACTTTATACATGATACATGTGATGACTAAAGTCGGGTTGGCTCGAGGAGTACCCGTGAGTGATTCACGGATTGGGGGCTGAAAGGACCTTTATCCCGACGGCCCTCTGGGTGGATCTTTGTGGCGGAGCGACAGGGCAGGTTGAGACCACCTAGGAGAGAGGTGGGCCTGGCCCTGGTCGGCGTTCGCGGTGTCTTCAAGATAACACGTTTAACGAGATCTTGGTATTTGATCTGAGTCTGGCTACTGGCCTATACGCACTAACCATCTACGCGGGGACAGTTACGGGCACTCGACGTCGTGGTATCAGCCGAAGTCTTCGTGACGTCAGCCACTGAGCGGCGCGCGCCGGGTTGGACCGCGTAACGCAACTTCCTTTGAAATGGAGGTTGCTAGGTCTGCTCATCGGCCGCGTTCGCAATGTGCAGGTGTGCAAAGGGCGATAGGCCCAGACCCCTGCGCCATAGGATTTACACCGGCGTGCTGACCTCTCTGTTGTGCCTAGGTAGGGCTGCGACGTGTTGATCTTCCGAGGCCGGGCATGACCCAGAAAAGTGTGTCCGGCCAAATGGGATCGAGCGTGTTGGGTTATGTGGTACACCCCTACAGGGAAGTTAATCTATTCGAATAGCCGTGATCTTTGGTAACAGGACGACTTGAAGTTGTACCTTGACCTTATGACAACTATAACCGGATACTTAATAAAACACACCCTTCCAAGTGCCAGATACAACCGGTGATCGCTCTCTCACAGGGCGATGAGGGGAGGATCATCGGTTAGGATTATGCTATGCGATGTTACTTGGTGAACTTACCATCTACTCTCTTCTCCTGCTGCAAGATGGAGGTTACCAGAAGCATAGTCTTCGAAAGGACTAGCTATCCCCCCTCTTATTCCGGCATTCTGCAGTTTAGTCCACATATGATAGCCTTATTCCAGTTGATACCAATGCATACATATGTAGTGTAGCTCCTTGCTTGCGAGTACTTTGGATGAGTACTCACGGTTGCTTTCTCCCTCTTTTCCCCTTTCCCTTCTACCCGATTGCTGCGACCAGACGTTGGAGTCCAGGAGCCAGACGCCACCGTCGACGACGACTACTACTACTCGGGAGGTGCCTACTACTACGTGCAGCCCGCTGACGATGACCAGAAGTAGTTTAGGAGGATCCCAGGCAAGAGGCCTGCGCTTCTTTCGATCTGTATCCCAGTTTGTGTTAGCCTTCTTAAGGCAAAACTTGTTTAATTTATGTCTGTACTCAAATAATGTTGTTTCCGCTGACTCGTCTATGATCGAGCTCTTGTATTCGAGCCTTCGAGGCCCCTGGCTTGTAATATGATACTTGTATGACTTACTTTATTTGTAGAGTTGTGTTGTGATATCTTACCGTGAGTCCATGATCTTAATCGTACACGTTTGTGTGTATGATTAGTGTACGGTCAAATTGGAGGCGTCACAGTTAACCATCTTTTGTTTGCAGATGCTAGCCTGCTGTTCTTCAAAGCTAACGGTGCTAGGGCAACTAAGGTGTCAAACCTGCTAGAGACATACTACAATGCTTCAATGCCCTCCGACATAGGTACTTCAAAACTAGATGATACCCCGCACGTTGTTGCGGGAATATTTTGCAACTTATTTCAATGTGATTCGTCGTATAAAACATGAATATTTGAAGTAATAATATAAAAAGCTAAAACTAAAAATACATATAATTTATTATGTTTAATTATTATATAGTTGTAAAATGTTTATTAAATATAAATAACATAGAAGGATGAAAATTCTTATGCACTATGTTTGCATTATGAGATGAGTCTTTTTTGCATGCATGTTTAATGATGAAGTGGTGTGCTTGCATGTTGAGAGACATATGATAGTGAGGGTGGGCCTTTTCTCATACATGTTATGGGATGATGTGGCATGCTTGCATATTGAGAGAAATAGTTAGTGAGAGCTAGCTATTTAGATATAAAAGATAAAAGATAAAGGGCCTTTGGGCTTTTAAATATCTGAAGGACATATTATGGAGCAAGGTAAATGAGTGGATTGAGAAAACAATATCATCAACATGAAAAGAAGTGTTAGTCAATTCTGTTGCACAAGCGGCCCCAATGTATTTCATGTCTTGTTTTAAGCTCCCTAGGGGTTGTGTGAGCACCTTAATAAGCTTATTCAACAGTCTTGGTGGGACAACAAAGATGGCAAGCGCAAGCCGGGCTTGGTTTCATGGGAGGTGATGACCCAAGCAAAATTTATGGTTTGCCATTGTTTTTTAGATTTCAAGCTACTAGCAAATATGCTCGTGCGTTGCAACCGGAGACAAAAAAATATGCGCAAGACAAATAAGTATGACTTAATACCCTGACATATGAGCGTCCTCAATTTTAACACGGTGGCTCATCATGTTGCCATTTATTTTTCTCCCCCCCCCTCGCTGATGATGGTCGCGATGTCCACGTGATCACAATGCATTCGATGTGATAAATCCAAGGCTATGAGTTTGCCACTGCACGCCACACTTATCATTATGTTATGCAAAAGAATGTTTGAAACTGTAAAAACAAATCTCATCAACCACAAACTACTCCCAATGCCTAGAGATATAAAGACTTTCAAAAAACTAATCAAATCCTAGACATAAAAGACTTTTGAGTGAACTATTTTTCGAATCGACATACATTTTTTTTTGAAATTTTGGATTTTCTCAAAAAAAAATCACGAACATTATTTTTATTTACAAATATTTTTTTGTAATGCATTAACAGTTTTTGAATCCATCCCTTTTTTAGTCGAATCTATGAGGTTTTTTTTATTAGGGAACAGATTTTGAAATTTTAAATTTTTGCTAGCACTTTCTAAAATTTTATGGACATTTTTTTAGATTCCCGAATATATTTTGAATACACGATCATTTTTTCAAAATCATGAAAATGATTTTATTTCCCGACCATTTTTTCCAAATGATGAATATATTTTATAATTTGTGAAAAGATTTGCAAAACCACCCACATTTTTTGAATCCACGAAAAAATTATGATTTCCTAAACATTTTTTGAATTGACATACGTTTCATGATTTCTCAAATATGTTTTTGAAAACTCGCAACTGTTGAAATTTGAAAATGTCGAATTTGTTTAAAGAAGGAAGAAAATAGAATGAGAAAAGAAAAGACAAAAGAACGAAATGAAAAAGAAAACAGGTGAGCCAAGCCATGCACATGGACCGGCCCATGAACACATAAGTGTGGAAGGACCTCTGTTAGAAAAGGGATGGAAAAAGGAGGAGACTGGTATTGGATCAACACTTTAGGTGAGATCGTAGGATCAACCCAAACATTTCATATTTAGACAATCCAAAAAAATCTGAAAAATATGTACAACATACCTGCTGGGTATGCGTACAACTTAAAAAATATCAGCTCGAAACTCCATCTACACTTAGAGATTCGAAAAAGACAAATTTGACTATGAATAGTGTCAACTTTGGGGTGAATAATAGTTGATACTATTCACATATAATTTTGTCTTTTTTGGTCCTCTAAGTGTAGTTTGAATTAGGAGCTGAAACCTTTTGAGCTTGTACATCTCACATGAATGTGTGTCTACAAATTTCTTCAGAATTTTTGAACATGGTTTGTATCTTTAAAAAATATGGTCTCATTGATCACACCTAAGGGCTGATCCTATACAAGTCTTCCCCTGGAAAAAGTGGGGAGGCCGAGGATCAAACCCTGGTCGCCTCGCTAGAAGGGCTAGGTGCTAGCCACTATGCTATGTGTGCATGTGCTATTTGTGTCGCTATTAAACCTATAAAACACGAAGCGCGTCCACGACTTTGAAAAAAAAACCCGAATCATTTTCTTCACTTATGGGTGGCATAGTGGGTAATTTATAGAAACTTCAGGGGTATTTATTATGGCGGAGGACCAGAAACATTAGCTCTTTTATTATTATTATTATTATTATTATTATTATTATTATTATTATTATTATTATTATTATTATTATTATTATTAGGTAGAGATGAAGATTTGATCTTGCTTTATTGGCAAGATAGTCATGACGCATTTCATAACTGCTAAGTTGGATTCTCACCCCTCTGGCTGAGCATGAACACCCTGAAGGCCTCAACCTAGACTCAAGGTCCTACGGCGGCAGCCATCCCTACTACATGTCATTCTGCGGCGTGGAGGCCTATGAGCACATGGGATGATTATTCTGTGATGTCAACGCGCCCATCAGGAAGCCGTCTAGGTGTTGGACCTCGCATGCTAGTACATGAAACGACTTGGTGTTGCCTTCCTGTTGTCCTGCCTTGTCTCTCGAAACTCCGTCTCTACAAGTGCTCGTTGACATCGATGGAAAGTCGCCACGATTTTATCTATGTCATGTACCAAGCCTTTTTTATATGATTTTTTCCGTGCAAGAAAATATATGATTTCTCTTTGATTCAATTGAGATATGCTGGAGAGGGGGCATGGAGGAAATCGACAAGGAAAGTTTTGGTTCGATTGAGATTGGTGAGGAGAGAAAAGATGCTTGAAAAAAACAATAACTCATGGATCACATAAAAACCAATAGGGAGGACAAGGGGAAAACCAATGGGGAGGGGGCGACATACCAACATACAATCACCGACTCCCCTTTAATAGTAGGGCAAGGAAAGTTTTGACTTAACAATTGTGATTTGAAAAGTTTTGAGTCGGTTGAGATTGGTGAGGAGAGAAAGGAGGCTTGGAAAGAAAAACTCATGGACCAGATAAAAACCAATCCAAATGATAAGTGCCACACATGTGACACGAAGCACTCCTGCCCTGACGACTTCTACAACTAAAGTTGCCATCAGAAAAGAGAAAACAAACCCCCCAAAACTGAAACTTACCATCAGAAAAGAAAGTTGTCATGCTTGACAACTAAAGTTGCCATCCTCGCGTCATTAAACTTATCATAAAAAATGTTCGGAGTTGCCATGTGTTCGTGCCACACGTGTGGCACTTATCAGGGCCCGAACCCAATAGGAAGGATGAGGGGAAAACCAATCAAGGAGGGGGGCATACCAACATACAATCACCAACTCCCTTTAATAGTAGGGCAAGGAAAGTTTTGATTTAACAATTGTGATTTTGAAAGTTTTGGTTCGATAGAGATTGGCGGGGAGAGAAAGGATGCTTGAATGGACCAAATTAAAACCAATAGGGAGGACGAGAGGAAAAGCCAACAAGGAGTGGGTGATGTACCAACATACAATCGCCAACTTTCCTTTAATAATAGTAATAAAGATTTACAAACAGAGCTATCTCTTAAAACTCTAAGCTCCCTTGAAGGGAGGTCTCGTGATTGATCTGGGCTTGTGGGCAGCGGCTGGGCCCAACCTGTAAGTGTCTAGCTCGTTGGTGAAGTGCATTTGTCTTCCAGCTCCAAGCCAATTCCTTAGTTTCCTTTCTTCCTGACTTCTGCGTCGCTTTTCTCCCTTTCCTAGCGGCGCGCCGGTGCTGCTCCATCCTCTTCTTCTTTGACCCCCACGACTCGGCGAGTCTCCGTAGCTAGGGCGTTTTGTTGCTGTCACTCCCTCCCACCAACAAGAGGTCGACGGATGAGCGCTTGGCAATCGAGGTGACGAGGCCACCCTTTCTCCTTGGTGGAATCCCTGCTATCCAGTGCTACTTCTTGAGCTTGCGTTGATTTTTCCCTTGAAGAGGAAAGGGTGATGTAGCAAAGTAGAGATAAGTATTTTCCTCAGTTAAGAACCAAGGTGTTAACCCAGTAGGAGGCACAAGCAAGTCTCCAATCTATGCACATGCACAAACTAACAAACACTTGCATTCAATGCGAAAAAGGGGTTGTCAATCCCTTCGTGGTCTCAAACAAGAGTGAGATCTAATAGAGATATGTATAAAAGATAAATAAAAAGGCAAACTAAAATAAATCTAAATAAATTGCTGCAAGATATTTTTGGGTTTTTTGGTTTATAGATCGGAAATTATATGATGGAAAATAGACCCGGGGGCCATATGTTTCACTAGAGGCTTCTCTCTTGAAAGAAAACATACGGTGGGTAAACAAATTACTTTCGAGCAATTGACAGAAAAGCGCAAAGTTATGATGATATCCAAAGCAATGATCATGAATATAGGCATCACGTCCGTGTCAAGTAGACCGAAACAATTCTGCATCTACTACTATTACTCCACACATCGACCGCTATCCAGCATGCATCTAGAGTATTAAGTTCATAAGAACGAAGTAATGCCTTAAGTAAGATGACATGATGTAGAGGGATAAACTCAAGCAATATGTTGAAAACCACATCTTTTTACCCTTGATGGCAACAATACAATACATGCCTCGCTACCCCTACTTTGTCACTGGGTGAGGACACCGCAAGATTGAACCCAAAACTAACCACCTCTCCCATTGCAAGAAGAATCAATCTAGTTGTCCAAACCAAACCGATAATTGGAAGAGAAATACATAATTTGATCATGCATAAAAGAGTTCAAAAAAGACTCAAATAATATTTATAGATAATCTGATCATAAATTCACAATTCAACGGATCTCGACAAACACACTGCAAAAGAATATTACGTTGGTAGAACTTCAAGAACATCGAGGAGAACATGGTATTGAAGATCATAAGAGAGAAGAAGCCATATAGCTACTAGCTATGGACCCGTAGGTCTGTGGTAAACTAATCATGCTTCATCGGAAGGGCAGCAAGGTTGATGTAGATGCCCTCCTGCCCCAAGATGGGATCTCACGGAAACAGAGGCTTGCGGTGGTGGAAAAGTATTTTGGTGGAAGCTTCAGGTGGTTTGGGAATATTTGGGTATTTATGGAGCAAGAATTAGGGTTGGAGGACGCCCGAGGGGCCCACAAGCCCTGAGGGCGCGCCTAGGAGGCTTGTGGCCTCCTTGGCCATATTCTGAACCCTCTCCAAGTTCCGTGGATGTCTTCTGGTCCAAGAAAACCATCGCAAAAGTTTTATTCCGTTTGGACTCCGTTTGATATTCTTTTTCTGTAAACTCAAAAACAAGGAAAAAACATAAACTGACACTGGGCTCTAGGTTAATAGGTTAGTCCCAAACATAATATAAAATAGCATATTAATGCATATAAAACATCCAAAATAGGTAATATAATAACATGGAACAATAAAAAATTATAGATACGTTCGAGACGTATCAAGCATCCCCAAGCTTAATTCCTACTCGTCCCCGAGTAGGTAAATGATAAAAAAAACAGAATTTTTGATGTGGAATGCTACCTAACATATTTATCCATGTAATCTTCTTTATTGTGGCATGAATATTCATATCCATAAGATTCAAAACAAAAGTTTATTATTGAAATAAAAACAATAATACTTCAAGCATACTGATAAACCAATCGTGTCTTCTCAAAATAACATGGCCAAAGAAAGTTATCCCTACAAAATCATATAGTCTGGTTATGCTCCATCTTCATCACACCAAGTATTTCATCATGCACAACCCCGATTTTAGCCAAGCAATTGTTTCATACTTTAGTATTCTCAAACTTTTTCAACTTTCACGCAATACATGAGCGTGAGCCATGGATATAGCTCTATAGGTGGAATAGAGTATGGTGGTTGTGGAGAATACAAAAAGAAGGAGAAGGTCTCACATCAACTAGGCGTATTAATGGGCTATGGAGATGCCCGTCAATAGATATCAATGTGAGTGAGTAGGGATTGCCATGCAACGGATGCACCAGAGCTATAAGTGTATGAAAGCTCAAAAAAAAACTAAGTGGGTGTGCATCCAACTTGCTTGCTCATGAAGACCTAGGGCAATTTGAGGAAGCCCATCATTGGAACATACAAGCCAACTTCTATAATAAAAAGTCCCACTAGTATATGAAAGTGACAAAATAGGAGACTCTCTATCATGAAGAACATGGTGCTACTTTGAAGCACAAGTGTGGAAAGGATAGTAACATTGTCCCTTCTCTCTTTTCTCTCTTCTTTTGCGGGTTTCTTTGGCCTCTTTTCTTTTATCTAGGCTTCTTTGGCCTCTTTTATTTTTTATAAAGTTCAGAGACTCATCCCTGAAGGAAATATGCCCTAGAGGCAATAATAAAGTTGTTATTTATATTTCCTTATATCATGATGAATGTTTATTATTCATTCTAGAATTGTATTAACCAGAAACTTAGTACATGTGTGAATACATAGACAAACAGAGAGTCACTAGTATGCCTCTACTTGACTAGCTCCTTAAACAAAGATGGTTAAGTTTCCTAACCATAGACATGAGTTGTCATTTGATAAATGGGATCACATCATTAGATAATGATGTGATTGACATGACCCATCTGTTAGCTTAGTACTTTGATCGTTTAGTTTATTGCTATTGCTTTCTCCATAACTTATACATGTTCCTATGACTATGAGATTATGCAACTCCCGAATACCGGAGGAACACTTAGTGTGCTATCAAGCATCACAACGTAATTGTGTGATTATAAATATGCTCTACAGGTGTTTCCGATGGTGTTTGTTGAGTTGGCATAGATCGAGATTAGGATTTGCCACTCCGATTGTTGGAGAGGTATCTCTGGGCCCTCTCGGTAATGCACATCACTATGAGCCTTGCAAGCAATGTGAGTAATGAGTTAGTCACGGGATGATGCATTACAGAACGAGTAAAGAGACTTGCCGGTAACGAGATTGAACTAGGTATGATGATACCGATGATCGAAACTCGGGCAAGTAACATACCGATGACAAAGGGAACAGCGTATTTTGTTATGCGGTTTGACCGATAAAGATCTTCGTAGAATATGTAGGAACCAATATGAGCATCCAAGTTCCGCTATTGGTTATTGACCGGAGATGAGTCTCGGTCATGTCTACATAGTTCTCGAACCCGTAGGGTCCGCACGCTTAACGTTCGATGACGATACGTATTGTGAGTTATGTGATTTGATGTACCGAAGGTTGTTTGGAGTCCCGGATGTGATCACGGACATGACGAGTAGTCTCAAAATGGTCAAGACATGAAGATTGATATATTGGAAGGTTATGTTTGGACACCGGAAAGGTTTCAGATTAGTTCAGGCATTTTCCGGAGTACCGGGGGGTTACCGGAACCCCCCGGGGGCTTAATGGGGCTACATGGGCTTTAGTGGAAGAGAGGAGGAGGCGACCAAGAGGTGGGGCGCGCCCTCCTAAGCCCAATCCGAATTGGGAAGGGGTCGACCCCCCTTTCCTTTCTCTCCCTCTTCCCTTCCCCCCCTCCTAGCTGGACTAGGAAAGGGGGGAACCTACTCCTAGTAGGAGTAGGATTCCCCCCTTGGGGCGCGATGTAGAAGGACGGCCGGCCCCCTCCTCCACTCCTTTATATACGGGGGAGGGGGCACCCCATAGACAGACAATTTGATCTCTTAGCCGTGTGTGGTGCCCCCTCCATAGATTTCCACCTCGGTTATATTGTCGTAGTGCTTAGGTGAAGCCCCGCATCGGTAACTTCATCATCACCGTCACCATGCCGTCATGCTGACGAAACTCTTCCTCGGCCTCAGCTGGATCTAGAGTTCGAGGACGTCACCGAGCTTAACGTGTGCAGATCGCGGAGGT
Source organism: Triticum dicoccoides (assembly GCF_002162155.2). NCBI lineage: Eukaryota > Viridiplantae > Streptophyta > Magnoliopsida > Poales > Poaceae > Triticum > Triticum dicoccoides. Next base: position 122,614,963 of record NC_041386.1, on the reverse strand, counting down.
ACCGTGCGTTCGGTACTTGATCGGTTGGACCGTGAAGATGTTCGACTACATCAACTGCGTTACTTAACGCTTCTGCTTTCGGTCTACGAGGGTACGTAGACACACTCTCCCCTCTTGTTGCTATGCATCTCCTAGATAGATCTTGCGTGATCATAGGATTTTTTTTGAAATACTACATTCCCCAACATTGGCATCCGAGACAGGTCTATGCGTAGATGTTATATGCATGAGTAGAACACAAAGGAGTTGTGGGTGTGGGTATATACATATTGCTTGACGTCACTAGTTGTTTCTTGATTTGGCGGTATTGTTGGATAAAGCGGCCCAGATCGACATTACATGACCGCGTTCATGAGATTGGTTCTACCGACGTGCTTTGCACATAGGTGGCTGGCGGGTGTCAGTTTCTCCAACTTTAGTTGAGTCGGATTCAATGAACAAGGTTCTTTCTGAAGATCAAAAAGCAATCACTATACCGCGTTATGGTTTTTGCTGCATAGGTAAGAACGGTTCTTGCTAAGCCCGTAGCAGCCACGTAAAACTTGCAACAACAAAGTAGAGGACGTCTAACTTGTTTTTGCAGGGCATGTTATGATGTGATATGGTCAAGACGTGATTATATAAATTATTGTATGAGATGATCATGTTTTGTAACATAGTTATCGGCAACTAGCAGGAGCCATATGGTTGTCGCTTTATTGTATGAAATGCAATCGCCATGTAATTGCTTTACTTTATCACTAAGCGATAGCGATAGTCGTAGAAGCAATAGTTGGCGAGACGATAACAATGCTATGATGGAGATCAAGGTGTCAAGCCGGTGACGGTGGTGATCATGACGGTGCTTTGGAGATGGAGATCAAAGGCACAAGATGATGATGGCCATATCATATCACTTATATTGATTGCATGTGATATTTATCCTTTATGCATCTTATTTTGCTTAGTATGACGGTAGCACTACAAGATGATCTCTCACTAAATTTCAAGGTACAAGTGTTCTTCCTGAGTATGCACCGTTGCTACAGTACGTCATGCCGAGACACCACGTGATGATCGGGTGTGATAAGCTCTACGTTGACATACAATGGGTGCAAGCCAGTTTTGCACAAGCAGAATACTCAGGTTAAACTTGACGAGCCTAGCATATGCAGATATGGCCTCAGATCACTGAGACCGAAAGGTCGAGCGTGAATCATATAGTAGATATGATCAACATAGTGATGTTCACCATTGGAAATTACTCCATCTCACGTGATGATCGGACATGGTTTAGTTGATATGGATCACGTGATCACTTAGATGATTAGAGGGATGTCTATCTAAGTGGGAGTTCTTAAGTAATATGATTAATTGAACTTTAATTTATCATGAACTTAGTACCTGATAGTATTTTTCATATCTATGTTGTTGTAGATAAATGGCCCGTGTTGTTGTTCCGTTGAATTTTAATGCGTTCCTAGAGAAAGCTAAGTTGAAAGATGATGGTAGCAACTACACGCACTTGATCCGTAACTTGAGGATTATCCTCATTGCTGCACAGAAGAATTACGTCCTGGAAGCACCGCTAGGTGCTAGGCTTGCTGCAGATGCTACTGATGACGTTAAGAATGTCAGGCAGAGCAAAGATGATGACTACTCGATAGTTCAGTGTGCCATGCTTTACGGCTTAGAACCGGGACTTCAACGACGTTTTGAACGTCATGAAGCATATGAGATGTTCCAGGAGTTGAAGTTAATATTTCAAGCAAATGTCCGGATTGAGAGATATGAAGTCTCCAATAAGTTCTACAACTGCAAGATGGAGGAGAATAGTTCTGTCAGTGAACATATACTCAGAATGTCTGGGTACCACAATCACTTGACTCAGCTGGGAGTTAATCTTCTGGTTGATAGTGTCATTGACATAGTTCTTCAATCACTGCCACCAAGCTACAAAAGCTTCATGATGAACTATAATATGCAAGGGATGGATAAGACAATTCCCGAGCTCTTCATGATGCTAAAGGCTATGGAGGTAGAAATCAAGAAGGAGCATCAAGTGTTGATGGTCAACAAGACCACCAGTTTCAAGAAGAAGAGCAAAGGGAAGAAGGGGAACTTCAAGAAGAACGGCAAGCAAGTTGCTGCTCAAGTGAAGAAGCCCAAGTCTGGACCTAAGCCTGAGACTAAGTGCTTCTACTGCAAAGGGACTGGTCACTGGAAGCGGAACTACCCCAAGTATTTGGCAGATAAGAAGGATGGCAAAGTGAAAGGTATATTTGATATACATGTTATTGATGTGTACCTTACTAATGCTCGTAGTAGCACCTGGGTATTTGATACTGGTTCTATTGCTAATATTTGCAACTCGAAATAGGGGCTACGGATTAAGCGAAGATTAGCTAAGGATGAGGTGACGATGCACGTGGGAAATGGTTCCAAAGTCGATGTGATTGCTGTCGGCACGCTACCTCTACATCTACCTTTGAGATTAGTTTTAGACCTGAATAATTGTTATTTAGTGCCAGCGTTAAGCATGAACATTATATCTGGATCTTGTTTGAAGCGAGACGATTATTCATTTAAATCAGAGAATAATGGTTGTTCTATTTATATGAGTAATATCTTTTATGGTCATGCACCCTTGATGAGTGGTCTATTTTTACTAAATCTTGATAGTTGTGGTACACATATTCATAGTATTGAAGCCAAAAGATATAAGTTTAATAATGATAGTGCAACTTATTTGTGGCACTGTCGTTTAGGTCATATTGGTGTAAAGCGCATGAAGAAACTCCATGTTGATGGGATTTTGGAATAACTTGATGCTTGCGAACCATGCCTCATGGGCAAGATGACTAAGACTCCATTCTCCAGAACAATGGAACGAGCAACAGACTTATTGGAAATAATACATACTAATGTATGTGGTCTGATGAGTATTGATGCTCGTGGAGGGTATCATTATTTTCTGACCTTCACATATGATTTGAGCAGATATGGATATATCTACTTGATGAAACATAAGTCTGAAACATTTGAAAAGTTCAAAGAATTTTAGAGTGAAGTGGAAAACCATCGTAACAAGAAAATTAAGTTTCTATGATCTGATCGTGGAGGTGAATATTTGAGTTATGAGTTTGGTCTTCATTTGAAACAATGTGGAATAGTTTTGCAACTCACCCCACCTAGAACACCACAACGTAATGGTGTGTCCGAACATCGTAACCGCACTTTATTAGATATGGTGCGGTCTATGCTGTCTCTTACTGATTTACCGCTATCGTTTTGGGTTTATGCTTTAGAGACAGCTGCATTCACGTTAAATAGGGCACCATCAAAATCCGTTGAGACGACACCATATGAACTGTGGTTTGGCAAGAAACCAAGTTGTCGTTCCTTAAAGTTTGGGGCTGCGATGCTTATGTGAGAAAGCTTCAACCTGATAAGCTCGAACCCAAATCAGAGAAATGTGTCTTCATAGGATACCCAAAGGAGACTGTTGGGTACACCTTCTATCACAGATCCGAAGGCAAGATATTCGTTGCTAAGAATGGATCCTTTCTAGAGAAGGAGTTTCTCTCGAAAGAAGTGAGTGCGATGAAAGTAGAACTTGATGAGGTAATTGTACCTGCTCCCTTATTGGAAAGTAGTTCATCACAGAAATCAGTTCCAGTGATTCCTACACCAATTAGTGAGGAAGCTAATGATGATGATCATGAAACTTCTCATCAAGTTACTACCGAACCTCGTGGGTCAACCAAAGTAAGATCCGCACCAGAATGGTACGGTAATCCTGTTCTGGAAGTCATGTAACTTGACCATGACAAACCTACGAACTATGAGGAAGCGATGATGAGCCCAGATTCCGCAAAATGGCTTGAGGCCATGAAATCTGAGATGGGATCCATGTATGAGAACAAAGTATGGACTTTGATTGACTTGCCCGATGATCGGCAAGCTGTGACACTCCAAAATTTTTATTTTGGTTTTCAGCAAAACCTTGTGGTCTTTGAAAAGAGGCCATTTTATTTTTTTCAAACTTTGGTGTTTGATCTTTGGCAAGGATTTTATTTTTTCAGAAAACCTTCCTCTTAAAAACTTCCTTTGCTTTGGCAAGGATTTTATTTTTATCAAACTTTGGTGTTTGATCTTTTGAAACTTCTTCTCTGTTGGTTCCCTCTCAAATTTATTTTGGGAGTTTAATCTTTTTCTTTTAAAAAGAAACTCTATGAAAAACTTGGGATTTTCATATCTTGAAAACCACCCATGACTTTGCATTTTGCCCATGTGGTAAAACCCCTCCAAAACCTCCCCTCCTCCTTGTGATCAACCTAAGTTCTCTGTCCCAACTAATCCAAGCAAGTTTTGGATTCTATCCTAATTTTCTTTTCACTCAAATCATTTCTGAAAATTATTTGGAGCCTGAGTGATTTTCAAAGCAAGTACCCTTTTGCATTTGAGTTTTGACCTCAAACCAACTCTCCTGGATAGTCCTTTGTACCAACAACCCAGAACCATCTTGATCCACTCCTTCTCTTTTCAAATTTTTCAAAATTCAGTCTCTGCAAGTTTGGACCAGATTTGCCAAATTTGGTGAAATTCATATCTACACTTCTCCAAAAATTTCACCAAAAATCAGGCAGCCTACTGGAGCAATGAGAAGCCACTCCACCAAAAATCAGCTCAAGGAAAAATCACCAGAGGCCAAATTCATTCTGTCGAACACCTAGCATGCACTGTTGCTGTTCAAAATTCAGAAAGATTCAGAGTTCAGTGTCGATCTTCGACAGAGGTTCAGTCACATGCCCACAGTGCCCTTGGCACGTTCCTCGCCGCCTCTTCCTCCTGTCTGGAGCATCCCGCACGCGCGCTTGGCGTCTTCCCGGCGTCGGTGGCGCCCCTGGCCGCCCGCACCGGCGTGTCTTGCGGCGGCCGAGACCCCGTTACAGCCGACAGGGGACAAGAACGGCGGCTCAACGCCGTTCCGCACCGCCCATCGCCCCTCTGCTCTCCGCGTGGCCTCATGCGTGCCAGCGCACGCCCGTGGCACCGCCACCGTGGCCGGCAAGCACGGGACGCGCTCCCTGCCGCCGACGGGCCCGCGCCGCCCCGTTCTGTCGAACTCACCCCCAAAGCACCAAACTCCAGCTCAATTAGCACCAAAACGGAACCGTGGACCTCCACGATGACGCCCAACGTCCTAATTACCCCGACCAAGCCCTGCGCCGCCGTAATCGTCACCGGAGACCCCCGTTCACGGCAATCGCCTCGGGCCGCCTATATAAAGGGCCCCCGAGCTCACCCTCGTGCACGCATCATCACCACTCCTCACCAACGCCCTGCCACGCCACTAGGAGGACCTCGAGGAGGTCTCCTCCCCCAACTCCGGCCGCCCCGATCCGCCTCGGCCTCCACCACGATTCGCTCCGGTGAGGCCATCTCCGGCGCTCTAACCCCGTCAATTACTCCCTCTAGCTACCAGGAGCCTAACCCCCTCCTCAATTTGATCTCTGCAGCCCTCTCCGACGAGTCCCTCGACCACCCGAGCCGCCGTCCGCCGGAGCAAAGCTCGCCGTCGACGTGGTACTCGCCGGCGACCACCACCACCACCAACCGACGCGGAAGGGTGCCCTGAACACTGAGGTACCCTCCGATCCCCCTGCCTCGCTGTGGATCGCCGTCGGCGACCACCGCGGCTCTCGGGCGCCGACGAGCTTCGTCCCCCCCCCCATTTGAAAGTTTAAACCTGACGAGTGGGACCCCACCGTCAGCCTCTCTGCCCTCTCTATTGAATCGTTTTCTGGAAGCGCCTTCGGGCAAAATGCGCTTTCCCCTCTGGGCTGGCGTATTCAACACTGGAACATTTTTTGTTTTTATAAGCTAGCCCCTGGGAACTTTCTGTTTCATTACAGATGAGTCCCTGGACAAAAACCTTTATAACTTTTAAACAGAAAGGTATTTTTGATTGATTCTTTTTTTGTTCTCTTTAAAATTTTGTCTAGTTTTTTACCAGATTTATTTGAAAAATATTTGGAATACTTTTTGTGCACCCCTTGGTATTTACGATAGCGCATATATTTTCTTTATACCGTAGATACCGAAGGAGGTGACGGAGCCGCGAACTTCACCGAGCTAGGCTCCGACTACTCTGAACCAGGCAAGCATGTTTGAACTTTTGATATGATGAGTGTCTTGGCATGTTTTGCATTTAGTTAGTTTCATGGCATGTTGATGAGCATATCGATGAACGTTTTGAAATGTTGAGGTAAGTGAGTTCGATGATCCATAAGTGGATGGATGTGAGTATGAATGGCCATGTGTTGGCATGAGGATGGGTAAGATGGCAGTGTCATAGCATGCCAGTCTTATGCCAGACTATGTGACTTCAGTGTCAAACTGTATCAGTCCAGTTCCTCTCATTTCCTTCCCTGTACTACCACATGTTTTCCGCAAGGAATATGGTTTAGTAAGTTGCAAACCGCTTTCCTGGTACACACCAAAAGGAGAGGCCGTGATGATGGTTCCATGGCCCTGGATTAAAGCCAGTCATCCGGTCAGGGGGCATGGGTGTTTCCGGTTGGGACCGAGAGGGGGGCACCCCTTAGAGCGCGCGTATATAAATTTGATCCCATGCTATTCGAGATTGTGATCTCCCCGTCTCAAAAGTTTTTCTTGGACGGTGTCTAGGGTGATTCCTAGCATCGAGAGGTAGGATGGGTGTGTACTGGTTAGCTGTGTGTTCTCCCGAAAAACCGTAAACGGAACTAGTCCTTCGTGACTACAGAAATCCGTTGGCTGTGGGAAAAATTTTGTACAAACTCTGCAGAGTCATATATTCCTTGAATCATCTATTCCATGTTCAAATTCGTATTATCTTGTCCTAACAGTATCAGTTTGATGACAGAGACTCCGGTGAATCGCATGAGTGCTAAGTCCGGTTAAATGATTATTCCCGTGGATGGACTAACCCATTTATTCTCATGAATTAAATGTTTATTATGAGTATTATTTACTTATGAATAAAAGCCCTTTCTGCGATGTTGCTCAGACGTCCGACTGTGGCATTGTTGTATTTTACTTTCTTTTCAAGCCCTTTATGTGGTGTCGCTAAGACGCCCGACTGTGGCATTTCTTTTAAAGCCCTTTATGTGGTGTTGCTAAGACGCCCGACTGTGGCATTTCTTTTAAAGCCCTTTATGTGGTGTCGCTAAGACGCCCGACTATGGCATTTCTTTTAAAGCTCTTTCTGTGATGTCGCCCCGACGTCCGACTGTGGCATTTCTTTTAAAGCCCTTTATGTGGTGTCGCTAAGACGCCCGACTGTGGCATTTCTTTTAAAGCCTTTTCTGTGATGTCGCCCCGACGTCCGACTGTGGCATTTCTTTGAAAGCTCTTTCTGTGATGTCGCCCCGACGTCCGATTGTAGCATTTCTTTTAAAGCCCTCTATGTGGTGTCCCTAAGACGCCCGACTGTGGCATCATCTCCTTATATTTATTTGTCCACCTTTCGAGGCGTCGCTTCAGACACCCGATCGGTCTTCATTTATGTTTTGTGGGATTTCAGGCGGACTACCGCCGTTTCCCTTTTACTTACCTTGTTATGCTAATTTTTGAATATGCATTGGTGAAGTAATCATGACGCATTCATGCATGCATTTGTTATATCTTACGTCCGAACTGTCTTGCGAGTACTTTCAAAGTACTCACTGGCTTGTTGATTTGGCCAGATGCTGACGAAGGCGATCTCATGGATGAAGAATTTGATAGCGAGTACGACACCTAGAGGAGTCCCAGTCAGTCTCGTGCGACCCTGGATTTGGTCACTGTATTATATCCGCTTCCGCTACCAAATAAATTCATCGAGCCTCACCTCGACGCTCGATGAGATGACAGTTTTAGAGACTTGTATCTCTCTCCCCGCTGTGTTTTTCCACCACCGCCCTATCCTCGAGTCAGTAGTATGCCTCCACACCACTGTGTCATGTCCGCCAATATGTATATTTATTGGCGTGCTTGTAATAATTTGGTTGAGCAACCATAGTTCGACCCTGTAATATATTTTATGCTACTGGCTTATTGTATCAAGAATTTGTCTACCAGTAAGGAGGATTTCTCTCATACTGGACTCAAAAGATTGGTTTCTCAGTAAATATTTTTATTGGAAAACCGGTCGTGACAAGCTTGGTATCAGAGCCGGGCTGACTGTAGGAAGCCACTAGGTGCGATCGCTAATTGGTTATTAGCATGATAGAGCTAATTTATATTTTTTTGCAATTGTAGTCATTTTCTGTCAGTCAGCATAAATTTATGATCTGACCATGCAGAATTTTTGCCTACTTTTGTAGATGGCCGACAACAGCTGTGAGTCTCAGACCTTCGCCAACGTGCCCGATGGGTTCGTCAAGTTTCTTTCCTTCATCGTTCAGGTCGCGATGGGGCCATCTGTGCGCCCAGTCTTCACACTCTGCCAGCACCGAGTCAACGACAGTCTGACCATGCACCAGGCCGCGATGCAGTTCAAGGGAGGGCGTGGTGAGTTACGCCGCTTCCGGTTCGTGGGAAGAGCCATGCCTACGGAGAGGCATGCTATGCAGATGGTAGCCCACGAGGCGATAGCTCGTCTCAGGGATGTCCTCCCCGTGATGAAGACTCGTCGTTACCGTTATCTTCCGTGCCATGTGCCTTACACATGTCACTACGCATACTCCTGCCCCAGAGGAGAACGAGACGAGGCTTTTGAGATGCTCATTGAGTATCTCCGGGCCCTGGAGGCAGCCTTCGACAACCTGGCGGACGACTTCGTGGCTGCCGGCATGGACTCAGTTCATGGCTGTGCCGCCAACAGGAGGGAGCTCCTACCCATCGCACCGCCACTGACTTTGGTCTTGTCCTCAGCATCTTATACGCCTACTTGTCGCCTACCTTCTACCGAAGCATTCAACCAAGTCATTGCACCCACTCCAGCGTGCACTGCACCACCCTTCGCGCCCACTCCTGTACGTGTTGCTCCGCCCCTGGCAACCGCTCCGTCCACTCCGCGTAACACTACATGTATGGAGCCTATTAGCAAGGAGGAAGTCGAGTCCCCAACCTCGCTACGCCTCGCCCTCGGCAGGGCAAAGGAGGTCGTCAACATCTCTGCCTGAGTACGCTTAGCTGCCATGTAATGTACCGTTTTGTAAGATATGTACATAGGTTGTGAGAAGTAGCCTGTTTGCGCATCATGTAGGATCTGGAGAAGTGCACTAGCCTAAATAACATGTCAGGATTATGTATGCATATCCTGAGTGATGTATTGTATAATTACCGCCCGCGTGTAAGATATGTAATGAGCAGTCCTTCTCCGTGCGCAAGTCGATTTGTTTTTCTTAAGTAAGCTTGGTTATTTAATTGTATTTGCTAGCTTTATGCATTTATGGATTTGTTTTTGCGACTCTTTCCGCTTTTCTTATGGGTTTTACAAATATATCCCCAGAGTGAAAAATGTCTCGTCCTTGGACTCGCTCCATGCCAATTCCACCAGAGGAAAATTATGATACACAACCCAGCAACGAGTTCACTCAGGGACAGTCAAGCCAACAGGACAGTGAAACGGCACTTTCCCAAATGTGCTGCCTTTATGAACAGAGTCAGCAACAACATCGTGAAATGATGAACCAAGTCATCAACATGGGAAATCACCATGGACAGTATCAGCAGCATTCCAAGTTATCTGAGCTACAGAAGACACGTCCCCAAACATTTTCTCATACTGACAAGCCTCTTGAGGCCGAGGATTGGCTTCGAGATATGGAGAGAAAATTAATTATTGCAAAATGTTCAGACCCCGAAAAGGTATTGTATGCTCCGCACTATCTCACAGGAGCAGCCGCATCGTGGTGGGAGAATTTTCTGCACATGCATCCCAACGAAAATGACATAACCTGGGAAGATTTCAAGGAAGGTTTCCGTGGTGCACACATTCCTAAGAGTATTATGAAAATCAAGAAGAGAGAGTTCGATGACCTCAAACAAAGGAACATGACAGTGTTAGATTACAACAGTCAATTTACTCTATTGTCCCGCTACGCCAATGAAGAGCGTATGACTGAAATCAAGAAGATGGAGAAATTCCTTGACGGTCTGGCGCCCGCGCTTAAATGCCAACTGGTCGTGCACTCTTTTCCTGATTTTAAAACACTGGTGGACAAAGCCATTACTCTGGAAAATGAGAGACGCAGTCTGGAAGATATCCGCAAGCGAAAAAGGGACCAGACTAATCATGCTCGCAATCACCGAAGCAAGACAGATTTTCAAAAGGGTGGGACACACAAATCCTCATCCAATGTCTCACGCCCAATCAAGAATTTTCATGCAAGGGACAAGGAATTCACCTATCGCCCCGGCGTTACTTGTTACGCTTGTGGAGAAGAAGGGCACTATGCCAAACAGTGCCCCAAGCCAAGGAACTCAACCCCAAAGCCGAACAACGGTGGCAACAATTCCGCGCCCAAGCGAAACAATTTCAATCCCAACAATAACCACAGGAAGGGTCATCTGAATCACGTAACCAAAGAGGAGGCACAAAATGCTCCGGATATCGTACTCAGTATGTTTCCTGTCAACACAATACCTACAATGGTTTTGTTTGATTCTGGAGCTTCTCACTCTTTAATTTCGAAAAGTTTTGCTTTGCAAAATAATTTTTCGATGCTTCCCTTGGAGAAATCCATGACCATCAAGTCCCTTGGGATTTAGCAAGTTACTCAGAATTACTGTCAGAATGTGGTCATTGAGTTTGAAGGATTGGAGTTTCACGCAAATCTTATTGTGTTGGAAAATAAAGGACTGGATGTCATCCTAGGGATGGATTGGCTAACCACCAATAAGGGTTTTATCGACTGTTTCAACAGGACCATAATTCTCACACACCACCAAGGGAAGACAATAAGAGTATCAGCCAAGGAAGGAAAAATACCCCGGCAACCGAGATTAAATAAGGTGGACGTTTCTGAGCTAAACAAGGTTCCAGTGGTGTGTGAATTTCCAGATGTATTCCTTGAAGAGCTACCAGGCATGCCACCAGACCGAGAAATAGAATTCCGCATTGAGCTAGCACCAGGAACCACCCCCATATACAAGAAACCATACAGAATGGCACCATCCGAGTTGATCGAGTTGAAGAAACAAATAAAGGAATTACTGGACAAAGGATACATTCGAGCCAACTCCTCACCTTGGGGATCACCAATTTTATTTGCCAAAAAGAAGGATGGAACGCTGAGATTGTGTATTGACTATCGAGCACTTAACATGGTCACAGTCAAAAACAAATACCCGATGCCAAGGATAAACGATTTGTTTGATCAACTCGCTCAGGCCAAGGTATTCTCAAAAATTGACTTAAGGTCAGGATACCATCAATTGAAGGTACGAGGAAGATATCCCCAAAACAGCCTTCACCTCCAGATATGGACTGTACGAGTTCACAGTGATGCCATTTGGATTAACTGACGCCCCAGCATATTTTGTTCACCTCATGAACAAAGTATTTATGAAGTTTATGGACAAGTTCGTCGTGGTATTCATCGACGATATTCTGGTATACTCCAAGACACCAGAAGAGCACGCAGAACATCTCAGGATTGTGCTAGGAGAGCTCAGAAAACACCAATTGTATGCCAAGTTCAGCAAGTGGGAATTTTGGCTAAGACAAGTAGGCTTTCTAGGCCACGTACTGACCCAAGACGGTATCGCAGTGGACCCAGAGAAAGTCAAGGCCGTACTTGGCTGGAAGTCACCAGCCAGCGTAACAGACATACGGAGTTTCTTGGGAATGGCAGGATATTACCGCAGATTTATTGAAGGATTTTCCACCATAGCCAAGCCTATGACGCAGTTACTCAAGAAAGATAAGAAGTTTGAATGGACAGAAGCCTGCGAGAAAAGTTTCCAAGAACTAAAACAGAAGTTAATGACAGCACCGGTATTAATTGTCCCCGACATACACAAGAATTTTGAAGTTTATTGTGACGCGTCCAGAAAGGGTCTCGGATGCGTGTTGATGCAGGAAGGCAAGGTTGTCGCCTACGCTTCAAGGCAACTTCGCAAGCATGAGGAAAACTATCCCACTCATGACTTAGAAATGGCAGCAGTTATTCATGCACTCAAGGAATGGAGGCATTTCTTACTTGGGAATCGATGTGAAATATATACGGATCACAAAAGTCTCAAATATATTTTCACGCAGCCAGAACTAAATTTACGGCAACGACGTTGGTTGGAGTTGGTAAAGGATTATGATGTTGGTATCCATTACCATCCAGGGAAAGCAAATGTAGTGGACGATGCCCTTAGTCGGAACCCCAGCTCCGCCAAAAACAAGCTGCACAGCTTGAGGCCCGAATTCCAATAAGAATTTGCCAAGCTCAACTTGATAATGGTAGCAGAAGGCACCATATCAAACTTGGAAATACAACCCGACCTTGTGGAGAAAATCAAAGAAGCTCAGCCCGGTCACACCAGCATCGAAGGCATCAAAAGAAAGTTGAGTATGGGCAAGGCCTCAGAATTCGTCATAGACAATGAAGGAATATTATGGTACGGAGAAAGGCTCTGCGTGCCTAACATAGAAGACCTTAAACAGCAAATTTTAGCTGAAGCACACACCACTCCATATTCAATCCACCCTGGAGGAACCAAAATGTATAAGGATATTCAGGAAAGATTTTGGTGGCACGGTATGAAGAGGGACATAGCCACCTTCATTGCATGTTGCGACTCATGTCAACGCATAAAAGCTGAGCATCAGAGACCAGCCGGACTACTGCAACCAAACAAAATACCTGAGTGGAAATGGGATGAAATAGGGATGGATTTCATTGTCGGACTACCTCGGTCATGACATGGGAATGATGCCATATGGGTCATCACTGACAGGTTAACCAAAGTGGCACACTTTATTCCAATAAAGACGACCCACACCTCTCAGAGGCTTGCCAGGATTTATCTTTCCCGCATAGTTTGTCTGCACGGTGTCTCGAAGACTATAATATCCGACAGAGGCACTCAGTTCGTCTCAAGATTTTGGGAGCATTTACAACAGGCTCTGGGAACCCAACTAGCCTTCAGTACCGCATACCACCCACAGACTGATGGACAAACAGAACGCGTAAACCAGGTTTTAGAAGACATGCTGAGAGCATGTGTCCTCACATATGGAACCAGTTGGGAAGAAAGCCTGCCATACGCCGAGTTCGCGTACAACAATAGCTACCAGGCCAGCCTACAAATGGCACCATTTGAGGCTTTATACGGACGAAGATGTCGTACCCCGTTAAATTGGTCAGAGACCGGAGACAGCCGCATCTTCGGACCAGACATGCTCAGAGAAGCTGAGGAAAAGGTCAAGCTAATCAAAGACTGACTTAAGACCGCTCAAAGTCGACAGAAGAGTTATTATGATCAGAAACATCGTAGGGTCAGCTTCGAACCCGGTGAGTTCGTATACCTGAGAGTATCCCCTATGAGAGGACTGCAACGGTTTAAGATTAAAGGAAAGTTAGCACCAAGATTCATTGGACCATTCTGCATAGTGGCACGAAGAGGCACTGTAGCCTACCAGCTAGACTTACCCGAAGACTTGTCCGACATTCACGACGTGTTCCACGTCTCTCAATTAAGGAAGTGTGTAAGCAAACCAGAGAAACAAGTATCCCATGAAAACATTGACGTGCAGCCAGACCTCACTTATCGGGAACGTCCCGTAAGAATATTAGAGGAGTCTGAAAGGAGGACCCGACAGAAGACCATCAAGTTTTTCAAAGTCCAGTGGAGCAATCACACCGACAGTGAAGCAACTTGGGAAAGAGAGGATTTTCTTCGGACAGAGCATCCACACTTATTTGAGGAACAATTGAAATCGCGGGGACGAGATTTTTCCTAAGGGGGTAGGTGTTGTGACACTCCAAAATTTTTATTTTGGTTTTCAGCAAAACCTTGTGGTCTTTGAAAAGAGGCCATTTAATTTTTTTTTCCAGAAAACCTTCCTCTTAAAAACTTCCTTTGCTTTGGCAAGGATTTTTATTTTTTCAAACTTTGGTGTTTGATCTTTTGAAACTTCTTCTCTGTTGGTTCCCTCTCAAATTTATTTTGGGAGTTTAATCTTTTTCTTTTAAAAAGAAACTCTATGAAAAACTTGGGATTTTCATATCTTGAAAACCACCCATGACTTTGCATTTTGCCCATGTGGTAAAACCCCTCCAAAACCTCCCCTCCTCCTTGTGATCAACCTAAGTTCTCTGTCCCAACTAATCCAAGCAAGTTTTGGATTCTATCCTAATTTTCTTTTCACTCAAATCATTTCTGAAAATTATTTGGAGCCTGAGTGATTTTCAAAGCAAGTACCCTTTTGCATTTGAGTTTTGACCTCAAACCAACTCTCCTGGATAGTCCTTTGTACCCACAACCCAGAACCATCTTGATCCACTCCTTCTCTTTTCAAATTTTTCAAAATTCAGTCTCTGCAAGTTTGGACCAGATTTGCCAAATTTGGTGAAATTCATATCTACACTTCTCCAAAAATTTCACCAAAAATCAGGCAGCCTACTGGAGCAATGAGAAGCCACTCCACCAAAAATCAGGTCAAGGAAAAATCACCAGAGGCCAAATTCATTCTGTCGAACACCTTGCATGCACTGTTGCTGTTCAAAATTTAGAAAGATTCAGAGTTCAGTGTCGATCTTCGACAGAGGTTCAGTCACATGCCCACAGTGCCCTTGGCACGTTCCTCGCCGCCTCTTCCTCCTGTCTGGAGCATCCCGCACGCGCACTTGGCGTCTTCCCGGCGTCGGTGGCGCCCCTGGCCGCCCGCACCGGCGTGTCTTGTTGCGGCCAAGACCCCGTTACAGCCGACAGGGGACAAGAACGGCCGCTCAACGCCGTTCCGCGCCGCCCATCGCCCCTCTGCTCTCCGCGTGGCCTCATGCGTGCCAGCGCACGCCCGTGGCACCGCCACCGTGGCCGGCAAGCACGGGACGCGCTCCCTGCCGCCGACGGGCCCGCGCCGCCCCGTTCTGTCGAACTCACCCCCATATCACCAAACTCCAGCTCGATTAGCACCAAAACGGAATCGTGGACCTCCACGATGACGCCCAACGTCCTAATTACCCCGACCAAGCCCTGCGCCACCGTAATCGTCACCGGAGACCCCCGTTCACGGCAACTGCCTCGGGCCGCCTATATAAAGGGCCCCCGAGCTCACCCTCGTGCACGCATCATCACCACTCCTCACCAATGCCCAGCCAGGCCACTAGGAGGACCTCGAGGAGGTCTCCTCCCCCAACTCCGGCCGCCCCGATCCGCCTCGGCCTCCACCACGATTCGCTCTGGTGAGGCCATCTCCGGCGCTCTAACCCCGTCAATTACTCCCTCTAGCTACCAGGAGCCTAACCCCCTCCTCAATTTGATCTCTGCAGCCCTCTCCGACGAGTCCCTCGACCACCCGAGCCGCCGTCCGCCGGAGCAAAGCTCGCCGTCGACGTGGTACTCGCCGGCGACCACCACCACCACCAACCGACGCGGAAGGGTGCCCTGAACACGGAGGTACCCTCCGATCCCCCTGCCTCGCCGTGGATCTCCGCCGACGAACACCGCGGCTCTCGGGCGCCGACGAGCTTCGTCCCCCCCCATTTGAAAGTTTAAACCTGACGAGTGGGACCCCACCGTCAGCCTCTCTGCCCTCTCTATTGAATCGTTTTCTGGAAGCGCCTTCGGGCAAAATGCGCTTTCCCCTCTGGGCTGGCGTATTCAACACTGGAACGTTTTCTGTTTTTATAAGCTAGCCCCTGGGAACTTTCTGTTTCATTACAGATGAGTCCCTGGACAAAAACCTTTATAACTTTTAAACAGAAAGGTATTTTTGATTGATTCTTTTTCTGTTCTCTTTAAAATTTTGTCTAGTTTTTTATCAGATTTATTTGAAAAATATTTGGAATACTTTTTGTGCACCCCTTGGTATTTACGATAGCGCATATATTTTCTTTATACCGTAGATACCGAAGGAGGTGACGGAGCCGCGAACTTCACCGAGCTAGGCTCCGACTACTCTAAACCAGGCAAGCATGTTTGAACTTTTGATATGATGAGTGTCTTGGCACGTTTTGCATTTAATTAGTTTCATGGCATGTTGATGAGCATATCGATGAACGTTATGAAATGTTGAGGTAAGTGAGTTCGATGATCCATAAGTGGATGGATGTGAGTATGAATGGCCATGTGTTGGCATGAGGATGGGTAAGATGGCAGTGTCATAGCATGCCAGTCTTATGCCAGACTATGTGACTTCAGTGTCAAACCGTATCAGTCCAGTTCCTCTCATTTCCTTCCCTGTACTACCACATGTTTTCCGCAAGGAATATGGTTTAGTAAGTTGCAAACTGCTTTCCTGGTACACACCAAAAGGAGAGGCCGTGATGATGGTTCCATGGCCCTGGATTAAAGCCAGTCATCCGGTCAGGGGGCATGGGTGTTTCCGGTTGGGACCGAGAGGGGGGCACCCCTTAGAGCGCGCGTATATAAATTTGATCCCATGCTATTCGAGATTGTGATCTCCCCGTCTCAAAAGTTTTTCTTGGACGGTGTCTAGGGTGATTCCTAGCATCGAGAGATAGGATGGGTGTGTACTGGTTAGCTGTGTGTTCTCCCGAAAAACCGTAAACGGAACTAGTCCTTCGTGACTACAAAAATCCGTTGGCTGTGGGAAAAATTTTGTACAAACTCTGCAGAGTCATATATTCCTTGAATCATCTATTCCATGTCCAAATTCGTATTATCTTGTCCTAACAGTATCAGTTTGATGACAGAGACTCCGGTGAATCGCATGAGTGCTAAGTCCGGTTAAATGATTATTCCCGTGGATGGACTAACCCATTTATTCTCATGAATTAAATGTTTATTATGAGTATTATTTACTTATGAATAAAAGCCCTTTCTGCGATGTCGCTCAGACGTCCGACTGTGGCATTGTTGTATTTTACTTTCTTTTCAAGCCCTTTATGTGGTGTCGCTAAGACGCCCGACTGTGGCATTTCTTTTAAAGCCCTTTATGTGGTGTCGCTAAGACGCCCGACTGTGGCATTTCTTTTAAAGCC
>NC_041386.1:122578141-122597455 GCF_002162155.2 Triticum dicoccoides | reverse complement strand
CCGACTATGGCATTTCTTTTAAAGCTCTTTCTGTGATGTCGCCGCGACGTCCGACTGTGGCATTTCTTTTAAAGCCCTTTATGTGGTGTCGCTAAGACGCCCGACTGTGGCATTTCTTTTAAAGCCTTTTCTGTGATGTCGCCCCGACGTCTGACTGTGGCATTTCTTTTAAAGCTCTTTCTGTGATGTCGCCCCGACGTCCGATTGTAGCATTTCTTTTACAGCACTTTATTTGGTGTCGCTAAGACGCCCGACTGTGGCATCATCTCCTTATATTTATTTGTCCACCTTTCGAGGCGTCGCTTCAGACACCCGATCGGTCTTCATTTATGTTTTGTGGGATTTCAGGCGGACTACCGCCGTTTCCCTTTTACTTACCTTGTTATGCTAATTTTTGAATATGCATTGGTGAAGTAATCATGACGCATTCATGCATGCATTTGTTATATCTTACGTCCGAACTATCTTGCGAGTACTTTCAAAGTACTCACTGGCTTGTTGATTTGGCCAGATGCTGACGAAGGCGATCTCATGGATGAAGAATTTGATAGCGAGTCCGACACCTAGAGGAGTCCCAGTCAGTCTCGTGCGACCCTGGATTTGGTCATTGTATTATATCCGCTTCCGCTACCAAATAAATTCATCGAGCCTCACCTCGACGCTCGATGAGATGACAGTTTTAGAGACTTGTATCTCTCTCCCCGCTGTGTTTTTCCACCACCGCCCTATCCTCGAGTCAGTAGTATGCCTCCACACCACTGTGTCATGTCCGCCAATATGTATATTTATTGGCGTGCTTGTAATAATTTGGTTGAGCAACCATAGTTCGACCCTGTAATATATTTTATGCTACTGGCTTATTGTATCAAGAATTTGTCTACCAGTAAGGAGGATTTCTCTCATACTGGACTCAAAAGATTGGTTTCTCAATAAATATTTTTATTGGAAAATCGGTCGTGACACAAGCCATAGAGAATAAATGGATTTTCAAGAAGAAGACTGACGCTGACAGTACTGTTACTGTCTACAAAGCTCGACTTGTTACAAAAGGTTTTTGACAAGTTCAACGAGTTGACTACGATGAGACCTTCTCACCCGTAGCGATGCTTAAGTCTGTCCAAATCATGTTAGCAATTGCCGCATTTTATGATTATGAAATTTGGCAAATGGACGTCAAACTGCATTCCTTAATGGATATCTTAAAGAAGAGTTGTATATGATGCAACGAGAAGGTTTTGTCGATCCAAAAGGTGCTAACAAAGGTGTAAGCTCCAGCGATCCATTTATGGACTGGTGCAAGAATCTCGGAGTTGGAATATACGCTTTGATAGTGTGATCAAAGCATATGGTTTTATACAGACTTTTGGAGAAGCCTGTATTTACAAGAAAGTGAGTGGGAGCTCTGTAGCATTTTTGATATTATATGTGGATGACATATTGTTGATTGGAAATGATACTGAATTTCTGAATAGCATGAAAGGATACTTGAATAAGAATTTTTCAATCACAGACCTCGGTGAAGCTACTTATATATTGGGCATCAAGATCTATATAGGTAGATCAAGATGCTTAATTGGACTTTCACAAAGCACATACCTTGATAAAGTTTTGAAGAAGTTCAAAATGGATCAAGCAAAGAAAGGGTTCTTGCATGTGTTACAAGGTGTGAAATTGAGTCAGATTCAATGCCCGACCACTACAGAAGATAGAGAGAAAATGAAAGCCATTCCCTATGCTTCAGCCATAGGTTCTATCATGTATGCAATGCTGTGTACCAGACCCGATGTGTGCCTTGCTATTAGTTTAGCAGGGAGTTACCAATGTAATCCAGGAGTGGATCACTGGACAACACTCAAGAACATCCTGAAATACCTGAAAATGACTAAGGATATGTTTCTCGTTTGTGGAGGTGACAAAGAGCTCGTTGTAAACAGTTACATCGATGCAATCTTTGACACTGATCCAGATGACTCTAAGTCACAAACCGGATACGTATTTTTATTAAATTGTGAAGCTGTCAGTTGGTGCAGTTCTAAGCAAAGCGTCGTGGCGGGATCTACGCGCGAAGCGGAATACATAGCTGCTTCGGAAGCAGCAAATGAAGGAGTCTGGATGAAGGAGTTCATATCCGATCTAGGTGTAATACCTAGTGCATCGGGTCCAATAAAAATCTTTTGTGACAATACTAGTGCAATTGCCTTGGCAAAGGAATCCATATTTCACAAGAGAACCAAGCACATCAAGAGACGCTTTAATTCCATCCGCAATCAAGTCAAGGAAGGAGACATAGAGATTTGCAAGATACATACGAATCTGAATGTTGTAGACCCATTGACTAAGCCTCTCTCACGCGCAAAACATGATCAGCACCAAGACTCCATGGGTGTTAGAATCATTGCAATGTAATCTAGATTATTGACTCTAGTGCAAGTGGGAGACTGAAGGATATATGCCCTACAGGCAATAATAAAGTTGTTATTTATATTTCCTTATCTCATGATGACTGTTTATTATTCATGCTAGAATTGTATTAACCGGAAACTTAGTACATGTGTGAATACATAGACAAACAGAGAGTCACTAGTATGCCTCTGAGGAAATATGCCCTAGAGGCAATAATAAAGTTATTATTTATTTCCTTATTTCATGATAAATGTTTATTATTCATGCTAGAATTGTATTAACCGGAAACATAATACATGTGTGAATACATAGACAAACAGAGTGTCACTAGTATGCCTCTACTTGACTAGCTCGTTAATCAAAGATGGTTATGTTTCCTAACCATGGACAAAGAGTTGTTATTTGATTAACGGGATCACATCATTAGGTGAATGATCTGATTGACATGACCCATTCCATTAGCTTAGCACCCGATCGTTTAGTATGTTGCTATTGCTTTCTTCATGACTTATACATGTTCCTATGACTATGAGATTATGCAACTCCCGTTTGCCAAAGGAACACTTTGTGTGCTACCAAACGTCACAACGTAACTGGGTGATTATAAAGGTGCTCTACAGGTGTCTCCAAAGGTACATGTTGGGTTGGCGTATTTCGAGATTAGGATTTGTGACTCCGATTGTCGGAGAGGTATCTCTGGGCCCTCTCGGTAATGCACATCACTTAAGCCTTGCAAGCCTTGCAACTAATGAGTTAGTTGCGAGATGATGTATTATGGAACGAGTAAAGAGACTTGCCGGTAACGAGATTGAACTAGGTATTGAGATACCGACGATCGAATCTCAGGCAAGTAACATACCGATGACAAAGGGAACAACGTATGTTGTTATGCGGTCTGACCGATAAAGATCTTCGTAGAATATGTAGGAGCCAATATGGGCATCCAGGTCCCACTATTAGTTATTGACCGGAGATGTGTCTCAGTCATGTCTACATTGTTCTCGAACCGTAGGGTCCGCACGCTTAAGGTTTCGATGACAGTTATATTATGAGTTTATGAGTTTTGATGTACCGAAGGAGTTCGGAGTCCCAGATAAGATCGGGGACATGACGAGGAGTCTTGAAATGGTCGAGACGTAAAGATCGATATATTGGACGACTATATTCGGACTTCGGAAAGGTTCCGAGTGATTCGGGTATTTTTCGGAGTACCGGAGAGTTACGGGAATTCGCTGGGAGAAGTATTGGGCCTTATTGGGCCATACGGGAAAGAGAGAGAGGGGCTGCCTAGGGCAGGCCGCGCGCCCCCCAAGGCCTAGTCCGAATTGGACTAGGGGGAGGGGCTGCACGCCTTCCTTGTTTCCTACTCCTACTACATGGAAGGACTCCTAGTTGGATTAGGAAAGGGGGAATCCTACTCCTGGTGGGAGTAGGACTCCCCTAGGGCGCGCCATAGAGAGGGCCGGCCCTCCCCTCCTCCACTCCTTTATATACGGGGGCAGGGGGCACCCCATAGACACACAAGTTGATCTTCGTGATCGTTCCTTAGCCGTGTGCGGTGCCCCCCTCCACCATATTCCACCTCAGTCATATTGTAGCGGTGCTTAGGCGAAGCCCTGCGGCGGTAGAACATCAAAATCGTCACCACGCCGTCGTGCTGACGGAACTCCTCCCCTACGCTTTGCTGGATTGGAGCCCGGGGATCGTCATCGAGCTGAACGTGTGCCAAGAACTCGGAGGTGCCGGAGTAACGGTGCTTGGATCGGTCGGATCGTGAAGACGTACGACTACATCAACCGCGTTGTCACAACGCTTTCGCTGTCGGTCTACAAGGGTACATAGATCACACTCTCCCCTCTCGTTTCTATGCATCACCATGATCTTGCGTGAGCGTAGGATTTTTTTTGAAATTACTACGAAACCCAACAGTGGCATCCGAGCCTAGGTTTTATGTGTTGATGTTATATGCACGAGTAGAACACAAGTGAGTTGTGGGCGATATAAATCATACTGCTTACCAGCATGTCATACTTTGGTTCGGCGGTATTGTTGGATGAAGAGGCCCGGACCGACATTACGCGTACGCTTACGCGAGACTGGTTCTACCGACGTGCTTTGCACACAGGTGGCTTGCGGGTGTCAGTTTCTCCAACTTTAGTTGAACCGAGTGTGGCTACGCCCGGTCCTTGCGAAGGTTAAAACCGCACCAACTTGACAAACTATCGTTGTGGTTTTGATGCGTAGGTAAGAACGGTTCTTGCTAAAGCCGTAGCAGCCACGTAAAACTTGCAACAACAAAGTAGAGGACGTCTAACTTGTTTTTGCAGGGCATGTTGTGATGTGATATGGTCAAGACGTGATGAGATATAAGTTGTTGTATGAGATGATCATGTTTTGTTGAAGTTATCAGCAACTGGCAAAATCCTTATGGTTGTCTCTCTATTGCATAAGATGCAAGCGTCCAATAATTGCTTTACTTTATCGCTATGCGATAGCAATAGTTGCAAGAGCAATTGTTGGCGAGACGACCACGTGACGACACATTGATATAGATCAAGATGATGGAGATCATGGTGTCATGCCGGTGACGATATAGATCATGACAGTACTTTGGAGATGGAGATCAAAGAAGCAAGATGATGATGGCCATATCATGTCACATATTTTGATTGCATATGATGTTTATCTTTTATACATCTTATTTTTGCTTAGTTTGACGGTAGCATTTTAAGATGATCTCTCACTAATTATCAAGAAGTGTTCTCCCTGAGTATGCACCGTTGCGAAAGTTCTTCGTGCTGAGACACCACGTGATGATCGGGTGTGATAGGCTCTACGTTCAAATACAACGGGTGCAAAACAGTTGCACACGCGGAATACTCAGGTTATACTTGACGAGCCAAGCATATACAGATATGGCCTTGGAACACGGAGACCGAAAGGTCGAGCGTGAATCATATAGTAGATATGATCAACATAGTGATGTTCTCCAATGAAACTGCTCCATCTCACGTGATGATCGGACATGGTTTAGTTGATTTGGATCACGTGATCACTTAGAGGATTAGAGGGATGTCTATCTAAGTGGGAGTTCTTAAGTAATATGATTAATTGAACTTAAATTTATCATGAACTTAGTCCTGGTAGTATTTTGCAAATTATGTTGTAGATCAATAGCTCATGTTATTGCTTTCATATGTTTATTTTGATATGTTCCTAGAGAAAAACTGTGTTGAAAGATGTTAGTAGCAATGATGCGGATTGGATCCATGATCTGAGGTTTATCCTCATTGCTGCACAGAGGAATTATGTCCTTGATGCACCGCTAGGTGATAGACCTATTGCAGGAGCAGATGCTGACGTTATGAACGTTTGGCTAGCTAAATATGATGACTACTTGATAGTTTAGTGCACCATGCTTAACGGCTTAGAATCGGGACTTCAAAGAAGTTTTGAACATCATGGACCATATGAGATGTTCCAGGAGTTGAAGTTAATATTTCAAGCAAATACCCGAGTTGAGAGATATGAAGTCTCCAACAAGTTCTATAGCTAAAAGATGGAGGAGAATCGCTCAACTAGTGAGCATGTGCTCAGATTGTCTGGGTACTACAATCGCTTGAATCAAGTGGGAGTTAATCTTCCAGATAAGATAGTGATTGACAGAATTCTCTAGTCACCATCACCAAGTTAGTAGAACTTCGTGATGAACTATAGTATGCAAGGGATGACGAAAATGAATCCCGAGCTTTTCATGATGATGAAATCGATGAAGGTAGAAATCAAGAAAGAGCATCAAGTGTTGATGGTTGACAAGATCACTAGTTTCAAGAAAAGGGCAAAGGGAAGAAGGGGAACTTCAAGAAGAACGGCAAGCAAGTTGCTGCTCAAGTGAAGAAGCCCAAGTCTGGTCCTAAGCCTGAGACTAAGTGCTTCTACTGCAAAGGGACTGGTCACTGGAAGCGGAACTGCCCCAAGTATTTGGCGGATAAGAAGGATGGCAAAGTGAACAAAAGTATATTTGATATACATGTTATTGATGTGTACTTTACTAGTGTTTATAGCAACCCCTCTGTATTTGATACTGGATCAGTTGCTAAGAGTAGTAACTCGAAACAGGAGTTGCAGAATAATCAGAGACTAGTTAAGGGTGAAGTGACGATGTGTGTTGGAAGTAGTTCCAAGATTGATATGATCATCATCGCACACTCCCCTATACTTTCGGGATTAGTGTTGAACCTAAATAAGTGTTATTTGGTTTTTGCGTTGAGCATGAATATGATTTGATCATGTTTATTGCAATACGGTTATTCATTAAAGTCAGAGAATAATTGTTTTTCTGTTTACATGAATAAAACCTTCGATGGTCATACACCCAATGAAACAAGTTCATTGGATCTCGATCGTAGTGATACACATATTCATAATATTGAAACCAAAAGATGCGAAGTTAATAATGATAGTGCAACTTATTTGTGGCACTGCCGTTTAGGTCATATTGGTGTAAAGCGCATGAAGAAACTCCATGCTGATGGGATTTTGAAATCACTTGATTATGAATCACTTGGTGCTTGCGAACCATGCCTTATGGGCAAGATGACTAAAGACTCCGTTCTCCGGAACAATGGAGCAAGCAACTGACTTATTGGAAATAATACATACTGATGTATGCGATCCGATGAGTGTTGAAGCTCGCGGCGGGTATCATTATTTTCTGACCTTCACATATGATTTGAGCAGATATGGGTATATCTGCTTGATGAAACATAAGTCTGAAACATTTGAAAAGTTCAAAGAATTTCAGAGTGAAGTGGAAAATCATCGTGACAAGAAAATAAAAGTTTCTACGATATGATCGCAGAGGTAAAATATTTGAGTTACGAGTTTGGTCTTCAATTAAAAAAATGTGAAATAGTTTCACTACTCACGCCACCTGGAACACCATAGTGTAATGGTGTGTTCGAACGTGATAACCGTACTTTATTAGATATAGTGTGATCTATGATGTCTCTTACCGATCTACCACTATTGTTTTGGGGTTATGCATTAGAGACAGCTGCATTCACGTTAAATAGGGCACCATCTAAGTCCGTTGAGACGACACAATCTGAACTGTGGTTTGGCAAGAAACCAAAGTTGTCGTTTCTTAAAGTTTGGGGTTGTGATGCTTATATGAAAAAGTTTCATCCTAATAAGCTCAAACCCAAATCGGAGAAATATGTCTTCATAGGATACCCAAAGGAGACTGTTGGGTACACCTTCTATCACAAATCCGAAGGCAAGACTTTTGTTGCTAAATTCGGAGTTTTTCTAGAGAAGGAGTTTCTCTCGAAAGAAGTGAGTGGGAGGAAAGTAGAACTTGATGAGGTAACTGTACCTGCTCCCTTATTGGAAAGTAGTTCATCACAGAAATCTGTTCCTGTGACTACTACACCAATTAGTGAGGAAGCTAATGATGATGCTCATGTAACTTCAGATCAAGTTACTACCAAATCTCGTAGTTAACCAGAGTGAGATCCGCACCAGAGTGGTACAGTAATCCTGTTCTGGAAGTCATGTTACTAGACCATGACGAACTTGCGAACTATGAGGAAGCGATGATGAGCCCAGATTCCGCGAAATGGTTTGAGGCCATGAAGTGAGATATGATCCATGTATGAGAACAAAGTATGGACTTTGGTTGACTTACCCGATGATCGGCAAGCCATAGAAAATAAATGGATCTTCAAGAGGAAGACGGACGCTGATAGTAGTGTTACTATCTACAAAGCTAGAATTGTCGCAAAAGGTTTTCGACAAGTTCAAGGTGTTGACTACGATGAGATTTTCTCACTCGTATCTATGCTTAAGTCTGTCCGAATCATGTTAGCAATTGCCGCATTTTATGAAATCTGGCAAATGGATAAACAAAACTGCATTCCTTAATGGATTTACTAAAGAAGAGTTGTATACGATGCAACTAGAAGGTTTTGTCGATCCTAAAGGTGTTAACTAAATATGCAAGCTCCAGCGATCCATCTATGGACTGGTGCAAGAATCTCGGAGTTGGAATATACGCTTTGATAAGTTGATCAAAGCATATAGTTTTATACAGACTTGCGGTGAAGCCTGTATTTACAAGAAAGTGAGTGGGAGCACTACAACATTTTTGATAAGTATATGTGAATGACATATTGTTGATAGGAAATAATGTAGAATTATTCTGCAAAGCATAAAGGAGTGTTTGAAAGGAGTTTTTCAAAGAAAGACCTCGGTGAAGCTGCTTACATATTGAGTATCAAGATCTATAGAGATAGATCAAGACACTTGATAAGTTTTTTCAATGAGTACATACCTTGACAAGATTTTGAAGTAGTTCAAAATGGAACAGTCAAAGAAAAGGTTTCTTGCCTGTGTTACAAGGTGTGAAGTTGAGTAAGACTCAAAGCCTGACCACAGCAGAAGATAGAAAGAGAATGAAAGTCATTCCCTATGCCTCAGTCATAGGTTCTATAAAGTATGCCATGCTATATACTAGATCTATTGTATGCCCTACCACTGAGTTTGGCAAGGGAGTACGATAGTGATCTAGGAGTAGATCACTGGACAACGGTCAAAATTATCCTTAGTGGAATAACGATATGTTTCTCGATTATGGAAGTGAAAAAAGGTTCGTCGTAAAGGGTTACGCCGATGCAAGTTTTGACACTAATCTAGATGACTCTAAGTCTCGGTCTAGATACATATTGAAAGTGGGAGCAATTAGCTAGAGTAGCTCCATGCAGAGCATTGTTGACATAGAAATTTGCAAAATACATGCGAGTCTGAATGTGGCAGACCCGTTGACTAAGATTCTCTCACAAGCAAAACATGATCACACCTTAGTACTCCTTGGGTGTTAATCACATAGCGATGTGAACTAGATTACTGAATCTAGTAAACCATTTGGGTGTTGGTCACATGGCGATGTGAACTATGGGTGTTAATCACATGATGATGTGAACTATCAATGTTAATCACATGGTGATGTGATCTAGATTATTGACTCTAGAGCAAGTGGGAGACTGAAGGAAATATGCCCTAGAGGCAATAATAAAGTTATTATTTATTTCCTTATTTCATGATAAATGTTTATTATTCATGCTAGAATTGTATTAACCGGAAACATAATACATGTGTGAATACATAGACAAACAGAGTGTCACTAGTATGCCTCTACTTGACTAGCTCGTTAATCAAAGATGGTTATGTTTCCTAACCATGGACAAAGAGTTGTTATTTGATTAACGGGATCACATCATTAGGTGAATGATCTGATTGACATGACCCATTCCATTAGCTTAGCACCCAATCATTTAGTATGTTGCTATTGCTTTCTTCATGACTTATACATGTTCCTATGACTATGAGATTATGCAACTCCCGTTTGCCGGAGGAACACTTTGTGTGCTACCAAACGTCACAACATAACTGGGTGATTATAAAGGTGCTCTACAGGTGTCTCCAAAGGTACATGTTGGGTTGGCGTATTTCGAGATTAGGATTTGTGACTCCGATTGTCGGAGAGGTATCTCTGGGCCCTCTCGGTAATGCACATCACTTAAGCCTTGCAAGCATTGCAACTAATGAGTTAGTTGCGAGATGATGTATTACAGAACGAGTAAAGAGACTTGCCAGTAACAAGATTGAACTAGGTATTGAGATACCGATGATCGAATCTCGGGCAAGTAACATACCGATGACAAAGGGAACAACGTATGTTATTATGCGGTCTGACCGATAAAGATCTTCGTAGAATATGTAGGAGCCAATATGGGCATCCAGGTCCCGCTATTGGTTATTGACCGGAGACGTGTCTCGGTCATGTCTACATTGTTCTCGAACCGTAGGGTCCGCACGCTTAAGGTTTCGATGACAGTTATATTATGAGTTTATGAGTTTTGATGTACCGAAGGAGTTCGGAGTCCCGGATGAGATCGGGGACATGACGAGGAGTCTCGAAATGGTCGAGACGTAAAGATCGATATATTGGACTACTATATTCGGACTTCGGAAAGGTTCCGAGTGATTCGGGTATTTTTCGGAGTACCGGAGAGTTACGGGAATTTGCCGGGAGAAGTATTGGGCCTTATTGGGCCATACGGGAAAGAGAGAGGGGCTGCCTAGGGCAGGCCGCGCGCCCCCCCAAGGCCTAGTCCGAATTGGACTAGGGGGAGGGGCTGCACCCCTTCCTTGTTTCCTACTCCTACTACATGGAAGGACTCCTAGTTGGACTAGAAAGGGGGAATCCTACTCCTGGTGGGAGTAGGACTCCCCTAGGGCGCGCCATAGAGAGGGCCGGCCCTCCCCTCCTCCACTCCTTTATATACGGGGGCAGGGGGCACCCCATAGACACACAAGTTGATCTTCATGATCGTTCCTTAGCCGTGTGCGGTGCCCCCCTCCACCATATTCCACCTCGGTCATATTGTAGCGGTGCTTAGGCGAAGCCCTGCGGCGGTAGAACATCGAAATCGTCACCACGCCGTCGTGCTGACGGAACTCCTCCCCGACGCTTTGCTGGATCGGAGCCCGGGGATCGTCATCGAGCTGAACGTGTGCCAAGAACTCGAAGGTGCCGGAGTAACGGTGCTTGGATCGGTCGGATCGTGAAGACGTACGACTACATCAACCGCGTTGTCACAACGCTTCCGCTGTCGGTCTACAAGGGTACGTAGATCACACTCTCCCCTCTCGTTGCTATGCATCACCATGATCTTGCGTGAGCGTAGGAATTTTTTTGAAATTACTACGAAACCCAACAGCCTCTACTTGACTAGCTCGTTAATCAAAGATGGTTAAGTTTCCTAACCATAGACATGAGTTGTCATTTGATAAATGGGATCACATCATTAGAGACTGATGTGATTGACATGACCCATCGTTAGCTTAGCACTTTGATCGTTTAGTTTATTGCTATTGCTTTCTCCATAACTTATACATGTTCCTATGACTATGAGATTATGTAATTCCCGAATACCGGAGGAACACTTAGTGTGCTATCAAACTTCACAACGTAACTGGGTGATTATAAAGATGCTCTACAGGTGTCTCCAATGGTGTCAGTTGAGTTGGCATAGATTGAGATTAGGATTTGTCACTCCGATTGTCGGAGAGGTATCTCTGGGCCCTCTCGGTAATTCACATTACTACAAGCCTTGCAAGAAATGTGACTAATGGGTTAGTCACGAGATGATGCATTACAGAACGAGTAAAGAGACTTGCCGGTAACGAGATTGAACTAGTTATGATGATACCGACGATCAGATCTCGGGCAAGTAACATACCGATGACAAAGGGAACACCATATTTTGTTATGCGGTTTGATCGATAAAGATCTTCGTAGAATATGTAGGAACCAATATGAGAATCCAGGTTCCGCTATTGGTTATTGACCGGAGATGAGTCTCGGTCATGTCTACATAGTTCTCGAACCCGTAGGGTCCGCACGCTTAATGTTCGATGACGATATGTATTGTGAGTTATGTGATTTGATGTACCGAAGGTTGCTCGGAGTCTCGGATGTGATCACGGACATGACGAGGAGTCTTGAAATGGTCGAGACATGAAGATTGATATATTGGAAGGTTATGTTTGGACACCGGAAAGGTTTCAGATTAGTTCGGGCATTTTCCGGAGTACCAGGGGGTTACCGGAATCCCGCGGGGGCTTAATGGATCTACATGGGCTTTAGTGGGAGAGAGGAGGAGGCGGCCAAGAGGTTGGGCGCGCCCTCCCCCAAGCCCAATCCTAATTGGGAAGGGGGCCGTCCCCCTTTCCTTTCTCTCCCTCTTCCCTTCCTTCCCCCTCCTAGTTGGAGTAGGAAAGGGGAGAACCTACTCCTAGGAGGCCGGCCGACCCCCTCCTCTACTCCTTTATATAAGGGGGAGGGGGCACCCCATAGACACACAAGTTGATCTCTTAGCCGTGTGCGGTACCCCCCTCCACAGATTTCCACCTCGTTTATATTGTCGTAGTGCTTAGGCGAAGCCCTGCGTCGGTAACTTCGTCATCACCGTCACCACGCCGTCGTGATGACGAAACTCTCCCTCGGCCTTAGCTAGATCTAGAGTTCGAGGGACATCACTGAGTCGAACATGCGTAGATCGCGGAGGTGTCGTGCGTTCGGTACTTGATCGGTTGGATCGCGAAGATGTTCGACTACATCAACCGCGTTACTTAAGGCTTCCGCTTTTGGTCTACAAGGGTACGTAGACACACTCTCCCCTCTTGTTGCTATGCATCTCCTAGATAGATATTGCATGATCATAGGAATTTTTTTGAAATACTGCGTTCCCCAACAATTCCAACTTTTGAGGGAATCATAGCTTCCATCATCCTTTCCTCATATGGGATAATGCTCTAATAATGATGACCATCACACTTTTATTTACTTACAACTCAAGAATTACAACTCGATACTAGAACAAAATATGACTCTGTATGAATGCCTCCGGCGGTGTAATGGGATGTGCAATGATCAAGAGTGACATGTATAAAAATTATGAACGGTGGCCTTGCCACAAATACTATGCCAACTACATGATCATGCAAAGCAATATGACAATGATGGTGTGTGTCATTATAAACGAAACGATGGAAGTTGCATGGCAATATATATCGGAATGGCTATGAAAATGCCATAATAGGTAGGTATGGTGACTGTTTTGAGGAAGGGTATATGTGGGTTTAATGCACCAGTGAAAGTTGCGCGATACTAGAGAGGCTAGCAATGGTGGAAGGGTGAGAGTGCGTATAATCCATGGACTCAACATTAGTCATAAAGAACTCACATACTTGTTGCAAAAATTTATTAGCCATCGAAACAAAGCACTACACGCATGCTCCTAGGGGAGAGGTTGGTAGGAGTTAACCATCGTGCGCTCCCGACCTCCACACAAAGGATGAGAATAAAAAAAACATGCTCCGACTTCATTACATAACAATTCACCATACGTGCATGCTACAGGAATCACAAACTTTAACACAAGTATTTCTACCAACCCACAATTACTCACTAGTATGACTCTAATATCACCATCTTTATTTCTCAAAACAATCATAAGGAATCAAACTTCTCATAGTATTTAATGCTCTTTATATGAAAGTTTTTATGATATCCCTCTTGGATGCCCATCATATTAGGACTAAATTCATAACCTCAGAAAATTACCATGCTGTTTAAAGACTCTCAAAATAATATAAGTGGAGCATGAGAGTTCAACAATTTCTATAAAATAAAGCCACCGTCATGCTCTAAAAAGATATAAGTGAAGCACTAGAGCAAACTGCCTAGCTCAAAAGATATAAGTGAAGCACATAGAATATTCTAATAAATTCATGATTCATGTGTGTCTCTCTCAATAGGTGTGTACAGCAAGGATGATTGTGGCAAACTAAAAAGCAAAGACCCATATCATACAAGACGCTCCATGCAAAACACATATCATGTGCTGAATAAAAATATAGCCTCAAGTGAATTTACTGATGGAACGAAGACAAAAGAGGGGATGCCATCTAGGGCATCCCCAAGTTTAGATGCTTGGTTGTCCTTGAATATTACCTTGGGGTGCCTTTGGCATCACCAAGCTTAGGCTCTCGCAACTCATTATTCCATAGTACATCAAATCTTTACCCAAAACTTGAAAACTTCACAACACAAAACCAACAGAAAACTCATAAGATCAGTTAGTATAATAAAATAAATCACCACTTTAGGTACTGTTGTGAACTAATTCTAAATTTATATTGGTGTTATATATGTTGTATTCCAAGTTATCCATGGTTCATACTCCCCGATATTACCCATAGATTCATCAAAATAAGAAAACATCATATAAAAAACAGAATCTGTCAAAAACAGAACAATCTGTAGCAATTTGAATACTTCATATACTTTTGTACTTATGTAACCCCCAAAATTCTGATAAATTAGGACAATCTAGGAAATTTGTATATCAATCTTGTGTAAAGATTCAGATCAAAATCAAGTTTCTGTGATTTTCTAAAATTCTAGCAATGAGCGCAAAAGTTTTAGTTTTTCAGCAAGATCAAATCAACTATCACCATAGACCATCCAAAAGGTCTTGCTTGGCTCAAACAATAATTAAAACACCAAAATGAAATTACTACAGAAGTAATAATGTGTAATTATTTAAAAACATAACCAAAAAAGGAAAACACAAAATAAAATTGGGTTTCCTCCCAACAAGCACTATCGTTTAATGCCCCTAGGCATAAAACATAGATCTAGGTATTGTCATCTTTGGTATTAAATCCATAAGTAGCCTTAATAATAGATTCATATGGCAACTTACTTTTCTTTCTTGGAAAGTGTTCCATGCCCTTCCTTAACAGAAATTGAAATCTAATGTTTCCTTCTTTCATATCAATAATTGCACTAATCGTTTTAAGGAAAGGTCCACCAAGAATAATAGGACATGTAGGATTGCAATCTATATCAAGCACAATAAAATCTAGGGCACATAATT
Organism: Triticum dicoccoides; assembly: GCF_002162155.2. Classification (NCBI taxonomy): domain Eukaryota; kingdom Viridiplantae; phylum Streptophyta; class Magnoliopsida; order Poales; family Poaceae; genus Triticum; species Triticum dicoccoides. Next base: position 122,582,543 of record NC_041386.1, on the reverse strand, counting down.
CCTATTTGCAACAATAAGAACATCATTAATCCTTCCCATAGGTTTCTTAATAGTGGAATCGCTAGATGCAAATTCAAAGAACAATCATCAAGTTTATGGAAACCTAGCACATCACATAAAGTTTTCGGGATCGTGGAAACACTAGGACCCAAATCACACAAAGCATTGCATTCATAATCTTTAATTCTAATCTTAGTTATAGTTTACCACTCATCATAAAGCTTTCTAGGGATAGAAACTTCTAACTCAAGTTTTTCTTCAAAAGATTTCATCATAGCATCAATGATATGTTTAGTAAAAGCTTTATTTTGATTATAAGCATGCGGTGAACTCAACATAGATTACAATAAGGAGATACAATCTATCAAAGAACAATTACCATAATTAAAATCCTTGAAATCCAAAAGAGTGGGTTCATCGCTACTTAAAGTTTTGACCTCTCCAATCCCACTTTTATCAATTTTTCCATCAAGATCTTTAAACTCCAAATTATTGGGACGCCTTCTAGCTAAAGTTGACTCATATACAATATCATCTTTATCAAGATTTATATTAGAAAACAAAGATTCAATAGGAGTCACATCAATCACTTTAAGATCTTCATCATTATTTTCAAGGGATTCCGGTTTAGCGGCCATCTTATTTACCAAAGTAGTTTGCTTATCGAAAATTTGGCCCACTAAATCTTCAATATGAGCAAATTGATATTTAAGGCCATATATTTCCTTAGGAACATCATCAAGCTCTTTATTAATATAATCCATCCTGATTTTTTGTTCTTTAAGTTCGTTCCTCAAGAAACTATTATGCTCAAACTGTAAGGACATGAAGCTTTTAGCATTATTTTCAATCTCTTCTAACTTCCTATAGTAAGGATCGAAGACCTTAGGTTGAGCCATAGTGACAAACGAGCAAACTACACTGGTGCGCGTCGGTCCTAAACAAACGGTTTAAAACCCCTTTTCGCGACGACATTTGGAACCGTCGCCAAGTGAGTGTGTGCGATAGGGTGTCCTTCCCACATGACCTAGAAATCGTCCGGGATATGCCCTCCTGGGACCCAGGCTGGGGCCGTGTGCGATCGGGCGAGGCATCAAAACCCATTCATTTTCGTAGGTATGTACATCCCACACGGTGAATCCCAGAAATCATTTCTGTAGGTATGTACATCCTACACGGTGAATCCCAGAAATCATTTCTGTAGGTATGTACATCCCACACGGTGAATCCCAGAAAAACATTTCCATTCGTATGTATATCACAGACGGTGAATCCAAGGAATACGTTTCCGTTCTTATGTACATCCCACACAGTCAATCTAGGGAAAACGTTTCCGTTCGGATGTACATCCGGCACGGTTTTATGTATACTCTCGTGTGTGAAAGGTGTAACTATCACACACGCTCTACCTTGGTTAACTGTTTGCTTTCATTAACTACATCACACATGATTTGATGTAGAAAACTGTGTGGCATTGGGCTATCCATCGCAAGCGCTTTTACTGCTAGAACCATTTGCAAAGGTCCATGACCATCTGTTCCATTTTTATTTTTTCCTGTAATTTATTATTCTAATTGGAAATTTTGAAATACGAAACGTGCAATTCAAATTCTCAGCACAATGGTTCAATGACAAATCCATAAATAAATTTGCCAGTACAATATGTTCAGTAATTACATGATTAGGCAGCAATTAACTATGATGAACCGCAATATTTAAAGGCGGTAAAGGTGAAGAGACAAGTGTAAATCATTTTGACTGCCGACGGTGTTGAAGAAGCGGAATGCCCATAATGTGCCTTCCTGCATGCCATAGGCACGAACCACTTTTGTCCAACCCCTTGTGACGATCGCCCGCCCATCCTTCACCGCCTCCAGGAAGACTTCTAGAGCATTATCATGGTAGCATGAATTATATACTTTAACCTTAGTTGCCTCCACTTCGGTCATATAGTTTGCAAGGTAATCATCAGTAAATAGCTTCAGAAACCACTGAAAAGAGAAAAATATCAGATACTGAGGTCTAATAGAGTAACTTGTTGTGGGTAGGGGGGAAAGGAAACACATTACTTACCATCCTAAAGTTCACTGTTGTCTTCGACAAAGTGTAAATAAAGAGCTTAATTCCAATCACCCATTTCTTTTGCCTAACAATATTTCTTAGTTTCCTCACTTAACGATTGTTCATGAATATCTCATTCCCCCATACGCAGAAGGGATCGAAGCGTGGATCATTACCCCTCATATATGTACCTACAAGCAACCAGTAAATGTTAGAAGCTAAACTGAGATTGCACAAATGATGTAAAATACAACTACCTATGTTCCTAAGTACAAGTATTTTTTGAGATTTCAATATGAACTACATACAGATGTATATAGAATTATAGATATAGTTTAGATTAGAATCTTGATTCACTCATTTTGCTCCTTATGTAGGCTATATTGGAATCTCTAAAAATACTTATATTTAGGAATAGATGGTGTACAAGACATGGGATGCAGCTAACCTCGACGACAAACAACAACATCGCCCATTGTAGCCCTGCGTAAGTACATGGAAAGCCAAAGTTAACTACAACAGGGTTAACATCCACCAAAAATAGCAAATGGTAATAAAACGGCAGCATCTGTAGTGATATCTTCATTTCGAAAGAGTAGCACGGTAGCAAAGGGACAGATTAAAAAATGATACAACTGTTAATTGCAACAGGCTTAACAACATCCTAATTCATGTTTTGTAAGTTTGTAGTCATTGAAATACAACTCTTTAAAAATGGATACAACTATTAATTGCAACAGGCTTAATGGCCATTGAAACCGGTACTAATAAAAATGCAATTGGCAGAGTTAAACATCACAGGGCAGGTGCTGCCAGAGCAGATAATGGCCCAATTGTCTATAAAAAGCTAAGGAAAATAGCTCAAACGTGTTAGGCATGTTTACTACAACATGCTTAATACATCGACAGTACAAAACATATCCATTAATTGCAACTGGTATTGGTAAGATTGAACTGGTGGGTGCATACTTGGTAAGTCATGAGAGGTAGTTGCTGGGGCACTTCATCTTGGCCAGAGCCCGCCCAAAGTCAGCGGTGGCGGAGGCGAGCTGTTACTCCGGGTCGAAGCATGGATCAGTGCCACTGACATGTGTACCTACAGGCAACCAGTAAATGGTAGAAGTTAAACTGCAATTGCACAAATGATATGAAATACTGTTAGACATGGGATGCAGCTAACCTTGATGGCAAACAACAGCATCGGCCGTTATGACCCTGCGTAAGTACATGGACAAGCATGTTAAGTACAACAGGGTTAGCATCCACCAAAAATAGCAAATGGGGCAGCATCTCTAGTATATCTTCATTGTGGAGAGTAGCATGGTAGCAAATGGACAGATTTAAAAAATGGATACAACTGTTAATTGCAATGGGCTTAACAACATCCTAAGTCATGTTTTGTAAGTTTGTAGCAATTGAAATGCAACTGTTTAAAAATGGATTCAACTGTTAATTGCAACAGGCTTAATAGAAATTGAAACCGGTACTGATAAAAATGTAATTGGCATAGTTAAACATCACAAGGCAGGTGCTGCCAGAGCAGAGAATGGCCCAGATGTCTATAAAAAGGTAGGGATAGTAGCAAAAATGTGTTAGGCATGTTTACTAGAACATGCTTAGTACATCGAACATACAGAACATAGCCATTAATTGCAACTGGTATTGGTAAGATTGAACTGGTGAGTACATACTTGGTAATTCCTAAGAGGTAGTTGCTGGGGCACTTCATCTTGGCCAGAGCTCGCCCAAAGTCAGCGACGACGGAGGCGAGCTGTTCCTCCGGGTTGAAGCGTGGATCAGTGCCACTGACATGTGTACCTATAGGCAACCAGTAAATGGGTAGAAGTTAAACTGCAATTGCACAAATTATGTGAAATACTGTAAGACATGGGATGCAGCTCACCTCGACGGCAAACAAAAGCGGCGGCCGTTATGACCCTGCGTAAGTACATGGGCTGGCATGTTAAGTGCAACAGGGTTAGCATCCACTAAAAATAGCAAATGCGCATCATCTCTAGTGATATTTTGAGTCATGTATTGTAAGTCTGTTGCTGGTATTGGTGAAATTGAGCTGGACACGGTAATATTTGAACATCACACAGTGTGTAGTACTGAAATAAACAAGGCACTAACATGCTTAATACATCAACCGTACAAATCATAGCCGTTGCAAGTAGTATTGGTAAGATTTAGCTAGTCAGATCTTACCTGTTAAGTCCTAGGGTGTAGTCGCTGGGGAACTTCATCTGGGCCAGAGCCTGCACCATGTCGTCGTCGGCGGCGGCAGAGGCGAGGTGTTTCTCTGGGTCAACACGCACAGCGGCCATCGCGCCATGGACCG
>NC_041386.1:122538353-122577879 GCF_002162155.2 Triticum dicoccoides | reverse complement strand
ACGCCATTTAAGCAATCAGGCCGGGGACGTGATAGAGGTCGGTGTGTTACCTGACTGGATCCGAGCAGAACGTAGATGTGGTTGAAGCTGTGGTTGCGGCAGCGGTGGTTTGAGATGCCGGTAGGGGGAGGTGCGAGGGAGGGGGGATACTGAGGGGAAGGGGATGTGGTTGGAGGAATAAATTCCGAAATCGCGCGCCTAATGAAAATTTCGGTGTGAAATTTGAAACTTGGGCGGGGGAAACACACAACGGAGATGAAGCGCCTAAAATACTCTTGTGCGAGAAAAAAGAAAGTTGGCAGATCCCGTCTCCAAAAAAATGTACACGTGTACTTGATTTTTTTCGGTCAATGGTACGCCTGGTTTATTAGGAAATATCACACAGGTAACTGACTTATGGGTCATTAACGCAAAAAACGCAGACGGGTACGACATAGAAACCGTGTGTTTTGTGATCTTCTAATGATTAACGCAAAAAACGCACACGGGCACACATGCTAATCAACGCTCAAAGCCCTCAAAGGATGCTCTTACCGACATTGTACGTTAATACTACAAACTTAAAGTACTACCAGTAATTTGCTCTAATACTACAAACTTAAATTACTTCTCACATGCTGCCATCAGGGCATGCTGGCCAGACGTCGGCGTTCTCCTTCCCGGCCTTGTAGGCGGTAGCCCACCGTGCTTCGATCTCCGCCAAGCTCTCCTCACCATGGCATGCGGCCTTCTTTTTCTTGCGGTGGCGGGACTCTCTTTTCTTGACTGCTTTCTGCCTTTTCCGCTCCTTCTATGCGGATTTGGCCGTCTCTAGATCCACCACCCATTCGGCCATGGCAGCCTCAAAGTCCGCCCATGTAATTGCTTGGCCGCTGGCGGCGAAGAACTTGGCGCGGTGAGATGCCATCGCTTCCTTACCATGTGCGCGGTCGCAGGCGGCGAGGAATGCGGTGGGGCGGGATGCCATCACTTCCTTACCAGTTACCATGCGCCGCGGTGCCATGGATGACGCCTGGAGAGAGCTCTGGGACGGAGGGGCCGGTCAGCCGTTGATACGTCCATTTTGCATCATGCTTTTATATCGATATTTATTGCATTATGGACTGTTATTTCACTTTATGTCACAACACTTATGGCTATTCTGTCTTATTTTACAAGGTTTACATAAGGAGGGAGAATGCCGACAGCTAGAATTCTGGGCTGGAAAAGGAGCAAATATTAGAGACCTATTCTGCGCAACTCCAAAAGTCCTGAAACTCCACGGAACGACTTAAAATAAATAAAGAAAAATCCTCGCCAAAGATGAAGGCCAGGGGGCCCACACCCTGCTCACGAGGGTGGGGGGCGCGCCCCCCTAGGGCGCGCCCCCTACCTCGTGGGCCCCTTGGTGGCTCTCCGACGTCCATCTTCTCCTATATGAAGTCTTTCGATGAGAAAAAAATAGAAAGGAACTTTTCGGGACGAGACTCCGCCGCCATGAGGCGGAACCTTGGCAGATCCAATCTAGAGCTCCGACAGAGCTGTTCTGCCAGGGAAACTTCCCTCCCGGAGGGGGAAATCATCACCATCGTCATCACCAATGCTCCTCTCATCGGGAGAGGGCAATCTCCATCAACATCTTCACCAGCACCATCTCATCTCCAAACCCTAGTTCATCTCTTGTATCCAATTCTTGTCTCATAGTCCGGGATTGGTGCTAGTAGGTTGGTAGTAGTGTTGATTACTCCTTGTAGTTGATGCTAGTTGGTTTATTTGGTGGAAGATCATATGTTCAGATCCTATATGCATATTATTACCCCTCTGATTATGAACATGAATATGCTTTGTGAGTAATTACGTTTGTTCCTGAGGACAAGGGAGAAGTCTTGCTATTAGTAGTCATGTGAATTTGGTATTCGTTTGATATTTTGATAAGATGTATGTTGTCTAGCCTCTAGTGGTGTTATGTGAACGTCGACTACATAACTCTTCACCATTATTTGGGCCTAGAGGAAGGCATTGGGAAGTAATAAGTAGATGATGGGTTGCTAGAGTGACAGAAGCTTAAACCCTAGTTTATGTGTTGCTCCGTAAGGGGCTGATTTGGATCCACATGTTTCATGCTATGGTTAGGTTTACCTTAATACTGTTGTTGTAGTTGCGGATGCTTGCAATAGAGGTTAATCATAAGTGGGATGCTTGTTCAAGTAAGAACAGCACCCAAGCACCGGTCCACCCACAGATCAAATTATCAATGTATCGAACGCGAATCATATGAACGTGATGAAAACTAGCTTGACGATATTCCCATGTCTCCTCGGGAGCGCTTTTCCCATTATAAGAGTTTATTCCGGCTTGTCCTTTGCTACAAAAAGGATTGGGCCACCTTGCTGCACTTTATTTACTATTGTTACTTGTTGCTCGTTACAATTTATCTTATCACAAAACTATCTGTTACCACTTATTTCAGTACTTGCAGAGAATACCTTGCTGAAAACCGCTTATCATTTCCTTCTGCTGCTCGTTGGGTTCAACACTCTTACTTATCGAAAGGACTACGATAGATCCCCTATACTTGTGGGTCATCAAGACTCTTTTCTGGCGCCGTTGCCGGGGAGTGTAGCGCCTTTGGTAGGTGGAATCTGGTAAGGAAAAATTTATATAGTGTGCTGAAATTTACTGTCACTTGTTACTATGGAAAATAATTCTATGAGGGGCTTGTTCGGGGTATCTTCACCCCGACCAGTAGAGCAAAGAGTTGCTCCTCAACCTACTGAACCTATTGAAAATGAAATTCCTTATGAGTATCCTTTGGGTATGATAGAAAAACTGCTAGCTAATCCTTTTACAGGAGATGGAACAAAGCATCCTGATGAACACCTAATATATATGGATGAAGTTTGTGTATTATTTAAGCTTGCAGGTATACCCGATGATGTTGCTAAGAAGAAGGTCTTCCATTTATCTTTGAAGGGAGACGCATTGATATGGTATAGGCTATGTGATGATATGAGATCATGGGACTATAAAAGATTGAAGTTGGAATTTCATCAAAAGTATTACCCTATGCATCTTGTTCACCATGATCGCAATTATATATATAATTTCTGGCCTCGCGAAGGAGAAAGCATCGCTCAAGCTTGGGGGAGGCTTAAATCAATGTTATATTCATGCCCCAATCATGATCTCCCGAGAGAAATAATTATGCAAAATTTATATGCTCGGCTTTCTGAAAACAATCGCATCATGCTCGATACTTCTTGTGCTGGCTCTTTTATGATGAAGACTATTGAATTTAGATGGAATTTATTGGATAGAATTAAACACAACTCTGAAGATTGGGACCTCGACGAAGGTAAAGAGTCAGGTATGACACCTAAGTTTGGTTGTGTTAAATCTTTTATGGACACCGATATTTTCCGTAAGTTTAGCACTAAATATGGACTTGACTATGAGATAGTAGCTTTTTTCTGTGAATCTTTTGCTACTTATGTTGATATCCCTAAGGAGAAGTGGTTTAAATATCATCCTCCCATAGAAGTAAAAGTAGCTGCACCTATTAAAGTTGAAGAAAAGACTATCACTTATAATGATCCTATTGTTCCTACTTCTTATGTTGAGAAACCACCTTTCCCTGTTAGAGGAAAGGATCATGCCAAAGCTTCAACTGTTGTTCGTAAAAGCAATATTAGAACTTATACACCTCATGAGCAAGTTAAAGTAGAACCTAATATTGCTATTGTTAAAGATCTCTTGTCTGATAATATTGATGGGCATGTTATTCAGTTCGAAGGTGAAACTGCTAGAATTGCTAAACCTTGTGCTAAAGATAAACATAGACCTGTGGTAGGCGTGCCTGTTATTTCTGTTAAAATAGGAGATCATTGTTATCATGGCTTATGTGATATGGGTGCCAGTGCTAGTGTTATACCTCATGACTTATACAAAGAAATTATGCATGATATTGCACCTGTTGAGTTAGAAGATATTGATGTCACAATTAAACTTGCTAATAGAGATACTATTTCACCAATTGGAATTGTTAGAGATGTTGAAGTCTTGTGTGGGAAAACTAAATATCCTGCTGATTTTCTTGTTCTTACTTCTCCGCAAGATAGCTTTTGTCCCATTATATTTGGTAGACCCTTCTTGAACACTGTTAATGCTAGGATAGATTGCGAAAAGAATGTTGTTACTATTGGCTTGGATGATATGGTTCATGAGTTTAATTTTTCTAAATTTATTAAACAACATCGTGAGGAAGAATTACCTAGTAAGGATGAAATTATTGGTCTTGCTTCTATTGGCGTACCTCCTAGTGATCCTTTAGAACACTATTTACTAGACCATGAAAATAATATGTTCATGAATGAAAGAAGGGAAATAGATGAAGTATTCTTTAAAAAGGAACCTATTCTGCAACACAATTTGCCTGTTGAAAATTTAGGAGATCCTCCTCCACCCAAGGGTGATCCCGTGTTTGAGATTAAACCGTTGCCTAATAATCTTAAATATGCTTATCTTGATGAAAAGAAGATATATCCTGTTATTATTAGTGCTAACCTTTCATAGCATGAAGAAGAAAGATTATTGAAAACTCTGAAGAAGCATCGTGCTGCTATTGGATATACTCTTGATGATCTTAAAAGCATTAGTCCCACTCTATGTCAACATAAAATAAATTTGGAAGCAGATGCCAAACCAGTTCGTGATCCTCAACGACGTCTGAATCCTAAAATGAAAGAAGTGGTAAGAAAAGAAATACTTAAGCTTCTGGAGGCAGGTATAATCTATCCCGTTGCTGATAGTGAGTGGGTAAGTCCTGTCCATTATGTCCCTAAGAAGGGAGGTATTACTGTTGTTCCTAATGATAAAGATGAATTGATCCCACAAAGAATTACCATAGTTTATAGGATGGTAATTGATTTCCGCAAATTAAATAAAGCTACTAAGAAAGATCATTACCCCTTACCTTTTATTGATCAAATGCTAGAAAGATTATGCAAGCATACACGTTATTGCTTTCTAGATGGTTATTCTGGTTTCTCTCAAATACCTATGTCGGCTAGAGATCAATCAAAGACTACTTTTACATGCCCTTTTGGTACTTTTGCTTATAGACGTATGCCTTTTGGTTTATGTAATGCACCTGCTACCTTTCAAAGATGCATGATGGCTATATTCTCTGACTTTTGTGAAAAGATTTGTGAGGTTTTCATGGACGACTTTTCCGTCTATGGTTCCTCCTTTGATGATTGCTTGAGAAATCTTGATCGAGTTTTGCAGAGATGTGAAGAAACTAATCTTGTATTGAATTGGGAAAAGTGCCACTTTATGGTTAATGAAGGTATTGTCTTAGGGCACAAAGTTTCTGAAAGAGGTATTGAAGTTGATAAAGCCAAGGTTGATGCTATTGAAAATATGCCATGTCCCAAGGACATCAAAGGTATAAGAAGTTTCCTTGGTCACGCTGGATTTTATAGGAGGTTCATTAAGGACTTCTCAAAAATTTCTCGGCCTCTGACTAATTTATTGCAAAAAGATATAACATTTGTCTTTGATGATGATTGTGTAGAAGCATTTGAAATACTTAAGAAAGCATTAGTCTCTGCACCTGTTGTTCAGCCACCTGATTGGAATTTACCCTTTGAAATTATGTGTGATGCTAGTGATTATGCTGTAGGTGCTGTTCTAGGGCAAAGAGTTGATAAGAAATTAAATGTTATTCATTATGTTAGTAAGACTCTAGACAATGCTCAAAGAAATTATGCTACTACTGAAAAAGAGCTTTTAGCAGTTGTATTTGCTTGTGATAAGTTCAGATCTTATATTGTTGATTCTAAAGTAACTATTCAAACTGATCATGTTGCTATTAAATACCTTATGGAAAAGAAAGATGCTAAACCTAGACTTATTAGATGGGTTCTCTTGTTACAAGAATTTGATTTGCATATTGTTGATAGAAAGGGAGCTGAGAACCCCGTTGTAGACAACTTGTCTAGGTTAGAAAATATTCTTGATGACCCACTGCCTATTAATGATAACTTTCCTGATGAACAATTAAATGTTATAAGTACTTCTCGTAGTACTCCATGGTATGCTGATTATGCTAATTATATTGTTGCCAAGTTTATACCACCTAGCTTCACATACCAGCAAAAGAAAAAGTTCTTCTATGATTTGAGACATTACTTTTGGGATGACCCACATCTTTATAAAGAAGGAGTAGATGGTGTTATTAGACGTTGTGTACCTGAGCATGAATAGGAATAGATCCTACACAAGTGTCATTCCGAGACTTATGGAGGACACCACACTGGAGATAGAACTGCACATAAGGTACTGCAATCTGGTTTTTATTGGCCTACTCTCTTCAAGGATGCCCGTAAGTTTATCTTGTCTTGTGATGAATGTCAAAGAATTGGTAATATTAGTAGATGTCAAGAAATGCCTATGAATTATGCTCTTGTTATTGAACCGTTTGATGTTTGGGGCTTTGATTATATGGGACCTTTTCCTGCCTCTAATGGATACACACATATTTTAGTTGCTGGTGATTACGTTACTAAGTGGGTAGAAGCTATTCCAACTAGTAGTGTTGATCATAACACTTCTATTAGAATGCTTAAAGAAGTTATTTTTCCGAGGTTTGGAGTCCCTAGATATTTAATGACTGATGGGGGTTCACACTTTATTCATGGTGCTTTCCGTAAAATGCTTGCTAAATATGATGTTAATCATAGAATTGCATCTCCTTATCACCCACAGTCTAGTGGTCAAGTAGAGTTGAGCAATAGAGAGCTCAAATTAATTTTGCAAAAGACTGTTAATAGGTCTAGAAAGAATTGGTCCAAGAAACTTGATGATGCATTATGGGCTTATAGAACTGCATATAAAAATCCTATGGGTATGTCTCCATATAAAATGGTTTATGGAAAAGCATGTCACTTACCCCTCGAACTAGAACATAAGGCGTATTGGGCTATTAAAGAACTCAACTATGATTTTAAACTTGCAGGTGAGAAGAGGTTATTTGATATTAGCTCACTTGATGAATGGAGAACCCAGGCTTATGAAAATGCCAAGTTGTTTAAAGAAAAAGTTAAAAGATGGCATGACAAAAGGATACAAAAGCGTGAGTTTAATGTAGGTGATTATGCATTGCTATACAACTCTCGTTTAAGATTTTTTGTAGGAAAACTTCTCTCTAAATGGGAAGGCCCCTATGTTATCGAAGAGGTCTATTGTTCCGGTGCCATAAAAATCAACAACTTCGAGGGCACAAATCCAAAGGTGGTAAACGGTCAAATAATTAAACATTACATCTCAGGTAATCCCATAAATGTTGAAACCAATATTATTGAAACCGTAACCCCAGAGGAATACATAAGGGACACTTTCCGGAACGTTTCAGACTCTGAAAAGGAATAGGTATGTGGTACGGTAAGTAAACCGACTCCAAAACAATTTTAAGGCAATATTTCTCTGTTTTGGAATATTTAGAAAAATAGAAAAATAAGTAGCAGTCCGGGAAGGACACGAGGGCCCCACGAGGGTGGTGGGCGCGCCCTACCCCCCTGGGCGTGCCCCCTACCTCGTGAGCACCCCTTGTGCCTTCCGGACTTCGTTTTCTTGCACGTTACGTATTTTGGTCGGTAAAAATTCATCATATAATCTCCTGAAGGTTTTGACTCCCGTATCACGCAAACCTCCTCTATTCTTGTTTCGAGCTGTTTTCTGTCAGGGTTTTTTAGGCTAGGCATCATGTCGTCTCTCTCCTCCAACAACGGTGACAACGATGCTTGGCTAATGAAGATAGATCTGAAGAGGGAAGAACCCACGAGGGTCAACAAGGATGAAAGGATCAAGAAGGCCATGGAGCATCAAGCTCCGGCAGCAAAAGACATCCTTCAACTTGATCATGACCTTCTTACCCCAACCGAGATCGAAGCTTTCAAGATGATTGAGTTAGCTCGTATACAAAACAAGTATCTCACACAAGAAAATATTTTGTTGAAGGAGCATATTGTCGCACTCAAGGGCATTATTTGCAAGCTGGAGGACCTATTACGCTCGATGTGCGATTATCCGTCACCACCACCTTCTTCACCAACAAAGAAGGAGATATAATCACATGGGTATGGGCACTCCCCTTGGCAACTACCAAGCTTGGGGGAGGTGCCCCGGTATCGTATCACAATCACAACTCCTATCTTTATCGTTTTTCTTAGTTCGATCCTATTAGTAGTATCTTGATCTAGTAGAATAAAGTTTATGGCATGATCTAGTTTTGAGTTTTGCTTTATGATCTCTCTTTGTAATCGAGTCCGTGAGCTATATATAATAAAGATTAGTGTTGAGTCAAGGGCTTTATTATTTTGCCATGATCTTGGGTGAATAAAAGAAAAGAGAAAAAGAATAAAAAGAAACAAAGAGTTCATATTGATCTTATTGAGAGTAATGACTTCACATAGAAAGAGTATGATGACTAAAAGTTGTTGGGAGTTGGCAGACATAGCTTTGGTCATTGTTGCAATCAATAGGAAGTAATAAGGAAAGGGAGGTTTTCACATATAGATATATTATCATTGACATCTTTTATGATTGGGAGCACTCATTAAAATATGACATGCTAAAGAGTTGATGTTGGACAAGGAAGATAACGTAATGAGTTATGTCTTTCTTATATCTGAGATAAAGTATGTTGTCATGGATCCTCTAACTTGTTGAGTTTGCCTTTCCCCCTCATGCTAGCCAAAATTCTCAGCACCAAGTAGAAATACTACTTGTGCTTCCAAAATCCCTAAACCAGTTTTGCCATGAGAGTCCACCATATCTACCTATGGATTGAGTAAGATCCTTCAAGTAAGTTGTCATCGGTGCAAAGCAATAAAAATTGCTCTAAATATGTATAATCGATTGGTGTGGGAGAAATAAGCTTTATACGATCTTGTGATGCGGAAGTAATAAAAGCGGCAAACTGCATAATAAAGGTTCATATCACAAGGGGCAATATAAAGTGACGTTCTTTCGCATTGAGATTTTATACATCCAACCATAAAAGCGCATGGCAACCTCTGCTTCCCTCTATGAAGGGCCTATCCTTTATCATTATCTTCTACCTTATGCAAGAGTCATGGTGATCTTCACCTTTTCCTTTTCATTTTATCCTTTGGCAAGCTCAGCATGTTGGAAAGAACATGATATATATATATCTAATTGGATGTAGGGGAGCATGAACCATTATTGTTGACATTACCCTTGAGGTAAAAGGTTGTGGGGCAAAACTATAAGCCCCTATCTTTCTCTGTATCTGATTAAAACTCCGTAACCACAACTATTGCATGAGTGTTAGCAATTATGGAGGAGTAAATGGTAGTTGAGTATGTGGACTTGCTTTTTAGCTCTGACATAGACTCTTTCCGATGTTATGACAAATTGCAATTGCCTCAATGACTGATATTATAGTTTGTCGGAGCCCAATAAGGTTTATGATTTATACTTTTGCATTGTGAATAGATCATCACTTGAACATAAGTAATCATATGACAAAATCTATATATGTTGCTGTTATGAGAATAATCATGATGCCTTCATGTCCGTATTTTATTTTTATCAACGCCTCTACCTCTAAACATGAGGACATATTTATTGTTATTGGCTTTTCGCTTGAGGACAAGCGAGGTCTAAGCTTGGGGGAGTTGATATGTCCATTTTGCATCATGATTTTATATCGATATTTATTGCATTATGGACTGTTATTTCACTTTATGTCACAACACTTATGGCTATTCTCTCTTATTTTACAAGGTTTACATAAGGAGGGAGAATGCCGGCAATTGGAATTCTGGGCTGGAAAAGGAGCAAATATTAGAGACCTATTCTGCGCAACTCCAAAAGTCCTGAAACTCCACGGAATGTCTTAAAATAAATGAAGAAAAATCCTCGCCAAAGATGAAGGCCAGGGGGCCCACACCCTGCTCACGAGGGTGGGGGGCCCGTCCCCCTAGGGCGCGCCCCCTACCTCGTGGGCCCCCTGGTGGCTCTGCGACGTCCATCTTCTCCTATATGAAGTCTTTCGATGAGAAAAAAATAGAAAGGAACTTTTCGGGACGAGACTCCGCCGCCACGAGGCGGAACCTTGGCGGATCCAATCTAGAGCTCCAACAGAGCTGTTCTGCCGGGGAAACTTCCCTCCCGGAGGGGGAAATCATCACCATCGTCATCACCAACGCCCCTCTCATCGGGAGAGGGCAATCTCCATCAACATCTTCACCAGCACCATCCCATCTCCAAACCCTAGCTCATCTCTTGTATCCAATTCTTGTCTCAAAGTCCGGGATTGGTGCTAGTAGGTTGCTAGTAGTGTTGATTACTCCTTGTAGTTGATGCTAGTTGGTTTATTTGGTGGAAGATCATATGTTCAGATCCTATATGCATATTATTACCCCTCTGATTATGAACATGAATATGCTTTGTGAGTAATTACGTTTGTTCCTGAGGACAAGGTAGAAGTCTTGCTATTAGTAGTCATGTGAATTTGGTATTCGTTTGATATTTTGATAAGATGTATGTTGTCTAGCCTCTAGTGGTGTTATGTGAACGTCGACTACATAACACTTCACCATTATTTGGGCCTAGAGGAAGGCATTGGGAAGTAATAAGTAGATGATGGGTTGCTAGAGTGACAGAAGCTTAAACCCTAGTTTATGCGTTGCTTCGTAAGGGGCTGATTTGGATCCACATGTTTCATGCTATGGTTAGGTTTACCTTAATACTTTTGTTGTAGTTGCGGACGCTTGCAATAGAGGTTAATCATAAGTGGGATGCTTGTTCAAGTAAGAAAATCACCCAAGCACCGGTCCACCCACATATCAAATTATCAAAGTATCGAACGCGAATCATATGAACATGATGAAAACTAGCTTGACGATATTCCCATGTGTCCTCGGGAGCGCTTTTCCCATTATAAGAGTTTATTCCGGCTTGTCCTTTGCTACAAAAAGGATTGGGCCACCTTGCTGCACTTTATTTACTTTTGTTACTTGTTGATCGTTACAATTTATCTTATCACAAAACTATCTGTTACCACTTATTTCAGTACTTGCAGAGAATACCTTGCTAAAAACTGCTTATCATTTCCTTCTGCTCCTCGTTGGGTTCGACACTCTTACTTATCGAAAGGACTACGATAGATCCCCTATACTTGTGGGTCATCAGCCGTACAGTGCGGTGGTATTCAAGAGCTCAACCACAAACGACAACAGAAATTTGGCTTCCCTTACAATTTTGCTCGTTCATTATCGCACACGGTTCATCTCTGTCGCTTCCGGAAACAGTGTGCGCTGAGCCTATTGTGTGTTGCGTTATGATTGGCTGAAACCCGAACCACGCGGATCGTGCATGTGCACCGTTGGATGCGCCGCGATCGAACGACAATCCACGTCCCTCACATCACACCCGTGCACCTGTAGCTGGATTGGATTTATATGCGCTAAATGCCTAGAAATGCACATAATCCCCTAAATATGGTAAATGAGCCTGGAAAAATGCCAAATTTGAACACGGTGATTTGCAGGGTGTATGTTTGTCGTAGAAAAAAACTCCAGGACAAAGAACGAAGAAAATTTGGATTCCCCTTCAATCTTGAGGATTTCCCTTTTGAAAGCATGGAACTTCCTCGGTGATGGTTTGATTTATGAAGGGCATGCATGACAACATAAGCCAAACCTTCTCAAATTTTTACCAAGGCATGGTGAGGTCATACCATGGCACCCTGCCAGGCGTCATGTTTTTTAAGTATTTATTTCATTTTTATAGTGTGCAAACCCAACAAACAGACATTTGTGGTTGACTATTGCCACACATTTCATCGAAATATCTGTCCATTCCTTCTAAAAGGCATGCGAATTTACTAAATGACACGAGCATGCTTTTCTAGGCCGTTCTTGTGGACCCTTTCATGCATCGACTGTTTGAACTTGAATTATGCGCATTAATGCCTAGGAAATGTACATAATCCCTAAATATGTCAAACGGAAAAGTGCCAAATTTGAACATGGTGATTTGCAGGTTGTATGTTCATCGTAGAGAAAAACTCGTGGACAAAGGACAAAGGAAATTTGGATGCCCCCTTAAATCTTGGTGATTTCCCCCTTGAAACCATGAAACTTCCTCGGTGATGGTTTGATTTATGAAAGGCGCGCATCACGACATAAGGAAAACATTCTCCAATTTTTACCAGGGCATGGTGAGGCCATACCATGACACCAAGCCAGGCGTCTTGTTTACCAACCATGTGTTTCATTTTTTGTATAGTTGTTAACCGAGTAAACAACGCGTTTATGGTTGACTATTGCCACACATTTCCTTGAAATATCTACCCATTCCTTGTAAAAGGCATGAGAATGTGCTAAATAACACGAGCATGGTTTTCCAGACCGTTCTTGTGCACCTTTTCATGCACTGATGGTTCGAATTTGAATTATGTCCATTAATGCCTAGAAAATGCACATAATCCCCTAAATATTGTAAATGAGCCCGTGAAAATGTCAAGTTTGAACATGTTGCATTTGAGGCGGTATGTTGATCATTGGAAAAAAACTGAATGACAAACTAGGACAGAAATTAGGATTCCCCTTCAATCTTGGGGATTTTCCCTCTCGAAAGCATGGAACTTCCTCGATGATGGTTTGATTTTTTAAGGGCGTGCATGACGACATAAGCCAAACCTTCTCAAATATTTACTAGGCATGGTGAGGTCATACCATGGCACCATGCCAGGCGTCATGTTTCTTAAGCATTTATTTCATTTTTTCTATAGTTGAAAACCCAACAAACAAACATTTGCGGTTGACTATTGCGACAAATTTCATCGAAATATCTGTCCATTCCTTGTAAAAGGCATGAGAATTTACTAAATGGCACGAGCATGGTTTTCTAGGCCATTCTTGTGGACCCTTTCATGCATCGATTGTTTGCACTTGAATTATGCACATTAATGCTTAGGAAATGCACATAATCCCCTAAATATGGCAAATGAACCCGGAAAAGTGCCAAATTTGAACACGGTGATTTGCTGGTTGTATGCTCATCATAGAAAAAAACTCGTGGACAAAGGACAAAGGAAATTTGGATCCCCCTTCAATCTTGGTGATTTCCCCCTCGAAACCATGAAACTTCCTTGGATGATGGTTCATTTTATGAAAGGCACGAATCACGACATAAGGAAAACATTCTACAATTTTTACCAGGGGCATGGTGAGGCCATACCATGGCACCATACCACGCGTCATGTTTTCCAACGATGTGTTTGATTTTTTGTATAGCACGAGCATGGTTTTCCAGACCGTTCTTGTGCACCTTTTCATGCACCGATTGTTCGAATTTGAATTATGTGCATAATTAATGCCTAGAAAATGCACAGAATCCCTTAAATATGGTAAATGAGTTTGGAAAAATGTCAAATTTGAACACGTTTCATTTGAGGCGGTATGTTGATCATTGGGAAAAAAATCTGAAAGACAAACTAGGACGGAAATTTGGATTCCCCTTCAATCTTGGTGATTTCCCTCTCGAAAGCATTGAACTTCCTCGATGGTGGTTCGATTTATGAAGGGCATGCATGATGACATAAATCAAACCTTCTTAGCTTTTAACTAGGGCACGGTGAGGCCATACCATGGCACCATGCCAGCCGTCATGTTTTCCAAGCACATATTTCATTGTTCTATAGTTGATAACCCAGTAAATGACGTGTTTGTGGTTGACTCCATTGAAATCTCTGCCCATTCCTTGTAAAAGGCTTGAGAAATTACTAAATACCATGAGTATGGTTTTTCTAGACCGTTCTTGTGCACCCTTTCATGCACCAATTGTTTGAATTTGAATTATGTGCATTAATGCCTACAAAATGCACATAATCCCCTAAATATTGTAAATGAACCCGGAAAAAGTGTCAAATTTGAACACGGTGATTAGTAGGGTTTTTGTTCATCATAGAAAAAAAACTCATGGATGAAAGACAAAGCAAATTTGGATTCCCATTCAATCTCGGTGATTTACTATCGCACACGGTTCATCTCCATCGCCTCTGCGAACCATGTGTGTTCACTCACACATGCAAAAGGAAAAGAAAACCCTCGCCCACTTCATCCCCACTCACTCGCCGCTGACTCCTCCGCAACTCTGCACCCTAAGCTCGACGGCTGTTGGCGGCGGCTGTAGGTCGCGCTCCAAACAGTCCCGGATTTCACCTCCATCGCTTTCCGCCGCCTATCTGCACCGACATTCTAGACTCTGGCCGACTGGGGTTTTCTGCGGGATTGGGCCAGGGATTTTTCTCATGGAGAAGTTAATCAACTTAATTAGTGAAATATTCACTCATCTCTTATCGCAGTCCGCTCGTCGTTGTTAATCAACCAGCAGAAATCGCCATGGAATCATTTTTGTTCTAGCTGATTCGTGGGTGTTCATTCATGTGTGCACAGTGCGAGCACAAATCGGGCAACTATGGTCGTGGCCAGTCGGAAACGAAGTTCTATCTCACCATTCCGGATGACTTCAGGGAGTGCTCGGTATGTTCAATCTCAACCTACCACGGTCGGCATGGCCTAAATTTGTGAACATATACCGTCTGTTGCTACATTATCTATATGTTTGCATCAAATCTTTGCTACATTATCTATTTGTAATTCTATATTTTTGTACTTTGCTTGCATCTATATATGGATATGTTCTATCAGTTACTCCCATATTTGCATCTTGCTCGGTTATTTCAATATATCTAATTTACGATCTTAATTTTCATTTCAAGCAGTACATCTCTTGCTTTGCAAGAATAGGAGTAGAAGGAAATCTTGGGCTTTACTTTGCTAATGACTCCTAGGATGTCATATTGACAACGCAACATGGGTTTACAATGATGGTTAGCGTAAACTTGATAAAGATGGTCACTCCTATTTTAATGCGGACCTTTGGGGAAAAATGTCTAAGTGTTATGAACTGAAAGCTGGCAATAAAATTCTAGTGCGTGCACCACAACCTGGTCTAATTAACATGGATGTTTACTTCCCCAACGTCATCAGCCGATCAAAGTCTGATCGAGGTTAGTGTCCTTTCAACTTTCTCCATGCTGTCATATTACTATTTAAGCAACCAATTGATCACTATTTAAGCAACCAATCGTGATATCATATTCTGACTCCGTTCCTAGGCAGTAACAAATTTTGTTTACCAATTTATGCACACCATATATTCTTCTGCCATGTTCTGAATAAATAATACCTTTCCACCTTTTAAGCAGGTGTAACATCCCAAAATTCTAAATTTTGGAATGTTATAATAAATAGATAGATTGATTGTTTGTTTGATTGCTGTGTGATTGACTGAGTGAAATTCAAAACTTTTTGAAAGTTAAATGAGAGGGAATAAAAGAACTTTCCCAAAATTTCATTCTGCATTTTGATCCCCGTGAATTCAAATTCTTTTCAAATACAAAACCCTAGAGAGAAGATATGACTTCTTCCATTTAAATAAATGATAAAGGGTTTTGAAAAGATTTGAATTTCATTTGAAAATATTTCAAATTCAGAACTTTAAGCAACTCAATGATTTTCATAAGAGAAGATAAAATGACTTCTTCAAAACATATGAAATACGAGTTGGAAGTTTAAAAGGATCAAATTCAAAGTCCTTTTGGAAATTATTTCTAATTTGGGTTATTTGGGTTTTATTCAAATTATTTTTCTCCAAAAGTAAAATATACGGAAAATAGTGTAACATGATTCCCTACAATAGAAAATTGGAGAGAAATTAATTTGAAATCATTTTGGAATTTTAAAAGGATTTTTAGTGGGTTTTATTGTATCAGTAGCATTGTTTGATTTATTTGAATTTTTGTAGATTTTATTTAAAGTTATAAAAATGTTCATGTTGTAGAAAATTGTTTTCTGAAAATTTTGATATATTATATGCCTATATAATATTTTTATTTATTTTGGTTTTGTTATTTTTGTTGTCTGGAAAATAATGTCTTTTTTTAAGAAAACTTCCTCCTCCGCCGAACTGGGTCGGCCCAGCTAGTCACCAGGCCACGGCCCAGCCCAGCGCCCGAGTGCCCGCGCCCCGCACCGCCTACGGCTCGCTCGCTCGCTCGCAGCCCCGATCGCACCTACCTTGTCAGCCACCGACAGGTGGGACCCACCTGTCAGGTCCATCCTCGACCTCGCGCCAGGAGTCCGTCTTCCCCACGCGTCGCCGACCGTCGCCGTGTCCGACTCGAACTCCGCCCCTGCCTTGCCCCCTCACCCACGCATCGCCCTCGCCGCCTCCTATATATAGCCAGGCCCTGGCCTCGTTTTTCCTCTAACCGGAAGGCCCGAGACCCTCCCCACGCTCCATGCGAACTCGCCGGAGTTCGCGAGATGCAACAAGCTCCGATGCCAAGCCCCGCGCCGTTCCAACGCCGAAGACGAGCGCCGCCACCACCATCGGCTTCAGCCCCGCGCGCCGCTTCTCCCCGACTCCGCGGACACGCCGGAGGACCACCGGAGCAGCCACCCCGACGACCCCGACGCCGCTGCCGTCTTCTTCGTCGTCGCCAGTGACCTCCACCATCGCGGTACACCTCGAAGCCCCCTCGGCCGTCCGATTCATTTTAGATGGCCCCGATTAAATCCATTTGTTTTTTTGAACTGTTAACCACTAATTCGCGAGCGTTCGTTGGTTAGGCCTTAGTAGCGAACGTTTTTCACCTAATAGGTTTCTGTAGTGAACGTTCATTATTTAGTCTTTTTCTTTTTCTTTTAATTCCGGCCAGGGACCTATCAGTGATGATTTTCTTTACAGATTAGTCCCTATTCTTCAAACGGTCATAACTTTTCACTCGTTTGTCCAAATCCAACGAAACCAATGCCCACTTCTTCGTTATGATCCCCTCTATCCAGTAAAACAACTTAAACATGTTTTTGAAAATTTTAAAATTTGAATTAGACCAGATTTGAATTCAAACTTCGTTCGATCGTAACTTGAGTTTTATAACTCTGTTTTAGTTGATTCTTTTTGCTTTTCGAAGCTCTTGACCTAAACTTTCTGATAAGGCCAAATTCATACAATTTTGGTACTGTTAGAAATTGTTTTATGTTGCAAGAGTTATTTTCTTGGTTTTGATGTTTTCCGAATTGTTTTATTCGTTCTTTCCGACCTTTTGAGTGATTGCTTATGTGTGGTTACTATTGATTGCTTACAATAGATTGACCGGAATGTGACGAGTAGAACTATCAAGAGTTATGAGTGCGAATCATCTTCATCAACATTGCAGGCAAGTTCACACTTTGATCATACTTTCCATTACCCAGTTTTATGCATTAGTTTCAACCCTCAAACATTGCATGATTAGGATCTAATTAAATTGTGGGTTTTGG
This sequence comes from Triticum dicoccoides, assembly GCF_002162155.2. Classification (NCBI taxonomy): domain Eukaryota; kingdom Viridiplantae; phylum Streptophyta; class Magnoliopsida; order Poales; family Poaceae; genus Triticum; species Triticum dicoccoides. The sequence goes on along the minus strand of NC_041386.1, from coordinate 122,560,477 downwards.
AAAGTAGATGAGGTAGTACCTATTACCTATTTTATTATCAAACCCTTGGGAGTTACTATTACGTTGATTATATTGCTATGCTATGCTCGTGGAAGTGGGTTGGGTTTGAGAGTATTCATGACAGATGTGAGATTGTTAATTAATGGTTTACTTAAGGTGGCAACTTTAACACACATTTGGGTGGATTGAGGCACCTGGGTATTCCAGCGATTGCCTATCTAGGCAACTGGGTATTCCAGCGATTGCCTGTTTTTCTTTTGGACCGCCACCCAGGCTCAAAGGGATCATGAGATTATTCATACTAGAAACTTCCGTGTGCAGCCACAAGCTATTATGGGCTCTAGCATAGTTGACTGAGTCGTGCAGTCTACCCGTTCGTAAGGTGCTAGCGCTTCTGAAAGACTATGTCTCGGTCATCCGTTTCTCAAACATCATGTAGTGCGAGAATCCTAATGGAGGAGATTGAGTCTTGTGGGAAAAAATGCGCAAACCTCTGCAGAGTGTATAAACTAATCATGATTAGCCGTGTCCCCAGTTATGGACGTTTTGAGTATCTAGTACTTGGATTATCATGTGAATCTCATCATGTGACTTTAATTAATTTTGTTGGGTTTTAATGATGATATTTAATTGGGATTGAGAGGGTGTCTACACTCTCAATGTTTAAAAACCACCATGATAGTTAAATAAAATTTATTCCTTTGTAGTAGGCAAAAATTGGCTTTTCGCAAAAAACCATTTAACCATAGAGCTTTTCCACCAGCCATATATGCATGTAGTGATAGCCATTGTTCATCATTCTCTATGGTGTGAATTTGCCAGTACATTCAATGTACTGACCCTTTGTGGCTGCAACGTCTCATGTTGCAGGATTATCTTACGACGAGTAAGTGATACGTTAGGGTTACGATTTCTACACTCAACTTTGCCGTTGGTGTTGATGGGAATCCACAACCTTGTTACTTCCGCTATTTGGACTGAGGTAATAGTATTTACGTTACTTTATACATGTGATTTACCTCTGTTATAAATCCTCGAGTACTGTGTGTGTCAGCATACCGATCCAGGGATGACACTTAAGCACAGAGACTTGATCCATTGGGGTCGGGTCGCTACAAGATGGTATCAGAGCACATGTTGACTGTAGGACGTGACCCTAGAAACTGGCAAGCCCATAGGAAAAGATTTTTTCTACAACTTCCTCTTCAAAAAAGATCTTTTACCTCTCCTCTCTTCTGAGCTTATTCAAATATTCCCTTTAGTGAGACCATACCCCTTTCCCCTTTTGACCACAAAGATTCGACTGATGAGACCGTCCCAAGAAGTACAAGATATCGGACAACTAAGACCACTTCGGAATGAAGAGGATTTTACCGTGCATTATGGTAATGGAAACTATGATGGTTGAAGACTCCGAAGACTAGGAGAATTTGAAGGCTTTGAAGAATTTCCAGATTGGTATGACCAGGGAAGGTTACCCTTATGGAATTTATCGGACTATTGAAGCTGTCAATACCCGAGATCAAGGTGTATCGGAGAAAGACCGGAACATGGAGCATGAGAACTCAAAATTTTGTCAAGAAAACCATAAGGTAGGAGATATCAATTATGGAAGATAGCTCATGGCAATGACAAGGGCAGAAACACGGCTATCCCTGATGATATCGCCCGCTTATGCTATTTGTCACCATGCTGAGTTAAGCATGCATATGCAGGGAAGGATTGGATGGTAGAAGGCTGATGGAGCATCTATCAGCAAGATAAAGTTTTAAACCTTAGCTGGTGTATCGCCAGGATCTGGAGTGATACATCAAGAAGTTTAAGATGGACTGGTAGGAAGTCATATTTGACAAGGAGGCCATTCATGAAGAACTTAGGACCTAGAAGCTGAAGTAGCCAAATTGGAGGAACAAAACCTCGAGATACCGGAGAATTGTCAGCAACTGAAGGATAGTAGGACCATGGTTCATGCCAAGGATGTTGAAACCCAGAAGTTTGGAACGCAACCCCAGAACATTAAAGGACGTCACGAGGGACTTCGCGTTAACAGAGATGATCTGGCAAAAGAACTTGAGAAGGATAAGCATGATCGAAAGAAGTCATCGGAGACATGAGCATGATTTGAAGAGTTTGGCGATGTTGACTTTTAGAAGACCAAACCCCAGTTATATCCCTACGTTAGATGCGACGATTGTGAGCTGTCATTGTTTGATGTTTTTCCGACAACCACAATAAAAATCTGTCTTTTCAAAACGGTTGTTTGTATTGTGTGTATCCCTCTCTATATCTCTTATCTCACCCCAAACCCTTGGACCCAATAGAGGATGAATGGAGATGAGCTTGTATTTTCTGGACCGATGAGTCAGTTGGAGACAGACCGATGGATTCAGAACATGGAGGATCACATGAAGAATAACCATATAGTTGTAAAGGATATGACCCATCATGCTCTTTAGTGCTTTGAAAGAGGTGCTGCTACTTGGTGGAGGATGTACCAAACCATCAATGGATGGCAAAGAGTAACCACTTGGAAAGAATTTAAGTTGACTTTGCCAAAGTCTCGGTTTGTGTCCCAGAAGTTGAAGCCTTATGGAAATGATATGAAGAAGCATTGTGCATGCAAGCTTTGTGGAGAAATAGGACACAACCATAAGGAACACAATGATGAATGCCCTAATTGTGAAGGAAGTCCCCCAGTTGAAGAATGACCAACTAGGCAGATTACTTGTTTCTTGTGTGAAGGGACTACCCACTATCCTGCTCAGTATCACATTTACCCCATGGTACAACGAACCATCCAGTAGAAGAAAGAAGTAATGAAAGGAGACCTCATGGAAATTTTAGAAGAAGCTGTGATGAAGGAAGAGATGGAGGACACATCTAAAGAAGACCCGAGTAAACCCTACACTAAGTCTTGCTATTCATGTGGAGAAGAAGGACACATCTCCCAAAATTGTTTGAACGGGGATCTAGTAGTATTCCCGATAGAGGAAGTAGAGTATGACCCACAGGAAATAGAAGCCCTAATTGGAACGAAAAAGTCCAGAAAGAGAAGCAAAGTGGATTCCAGGAAGGATCTGAGTCATATCACCTGTTATAGGTGCAAGGAGTCAGGGCACTACCTCAGCAGTTGCCCAAAAAGGAAACCTCGAGACTTGTCAGAAGTAATATGTTTTCGTTGTAAGGGAGCATGGCACTTTGCCAGAGAATGCCCCAAGGAGAAGGAGACTTTTGCTAGATAGTTGAGTTTGCAACAAAATAAATGGAGTAGTAGAAGTGAGAACATTTTCTTTTATATCGAGGTGTTAAGTTGAGATTCTAATCAATTGAGAGTGAATAAAGTTAGCATCGTTGGTACTGATATGGATTTTATGAGTTGTTACTCTATGAAGAAAGATTTTGACCATTTTGAGGATATAGGAAATATGGTCTATGGAAGATTTATGCATTTTAAGTGTGGTAGTACCCTGTAAGAACCCTTGACCCCTGGAAAGGATAAGGATACTCCACTGAGTGGATTTCGGACAAAATGAATACAAGTCTTTTCTCGATATGTGTGATATCCCAAGAGTATGTGGGATGAAGTTGGAAACCATAAGTTGTTTGGACCAAACGTGATCAAGGAGTTAGAAGAGAATGTTAAGTTGATTCAAGATAGATTGAAGGTAGCTCAGTCCAGGCAGAAGAGTTATGCAGACTCAAAAACACAAGGAGGTAGTCTATGAAATTGGAGACGAGGCATGTCTTCGGGTGTCCCCTCTGCGAGGAGTCAAACAATTGGTAGTTAAGGGAAAGTTAGCCCCGAGATTTGTAGGAGCATACAGAGTTTTGGAGCGTATGGGAGAAGTGGCCAACAAGTTGGAGTCACCTGAAAGACTGTCAGGAGTTCATGATGTGTTTCACGTTTCCCAGTTGAAGAAGTGCCATGCAGAGATGGCCAATATTCCCCTGTAAGGACGCTTGACAGGATAATGATGTTCCACGAAGTAGAATATGGACTTCATAAGTATAAGTTTTTATCTCAGTATGAGGGATATCCCACGAGGATGAAGAGATGAATTACTATTGGATATAAAGGAGGTATGATGTTGGAAATATGGATCAAGGGAAATTCCATGATGAGTCTGAGTAATCACGTCTTAGTTTGGTGCAAATAGAAGGAAGGGAGACAATACAATTGGATGGATTTTAAGTATGCTTGGAAGTTGGAAGTTGGATGTTGGAATAACGATCAACTGCCCCGAGGATGAGTTCAAGGATTACAAGTAATGAGATGGGCCATAACCCACAGGCCCAGGACCTACCAAGATGCAAGCACATTCTTGCTGAAGGAAAAACCCTGGAAGAGGATATACCTTTGTCGACAAACGATTTTATAGGAGTTTACGCAAAACCTAAGAGTTGTGAAGAAACGATAGATGTTTGTTCGGCTTGCAGAATCTACAGATATATCCGAACTTGGTTCGTTGACAAGAGAAATTCTGCAATGCTTGTGAGGATGACCGAGTGATAGAATGCGAGATTCGCTAAACCGTATACAAGGTAATGATTTGGGTGCGGGATGGATTGATCACCATACCAACTTACTCTTATTATTCGCCTTGCTATATGGGATGGTAAATCTGAGTGACTTACCTATAGTAGAGAGACGACGATATTAAACCTTGTTTAAACCTTAGAATGGTATCGAAATTTTTCCCTTGTACACGGCAACTTTTTCCAACCGTAAGTTATACGGTGAGGATCAACCCAGACCCATTTCCTGCAGGAGAAACCATAAATTGTTGACCACCATGAGATATCGATAGTTGTTTAGTATTGGCGCCAGACCCAATCTTGGAATAACCTTACCAGGATGAAAGTACAGTAGAATTGAGGAAAAGGTTATGCCACTATCGGAAGAGCCCAGAGAAGGAATTATCCTTACGATCTGAGAAGACCGACACTGTCAAGAATAAGGATGGAGTATATGAGTTTTGATGGAACAGTAACCATGATTCTAAGGGTGGTAGCACCCCAGACCCCTGTGATGATCGATGGATTTTGAGAAGACCCCCAAACCCTAACCTTTTTCTTGCTAGCCTCTCCGAATCTCGAGGACGAGATTCATTTTAAGGGTGGTAGGTTTGTAACATCCCAAAATTTTAAATTTTGGAATGTTATAATAAATAGATAGATTGATTGTTTGTTTGATTGTTGTGTGATTGATTGAGTGAAATTTGAAACTTTTTGAAAGTTAAATGAGAGGGAATAAAAGGACTTTCCCAAACTTTCATTCTGCATTTTGATCCCCATGAATTCAAATTCTTTTCAAATACAAAACCCTAGAGAGAAGATATGACTTCTTCCATTTAAATAAATGATAAAGGGTTTTGAAAAGATTTGAATTTCATTTGAAAATATTTCAAATTCAGAACTTTAAGCAACTCAATGATTTTCATGAGAGAAGATAAAATGACTTCTTCAAAACATATGAAATATGAGTTGGAAGTTTAAAAGGATCAAATACAAAGTCCTTTTGGAAATTATTTCCAATTTAGAGTTATTTGGGTTTTATTCAAATTATTTTTCTCCAAAAATAAAATATACGTAAAATAAGGTAACATGATTCCCTACAATAGAAAATTGGAGAGAAATTAATTTGAAACTATTTTGGAATTTTAAAAGGATTTTTAGTGGGTTTTATTGTATCAGTAGCATTGTTTGATTTATTAGAATTTTTGTAGATTTTATTTAAAGTTATAAAAATGTTCACGTTGTAGAAAATTGTTTTCTGAAAATTTTGATATATTATATGCCTATATAATATTTTTTATTTATTTTGGTTTTGTTATTTTTGTTGTCTGGAAAATAATGTTTTTTTTAAAAAAAAACTTCCTCCTCCACCGAACTGGCCCGGCCCAGCTAGTCGCCAGGCCACGGCCCAGCTAGTCACCAGGCCATGGCCCAGCCCAGCGCCCGAGCGCCCGCGCCCCGCACCGCCTATGGCTTGCTCGCCCGCTCGCAGCCTCGATCGCACGCTGCCTCGTCAGCCACCGACAGGTGGGACCCACCTGTCGGGTCCATCCTCGACCTCGCGCCAGGAGTCCGTCTTCCCCACGCGTCGCCGGTCGTCGCCGTCTCTGACTCGAACTCCGCCCCTGCCTTGCCCCCTCACACACGCATCGCCCTCACCCCCTCCTATATATAGTCAGGCCCCGGCCTCATTTTGCCTCTAACTGGAAGGCCCGAGACCCTCCCCACGCTCCACGTGAACTCACCGGAGTTCGCGAGATGCGACGAGCTCCGCCGCCAAGCCCCACGCCGTTCCGACGCCGAAGACGAGTGCCGCCACCACCATCGGCTTCAGCCCCGTGCGCCGCTTCTCCCGGACTCCGCGGACACACCGGAGGACCGCCGGAGCAGCCACCCCGACGACCCCGAGGCCGCTGCCGTCTTCTTCGTCGTTGCCGGTGACCTCCACCACCGCGGTACACCCCGAAGCCCCCTCGGCCGTCCGATTCATTTTAGATGGCCCCGATTAGATCCATTTGTTTTTTTGAACCGTTAACCTCTAATTCGCGAGCGTTCGTTGGTTAGGCCTCAGTAGCGAACGTTTTTCACCTAATAGGTTTCTGTAGCGAACGTTCATTATTTAGTATTTTTCTTTTTCTTTTAATTCCGGCCAGGGACCTATCAGTGATGATTTTCTTTACAAATTAGTCCCTGTTCTTCAAACGGTCATAACTTTTCGCTCGTTTGTCCAAATCCAATGACACCAACGCCCACTTCTTCGTTATGACCCCCTCTATCCAGTAAAACAACTTAACCATGTTTTTGAAAATTCTGAAATTTGAATTAGACCATATTTGAATTCAAACTTTGTTCGATCGTAACTTGAGTTTTATAACTCCGTTTTAGTTGATTCTTTTGCTAAACTTTCTGATAAGGCCAAATTCATACAATTTTGGTACTGTTAGAAATTGTTTTATGTTGCAAGAGTTATTTGCTTGGTTTTGATGTTTTTCGAATTGTTTTCTTCGTTTTTTCGACCTTTTGAGTGATTGCTTATGTGTGGTTACTATTGCTTGCTTACGATAGATTGACCGGAGTGTGACGAGTAGAACTATCAAGAGTTATGAGTGTGAATAATCTTCATCAACATTGCAGGCAAGTTCACACTTTGATCATACTTTCCATTACCCAGTTTTATGCATTAGTTTCAACCCTCAAACATAGCATGATTAGGATCTAATTAAATTGTGGTTTTGGGAAGTAGATGAGGTAGTACCTATTACCTGTTTTATTATCAAACCCTTGGGAGTTACTATTACGTTGATTATATTGCTATGCTATGCTCGTGGACGTGGGTTGGGTTTGAGAGTATTCATGACAGATGTGAGATTGTTAATTAATGGTTTACTTAAGGTGGCAACTTTAAACACACATCTGGGTGGATTGAGGCACCTGGGTATTCCAGCGATTGGCTATTTAGGCACCTGGGTATTCCAGCGATTCCCTGTTTTTCTTTTGGACCGCCACCCAGGCTCAAAGGGATCATGAGATTATTCATACTAGAAACTTCCGTGTGCAGCCACAAGCTATTATGGGCTCTAGCATAGTTGACTAAGTCGTGCGAACTCTTACAGTGGTAGACTAGCAGATGTAGGGGATGTAGGGGATGTAGGTTGGTACGGTCTACCCGTTCGTAAGGTGCTAGCGCTTCTGAAAGACTATGTCTCGGTCATCCGTTTCTCAAACATCATGTAGTGCGAGAATCCCAACGGAGGAGATCGAGTTGTAACGCCCTCTATGCGGCTATATCTCCTACGTGTCGAAGCACGACTTAGAGGCATAACCGCATTGAAAGCAATGTCGCAAGTAAGGTAATCTTCACAACAACCCATGTAAATAGATAATAAGGTGAAAGGTACATAGTTGGATTACACACGCCACGTCACATAAAGTACATAAATAGCATTACAATCATCCAATACACTCATGGTCCGACTACGGCACCAAAATAAAAGATCAATCCCAACATGCGACACGGTCCCGATCGCCCCAACTGGGCACCACTACTGATCATCAGGGAAAGACATGAAGGAAATATGCCCTAGAGGCAATAATAAAGTTATTATTTATTTCCTTATAATCATGATAAATGTTTATTATTCATGCTAGAATTGTATTAACCGGAAACATAATACATGTGTGAATACATAGACAAACAAAGTGTCACTAGTATGCCTCTACTTGACTAGCTCGTTAACCAAAGATGGTTATGTTTCCTAACCATGAACAATGAGTTGTTATTTGATTAACGAGGTCACATCATTAGTTGAATGATCTGATTGACATGACCCATTCCATTAGCTTAGCACCCGATCGTTAGTATGTTGCTATTGCTTTCTTCATGACTTATACATGTTCCTATAACTATGAGATTATGCAACTCCCGTTTGCCGGAGGAACACTTTGGGTGCTACCAAACGTCACAACGTAACTGGGTGATTATAAAGGAGCATTACAGGTGTCTCCAAAGGTAGATGTTGGGTTGGCGTATTTCGAGATTAGGTTTTGTCACTCCGATTGTCGGAGAGGTATCTCTGGGCCCTCTCGGTAATGCACATCACTTAAGCCTTGCAAGCATTGCAACTAAATGAGTTAGTTGCGGGATGATGTATTACAGAACGAGTAAAGAGACTTGCCAGTAACGAGATTGAACTAGGTACTGGAATACCGACGATCGAATCTCGGGCAAGTAACATACCGATGACAAAGGGAACAACGTATGTTGTTATGCGGTCTGACCGATAAAGATCTTCGTAGAATATGTAGGAGCCAATATGGGCATCCAGGTCCCGCTATTGGTTATTGACCGAAGACGTGTCTCGGTCATGTCTACATTGTTCTCGAACCCGTAGGGTCCGCACGCTTAAGGTTACGATGACAGTTATATTATGAGTTTATGCATTTTTGATGTACCGAAGGTTGTTTGGAGTCCCCTATGTGATCACGGACATGATGAGGAGTCTCGAAATGGTCGATACATAAAGATTGATATATTGGAAGCCTATGTTTGGATATCGGAAGTGTTCCGTGTGAAATCGGGATTTTACCGGAGTACCGGGAGGTTACCGGAACCCCCCGGGAGCCCTATGGGCCATAATGGGCTTTAGTGGAAAGGAGAAAGGGGCAGCCCAAGGTGGACGTGCGCCTCCCCCCTTCCCCTAGTCCTATTAGGACTAGGAGAGGTGGCCGGCCCCCCTCTCCCTCTTTCCCCCTCGGGGAATCCTAGTCCAACTAGGATTGGGGGGGGGGGAGTCCTACTCCCGGGAGGAGTAGGACACCTCCTGCGCCCTCCTCCTGGCCGGCGGCCCCCTCCCCCTTGGCTCCTTTATATACTGAGGCAGAGGCACCCCAGAAACACACAAGTTGATCCACGTGATCTGTTCCTTAGCCGTGTGTGGTGCCCCCTGCCACCATAGTCCTCGATAATACTGTAGCGGAGTTTAGGCGAAGCCCTGCTGCTGTAGTGCATCAAGATCGTCACCACGCCGTCGTGCTGACGGTACTCTTCCCCGACACTTTGCTGGATCGGAGTCCGGGGATCGTCATCGAGCTGAACGTGTGCTCGAACTCGGAGGTGCCGTAGTTTCGGTGCTTGATCGGTTGGATCATGAAGACGTACGACTACTTCCTCTATGTTGTGTCAGCGCTTCCACAGTCGGTCTGCATTGGGTACGTAGACAACACTCTCCCCTCTCGTTGCTATGCATCACATGATCTTGCGTGTGCGTAGGAAAGTTTTTGAAATTACTACGAAACCCGTCAGTGGCATCTGAGCCTAGGTTATTTATGTTGATGTTATATGCACGAGTAGAACACAAGTGAGTTGTGGGCGATATAAGTCATACTGCCTACCAGCATGTCATACTTTGGTTTGGCGGCATTGTTGGACGAGACGACCCGGACCATCATTACGCGTACGCTTACGCGAGACCGGTTCCCCCGACGTGCTTTGCACATAGGTGGCTTGCGGGCGACTGTCTCTCCAACTTTAGTTGAACCAAGTATGGCTACGCCCGGTCCTTGCGAAGGTTAAAATGGAGTCTATTTGACAAACTATCGTTGTGGTTTTGATGCGTAGGTGAGATTGATTCTTGCTTAAGCCCGTAGCAGCCACGTAAAACTTGCAACAACAAAGTAGAGGACGTCTAACTTGTTTTTGCAGGGCATGTTGTGATGTGATATGGTTAAGACATGATGCTGAATTTTATTGTATGAGATGATCATGTTTTGTAACCGAGTTATCGGCAACTGGCAGGAGCCTTATGGTTGTCATTTTATTGTATGCAATGAAATCGTGATGTAATGCTTTACTTTATTACTAAGCGGTAGTGATAGTCGTGGAAGCATAAGCCTGGCGAGACGACAACGATGCTACGATGGAGATCAAGGTGTCACGCCGGTGACGATGGTGGTCACGACGGTGCTTCGGAGATGGAGATCACAAGCACAAGATGATGATGGCCATATCATATCACTTATATTGATTGCATGTGATGTTTATCCTTTTATGCATCTTATCTTGCTTTGATTGACGGTAGCATTATAAGATGATCTCTCACTAAATTATCAAGAAGTGTTCTCCCTGAGTATGCACCGTTGTGAAAGTTCTTCGTGCTGAGACACCACGTGATGATCAGGTGTGATAGGTTCTACGTTCAAATACAACGGGTGCAAAACAGTTGCACACGCGGAATGCTCAGGTTATACTTGACGAGCCAAGCATATACAGATATGGCCTCGGAACACGGGGACCGAAAGGTCGAGCGTGAATCATATAGTAGATATGATCAACATAACGATGTTCACCATTGAAAACTACTCCATCTCACGTGATGATCGGTTATGGTTTAGTTGATTTGGATCACGTAATCACTTAGAGGATTAGAGGGATGTCTATCTAAGTGGGAGTTCTTTAATTAACTTGATTAACTGAACTTAAATTTATCATGAAACTTAGTACCTGATTAGTATCTTGCTTGTTTATGTTTGATTGTAGATAGATGGCTCGTGCTGTTGTTCCGTTGAATTTTAATGCGTTCCTTGAGAAAGCAAAGTTGAAAGATGATGGTAGCAATTACACGGACTGGGTCCGTAACTTGAGGATTATCCTCATTGCTGCACAGAAGAATTACGTCCTAGAAGCACCGCTGGGTGCCAGGCCTGCTGCAGGAGCAACGCCAGATGTTATGAACGTCTGGCAGAGCAAAGATGATGACTACTCGATAGTTCAGTGTGCCATGCTTTACGGCTTAGAATCGGGACTTCAACGATGTTTTGAACGTCATGGAGCATATGAGATGTTTCAGGAGTTGAAGTTAATATTTCAAGCAATTGCCCGGATTGAGAGATATGAAGTCTCCAATAACTTCTATAGCTGCAAGATGGAGGAGAACAGTTCTGTCAGTGAGCATATACTCAAAATGTCTGGGTATAATAATCACTTGATTCAATTGGGAGTTAATCTTCCAGATGATAGCGTCATTGACAGAATTCTTCAATCACTGCCACCAAGCTACAAGAGCTTCGTGATGAACTATAATATGCAAGGGATGAACAAGACTATTCCCGAGCTCTTCGCAATGCTGAAAGCTGCGGAGGTAGAAATCAAGAAGGAGCATCAAGTGTTGATGGTCAACAAGACCACTAGTTTCAAGAAGAAGGGCAAAGGGAAGAAGAAGGGGAACTTCAAAAAGAGCGGCAAGCAAGTTGCTACTCAAGAGAAGAAACCCAAACCTGGACCTAAGCCTGAAACTGAGTGCTTCTATTGCAAGAAGACTGGTCACTTGAAGCGGAACTGCCCCAAGTATTTGGCGGATAAGAAGGATGGCAAGGTGAACAAAGGTATATGTGATATACATGTTATTGATGTGTACCTTACTAATGCTCGCAGTAGCACCTGTGTATTTGATACTGGTTCTGTTGCAAATATTTGCAACTCAAAACAGGGACTACGGATCAAGCGAAGATTGGTTAAGGACGAGGTGACGATGCGCGTGGGAAACGGTTCCAAAGTCGATGCGATCGCAGTCGGCACGCTACCTCTACATCTACCTTCGGGATTAGTATTAGACCGAAATAATTGTTATTTGGTGCCAGCGTTAAGCATGAACATTATATCTGGATTTTGTTTGACGCGAGACGGTTATTCATTTAAATCAGAGAATAATGGTTGTTCTATTTATATGAGTAATATCTTTTATGGTCATGCACCCTTGAAGAGTGGTCTATTCTTGTTGGATCTCGATAGTAGCAACACACATATTCATAATGTTGAAGCCAAAAGATGCAGAGTTGATAATGATAGTGCAACTTATTTGTGGCACTGCCGTTTAGGTCATATCGGTGTAAAGCGCATGAAGAAACTCCATTCTGATGGACTTTTGGAACCACTTGATTATGAATCACTTGGTACTTGCGAACCGTGCCTCATAGGCAAGATGACCAAAACGCCGTTCTCCGGTACTATGGAGAGAGCAAAAGATTTGTTGGAAATCATACATACAGATGTATGTGGTCCGATGAATATTGAGGCTCCTGGCGGATATCGTTATTTTCTCAGCTTCACTGATGATTTAAGCAGATATGGGTGAAGGAAATATGCCCTAGAGGCAATAATAAAGTTATTATTTATTTCCTTATAATCATGATAAATGTTTATTATTCATGCTAGAATTGTATTAACCGGAAACATAATACATGTGTGAATACATAGACAAACAAAGTGTCACTAGTATGCCTCTACTTGACTAGCTCGTTAATCAAAGATGGTTATGTTTCCTAACCATGAACAATGAGTTGTTATTTGATTAACGAGGTCACATCATTAGTTGAATGATCTGATTGACATGACCCATTCCATTAGCTTAGCACCCGATCGTTTAGTATGTTGCTATTGCTTTCTTCATGACTTATACATGTTCCTATAACTATGAGATTATGCAACTCCCGTTTGCCGGAGGAACACTTTGGGTGCTACCAAACGTCACAACGTAACTGGGTGATTATAAAGGAGCATTACAGGTGTCTCCAAAGGTAGATGTTGGGTTGGCGTATTTCAAGATTAGGTTTTGTCACTCCGATTGTCGGAGAGGTATCTCTGGGCCCTCTCGGTAATGCACATCACTTAAGCCTTGCAAGCATTGCAACTAAATGAGTTAGTTGCGGGATGATGTATTACAGAATGAGTAAAGAGACTTGCCGGTAACGAGATTGAACTAGGTACTGGAATACCGATGATCGAATCTCGGGCAATAACATACCGATGACAAAGGGAACAACGTATGTTGTTATGCGGTCTGACCGATAAAGATCTTCGTAGAATATGTAGGAGCCAATATGGGCATCCAGGTTCCGCTATTGGTTATTGACCGAAGACGTGTCTCGGTCATGTCTACATTGTTCTCGAACCCGTAGGGTCCGCACGCTTAAGGTTACGATGACAGTTATATTATGAGTTTATGCATTTTTGATGTACCGAAGGTTGTTCGGAGTCCCGGATGTGATCACGGACATGACGACGAGTCTCGAAATGGTTGAGACATAAAGATTAATATATTGGAAGCCTATGTTTGGATATCGGAAGTGTTCCGGGTGAAATCGGGATTTTACCGGAGTACCGGGAGGTTACCGGAACCCCCCGGGAGCCATATGGGCCTTAATGGGCTTTAGTGGAAAGGAGAAAGGGGCAGCCCAAGGTGGCCGCACGCATCCCCCCTTCCCCTAGTCCTATTAGGACTAGGAGAGGTGGCCGGCCCCCCTCTCCCTCTTTTCCCCTCGGGGAATCCTAGTCCAACTAGGATTGGGGGGGGGGAGTCCTACTCCCGGGAGGAGTAGGACTCCTCCTGCGCCCTCCTCCTGACCGGAGGCCCCCTCCCCCTTGGCTCCTTTATGTACTGAGGTAGAGGCACCCCAGAAACACACAAGTTGATCCACGTGATCTGTTCCTTAGCCGTGTGCGGTGCCCCCTGCCACCATAGTCCTCGATAATACTGTAGCGGAGTTTAGGCGAAGCCCTGCTGCTGTAGTGCATCAAGATCATCACCATGCCGTCGTGCTGACGGTACTCTTCCCCGACACTTTGCTGGATCGGAGTCCGGGGATCGTCATCGAGCTGAACGTGTGCTCGAACTCGGAGGTGCCATAGTTTCGGTGCTTGATCAGTTGGATCGTGAAGACGTACGACTACTTCCTCTACATTGTGTCAGCGCTTCCACAGTCGGTCTGCGTTGGGTACGTAGACAACACTCTCCCCTCTCGTTGCTATGCATCACATGATCTTGCGTGTGCGTAGGAATTTTTTTGAAATTACTACGAAACCCATCAGTGGCATCCGAGCCTAGGTTATTTATGTTGATGTTATATGCACGAGTAGAACACAAGTGAGTTGTGGGCGATATAAGTCATACTGCCTACCAGCATGTCATACTTTGGTTTGGCGGCATTGTTGGACGAGACGACCCGAACCAACATTACGCGTACGCTTACGCGAGACCGGTTTCCCCGACGTGCTTTGCACATAGGTGGCTTGCGGGCGACTGTCTCTCCAACTTTAGTTGAACCAAGTGTGGCTATGCCCGGTCCTTGCGAAGGTTAAAACGGAGTCTATTTGACAAACTATCATTGTGATTTTGATGCGTAGGTGAGATTGGTTCTTGCTTAAGCCCGTAGCAGCCACGTAAAACTTGTAACAACAAAGTAGAGGACGTCTAACTTGTTTTTGCAGGGCATGTTGTGATGTGATATGGTCAAGACATCATGCTGAATTTTATTGTATGAGATGATCATGTTTTGTAACCGAGTTATCGGCAACTGGCAGGAGCCTTATGGTTGTCGTTTTATTGTATGCAATGAAATCGCGATGTAATGCTTTACTTTATTACTAAGCGGTAGTGATAGTCGTGGAAGCATAAGCCTGGCGAGACGACAACGATGCTACGATGGAGGTCAAGGTGTCACGCCGGTGACGATGGTGGTCACGACGGTGCTTCGGAGATGGAGATCACAAGCACAAGATGATGATGGCCATATCATATCACTTATATTGATTGCATGTGATGTTTATCCTTTTATGCATCTTATCTTGCTTTGATTGATGGTAGCATTATAAGATGATCTCTCACTAAATTATCAAGAAGTGTTCTCCCTGAGTATGCACCGTTGCGAAAGTTCTTCGTGCTGAGACACCACGTGATGATCGGGTGTGATAGGTTCTATGTTCAAATACAACGGGTGCAAAACAGTTGCACACACGGAATGCTCAGGTTATACTTGACGAGCCAAGCATATACAGATATGGCCTCGAAACACGGGGACCGAAAGGTCGAGCGTGAATCATATAGTAGATATGATCAACATAATGATGTTCACCATTGAAAACTACTCCATCTCACGTGATGATCGGTTATGGTTTAGTTGATTTGGATCACGTAATCACTTAGAGGATTAGAGGGATGTCTATCTAAGTGGGAGTTCTTTAATTAACTTGATTAACTGAACTTAAATTTATCATGAAACTTAGTACCTGATTAGTATCTTGCTTGTTTATGTTTGATTGTAGATAGATGGCTCGTGCTGTTGTTCCATTGAATTTTAATGCGTTCCTTGAGAAAGCAAAGTTGAAAGATGATGGTAGCAATTACACGGACTGGGTCCGTAACTTGAGGATTATCCTCATTGCTGCACAGAAGAATTACGTCCTGGAAGCACCGCTGGGTGCCAGGCCTGCTGCAGGAGCAACGCCAGATGTTATGAACGTCTGGCAGAGCAAAGCTGATGACTACTCGATAGTTCAGTGTGCCATGCTTTACGGCTTAGAATCGGGACTTCAAAGACGTTTTGAATGTCATGGAGCATATGAGATGTTTCAGGAGTTGAAGTTAATATTTCAAGCAAATGTCCGGACTGAGAGATATGAAGTCTCCAATAAGTTCTATAGCTGCAAGATGGAGGAGAACAGTTCTGTCAGTGAGCATATACTCAAAATGTCTGGGTATAATAATCACTTGATTCAATTGGGAGTTAATCTTCCAGATGATAGCGTCATTGACAGAATTCTTCAATCACTGCCACCAAGCTACAAGAGCTTCGTGATGAACTATAATATGCAAGGGATGAACAAGACTATTCCCGAGCTCTTCGCGATGCTAAAAGCTGCGGAGGTAGAAATCAAGAAGGAGCATCAAGTGTTGATGGTCAACAAGACCACTAGTTTCAAGAAAAAGGGCAAAGGGAAGAAGAAGAGGAACTTCAAAAAGAGCGGCAAGAAAGTTGCTACTCAAGAGAAGAAACCCAAACCTGGACCTAAGCCTGAAACTGAGTGCTTCTATTGCAAGCAGACTGGTCACTGGAAGCGGAACTGCCCCAAGTATTTGGCGGATAAGAAGGATGGCAAGGTGAACAAAGGTATATGTGATATACATGTTATTGATGTGTACCTTACTAATGCTCGCAGTAGCACCTGGGTATTTGATACTGGTTCTGTTGCTAATATTTGCAACTCGAAACAGGGACTACGGATCAAGCGAAGATTGGTTAAGGACGAGGTGACGATGCGCGTGGGAAACGGTTCCAAAGTCGATGTGATCGCAGTCGGCACGCTACCTCTACATCTACCTTCGGGATTAGTATTAGACCTAAATAATTGTTATTTGGTGCCAGCGTTAAGCATGAACATTATATCTGGATCTTGTTTGATGCGAGACGGTTATTCATTTAAATCAGAGAATAATGGTTGTTCTATTTATATGAGTAATATCTTTTATGGTCATGCACCCTTGAAGAGTGATCTATTCTTGTTGGATCTCGATAGTAGTAACACACATATTCATAATGTTGAAGCCAAAAGATGCAGAGTTGATAATGATAGTGCAACTTATTTGTGGCACTGCCGTTTAGGTCATATCAGTGTAAAGCGCATGAAGAAACTCCATTCTGATGGACTTTTGGAACCACTTGATTATGAATCACTTGGTACTTGCGAACCGTGCCTCATAGGCAAGATGACCAAAACGCCGTTCTCCGGTACTATGGAGAGAGCAACAGATTTGTTGGAAATCATACATACAGATGTATGTGGTCCGATGAATATTGAGGCTTGTGGCGGATATCGTTATTTTCTCACCTTCACTGATGATTTGAGCAGATATGGGTATATCTACTTAATGAAACATAAGTCTGAAACATTTGAAAAGTTCAAAGAATTTCAGAGTGAAGTTGAAAATCATCATAACAAGAAAATAAAGTTTCTACGATATGATCGTGGAGGAGAATATTTGAGTTACGAGTTTGGTGTACATTTGAAAAATTGTGGAATAGTTTCGCAACTCACGCCACCCGGAACACCTCAGCGTAATGGTGTGTCCAAACGTCGTAATCGTACTTTACTGGATATGGTGCGATCTATGATGTCTCTTACTGATTTACCGCTATCGTTTTGGGGATACGCTCTAGAGACGGCCGCATTCACGTTAAATAGGGCACCATCAAAATCCGTTGAGACGACGCCTTATGAACTGTGGTTTGCCAAGAAACCAAAGTTGTCGTTTCTAAAAGTTTGGGGCTGCGATGCTTATGTGAAAAAGCTTCAACCTGATAAGCTCGAACCCAAATCGGAGAAATGTGTATTCGTAGGATATCCAAAGGAAACTATTGGATACACCTTCTATCACAGATCCGAAGGCAAGACTTTTGTTGCTAAATTCGGAAACTTTCTGGAGAAGGAGTTTCTCTCGAAAGAAGTGAGTGGGAGGAAAGTAGAACTTGACGAGGTAACTGTACCTGCTCCCTTATTGGAAAGTAGTACATCACAGAAAACTGTTTCTGTGACACCTACACCAGTCAGTGAGGAAGCTAATGATGATGATCATGAAACTTCAGAACAAGATACTACTGAACCTCGTAGATCAACCAGAGTAAGATCCGCACCAGAGTGGTACGGTAATCCTGTTCTGGAAGTCATGTTATTAGATCATGATGAACCTACGAACTATGAAGAAGCGATGGTGAGCCCAGATTCCGCAAAGTGGCTTGAAGCCATGAAATCTGAGATGGGATCCATGTATGAGAACAAAGTGTGGACTTTGGTTGACTTGCCCGATGATCGGCAAGCAATTGAGAATAAATGGATCTTCAAGAAGAAGACTGACACTGACGGTAATATTACTGTCTACAAAGCTCGACTTGTCGCAAAAGGTTTTCGGCAAGTTCAAGGGATTGACTACGATGAGACCTTCTCACCCGTGGCGATGCTTAAGTCTGTCCGAATCATGTTAGCAATTGCCGCATTTTATGATTATGAAATTTGGCGGATGGATGTCAAAACTGCATTCCTGAATGGATTTCTGGAAGAAGAGTTGTATATGATGCAACCAGAAGGTTTTGTCGATCCAAAGGGAGCTAACAAAGTGTGCAAGCTCCAGCGATCCATTTATGGACTGGTGCAAGCCTCTCGGAGTTGGAATAAACGTTTTGATAGAGTGATCAAAGCATTTGGTTTTATACAGACTTTTGGAGAAGCCTGTATTTACAAGAAAGTGAGTGGGAGCTCTGTAGCATTTCTGATATTATATGTGGATGACATATTGTTAATTGGAAATGATATAGAATTTTTGGATAGCATAAAGGGATACTTGAATAAGAGTTTTTCAATGAAAGACCTCGGTGAAGCTGCTTACATATTAGGCATTAAGATCTATAGAGATAGATCAAGACGCTTAATTGGACTTTCACAAACAACATACCTTGACAAAATTTTGAAGAAGTTCAAAATGGATCAAGCAAAGAAAGGATTCTTGCCTGTGTTACAAGGTGTGAAATTGAGTAAGACTCAATGCCCGACCACTGCAGAAGATAGAGAGAATATGAAAGATGTTCCCTATGCATCAGCAATAGGATCTATCATGTATGCAATGCTGTGTACCAGACCTGATGTGTGCCTTGCTATAAGTCTAGCAGGGAGGTACCAAAGTAATCCAGGAGTGGATCACTGGACAGCGGTCAAGAACATCCTGAAATACCTGAAAAGGACTAAGGATATGCTTCTCGTATATGGAGGTGACAAAGAGCTCGTCGTAAAAGGTTACGTTGATGCAAGCTTTGACACTGATCCGGACGATTCTAAATCGCAAACCGGATATGTGTTTACATTAAACGGTGGAGCTGTCAGTTGGTGCAGTTCTAAACAAAGCATCGTAGCGGGATCTACATGTGAAGCGGAGTACATAGCTGCTTCGGAAGCAGCAAACGAAGGAGTCTGGATGAAGGAGTTCATATCCGATCTAGGTGTCATACCTAGTGCATCGGGTCCAATGAAAATCTTTTGTGACAATACTGGTGCAATTGCCTTGGCAAAGGAATCCAGATTTCACAAGAGAACCAAGCACATCAAGAGATGCTTCAATTCCATCCGGGATCTAGTCCAGGTGGGAGACATAGAGATTTGCAAGATACATACGAATCTGAATGTTGCAGACCCATTGACTAAGCCTCTTCCACGAGCAAAACATGATCAGCACCAAGGCTCCATGGGTGTTAGAATCATTACGGTGTAATCTAGATTATTGACTCTAGTGCAAGTGGGAGACTGAAGGAAATATGCCCTAGAGGCAATAATAAAGTTATTATTTATTTCCTTATAATCATGATAAATGTTTATTATTCATGCTAGAATTGTATTAACCGGAAACATAATACATGTGTGAATACATAGACAAACAAAGTGTCACTAGTATGCCTCTACTTGACTAGCTCGTTAATCAAAGATGGTTATGTTTCCTAACCATGAACAATGAGTTGTTATTTGATTAACGAGGTCACATCATTAGTTGAATGATCTGATTGACATGACCCATTCCATTAGCTTAGCACCCGATCGTTTAGTATGTTGCTATTGCTTTCTTCATGACTTATACATGTTCCTATAACTATGAGATTATGCAAATCCCGTTTGCCGGAGGAACACTTTGGGTGCTACAAACATCACAACGTAACTGGGTGATTATAAAGGAGCATTACAGGTGTCTCCAAAGGTAGATGTTGGGTTGGCGTATTTCGAGATTAGGTTTTGTCACTCCGATTGTCGGAGAGGTATCTCTGGGCCCTCTCGGTAATGCACATCACTTAAGCCTTGCAAGCATTGCAACTAAATGAGTTAGTTGCGGGATGATGTATTACAGAACGAGTAAAGAGACTTGCCGGTAACGAGATTGAACTAGGTACTGGAATACCGACGATCGAATCTCGGGCAAGTAACATACCGATGACAAAGGGAACAACGTATGTTGTTATGCGGTCTGACCGATAAAGATCTTCGTAGAATATGTAGGAGCCAATATGGGCATCCAGG
Source organism: Triticum dicoccoides (assembly GCF_002162155.2). Lineage (NCBI taxonomy): Eukaryota > Viridiplantae > Streptophyta > Magnoliopsida > Poales > Poaceae > Triticum > Triticum dicoccoides. The sequence goes on along the minus strand of NC_041386.1, from coordinate 122,540,082 downwards.
TCCCGCTATTGGATATTGACCGAAGACGTGTCTCGGTCATGTCTACATTGTTCTCGAACCCGTAGGGTCCGCACGCTTAAGGTTACGATGACAGTTATATTATGAGTTTATGCATTTTTGATGTACCGAAGGTTGTTCGGAGTCCCGGATGTGATCACGGACATGACGAGGAGTCTCAAAATGGCCGAGACATAAAGATTGATATATTGGAAGCCTATGTTTGGATATCGGAAGTGTTCCGGGTGAAATCGGGATTTTACCGGAGTATCGGGAGGTTACCGGAACCCCCCGGGAGCCATATGGGCCTTAATGGGCTTTAGTGGAAAGGAGAAAGGGGCAGCCCAAGGTGGCCGCGCGCCTCCCCCTTCCCCTAGTCCTATTAGGACTAGGAGAGGTGGCCGGCCCCCCTCTCCCTCTTTCCCCCTCGGGGAATCCTAGTCCAACTAGGATTGGGGGGGAGTCCTACTCTCGGGAGGAGTAGGACTCCTCCTGCGCCCTCCTCCTGGCCGGCGGCCCCCTCCCCCTTGGCTCCTTTATATACTGAGGCAGAGGCACCCCAGAAACACACAAGTTGATCCACGTGATCTGTTCCTTAGCCGTGTGCGGTGCCCCCTGCCACCATAGTCCTCTATAATACTGTAGCGGAGTTTAGGCGAAGCCCTGCTACTGTAGTGCATCAAGATCATCACCACGCCGTCGTGCTGACGGTACTCTTCCCCGACACTTTGCTGGATCGGAGTCCGGGGATCGTCATCGAGCTGAACATGTGCTCGAACTCGGAGGTGCCGTAGTTTCGGTGCTTGATCGGTTGGATCGTGAAGACGTACGACTACTTCCTCTATGTTGTGTCAGCGCTTCCGCAGTCGGTCTATGTTGGGTACCTAGACAACACTCTCCCCTCTCGTTGCTATGCATCACATGATCTTGCGTGTGCGTAGGATTTTTTTTGAAATTACTACGAAACCCATCAAGACACATAGTAACGGCGTGAGTCTTCGTCGAACTCCCACTTGAGCTCAAGCGCATCATCTGGAACGGAGTCATCGGGCCCTACATCTGGTTTGGAAGTAATCTGTGAGCCACGGGGACTCAGCAATCTCGCACCCTCGCGATCAAGACTATTTAAGCTTATAGGTAAGGCAAGGTAATATGTGGAGCTGCAGCAAGCGACTAGCATATATGGAGGCTAACCTGTTCGCAAATGAGAGCGAGAAGAGAAGGCAAAGCAAGAACGAAGAACTATAGAACAACCTACGACAAACATTACTCCAACACCGTGTTCACTTCCCGGACTCCGTCGAGAAGAGACCATCACGGTAACACAAGCAGTTGATTCATTTTAATTAAGTTAAGGTTCAAGTTATCTACAACCGGACATTAACAAATTCCCATCTGCCCATAACCGCGGGCATGGCTTTCGAAAGTTCAAATCCCTGCAGGGGAGTCCCAACTTAGCCCATCACAAGCTCTCACGGTCAACGAAGGATAAACCTTCTCCCGAGACATTCTGATCAGACTCGGTATCCCGGTTCTACAAGACAACTTCGACAAGGTAAAACAAGTCCAGCAACACCGCCCGAATGTGCCAACAAATCCCGATAGGAGCTGCACATATCTCGTTCCCTGGGCACACTCAGATGAACACTACGTACAACTAAAACCAACCCTCAAGTTTCCCCGAGGTGGCGCTGCAAGTGGCTCCGTTTGGACCAACACTCAGAGGTGCACT
>NC_041386.1:122531537-122538067 GCF_002162155.2 Triticum dicoccoides | reverse complement strand
AGGGAAAAAGAGGCTAGGTGGCAAATGGTAAAACCAAGGTTGGGCATTGCTATAGGAGTTTTATTCAAGGCGAACTGTCAAGGGGTTCCCATTATCACCCAACCGCGTAAGGAACGCAAAATCTAGGAACATAACACCGATATGACGGAAACTAGGGCGGCAAGAGTGGAACAAAACACTAGGCAAAAGGCCGAGCCTTCCACCCTTTACCAAGTATATAGATGCATTTAAGATAACAAGATAATATAGTGATATCCCAACAATAAACAATGTTCCAACAAGGAACGATCTCCAATCTTCACCTGCAACTAGCAACGCTATAAGAGGTGCTGAGCAAAGCGGTAACATAGCCAATCAACGGTTTGCTAGGACATGGTGGGTTAGAGGTTTGACATGGAAATTTGGGAGGCATGATAAGCAAGTGGTAGGCATCATAGCATAGGCATAGCAAAAGAGCGAGCATCTAGCAAGCAAAGATAGAAGTGATTTCGAGGGTATGATCATCTTGCCTGCAAAGTTGTCAGAGTTGACTTGATCCTCATAAGCAAACTCAACGGGCTTCTTGTTAGCGAACTCGTCTCCCGGCTCTACCCAAACAAGACAAACAAGCAAAAGGAACACAATCAACCACGTGCAATGCTCCAACAACATGATGCAAACATGGTATGCTATGCGGGATGCGGTATGTGATGCATATGCAAGATTTGACAAGGAATGATTGAACCTGGCCTCAACTTGGAAATCCAAGAGTGCCACTGGAAAGGTGAGGTGATTTCGGTTGAAATCGATATAAAGATCACCGGAATCGGATGCACGGTTTGGAAATGGCAAGCAAAACAAATATGGCACCGGTCTGCGATAAACAGCAAGTAGCCATATAAATGCATCAAGATAAATATGCTACAACACTCAAACAAGACAACAAAATACATTGCAGGGATCCACTCGTGATGCTTGACAAAAGATGAACACTGAGCTACGGCCAATTCATCCATTAACAGGTTCAAACAAGCATGGCAAAAGTGCAAATGATAAACAGGTTTCAGACTTGGTGAAATTAACACTAGTCTGGAATTTCAGATCAGGTAGCACACTTTGGAGCATGAAAACTATATGCTACAGGAACTTAACATGGCAAAGCAAGGCATGACATGAAGCTACTCAAAGCAGTTAACAAAAGTCCCATAGTGACCTTGAGCCAAAAGGGATCAGAAAATACAATTGCAAGCATGTGAACATGGCAAAAACATAATCAAATTACAGACTTGGTGAAAAACTGGAGCATGCAAATATGTTAACAAGTAGGCATGTTTACGAGCTCGAAGCACTCACTACAGAGCATGGCATGACAAACTAAGCATACACCCATCAAGAATACATATCATAGAAGCTAGGCATAGCATGAACAACAACATAGCATGCACGGATCAACAACAGCATCCTCGGCAAAATCGCTAACGAGTCAACAATCTGCCAGGATTCACGAAATAGCAAACATAGAGCTCGATTGACTCAAGTTAGGGTGCTCCATAATTGCAAACAAAGACATGGATGGATAGAGCACCACAATTAACAAATCATCCTTATTGATCATCCTCAAAAGAGGCACGGATCACTAGGAAACAACATGAACATATGGCATATTGATGAAAATAGATCAAGGACTTAGAGAAATTCTAGAGAAATTCTAAGTCCCTGAAATCAGCATTAACGAATGCACTACTTTGCAAGCTTGTGCTAGTCACCACACATGTCACAAAAATACATGGTAAGCACCTCTGTAAAGATGGCATGGCATATAACAAAACACATGTAGAGCTCAGGAGCATATCATGCACACATTAAACGTGGCAAAAATGACAAATAGCTATTTGGTGCAGCAGATCTGACAATTAACTCAAATAGCTCTCTTCCAACAGCATTTCGGGCATCCAGTTGAGCTCAAATGAAAATGATGCAATGAGATGAAATGATGTACTCTCTAAGGCGAACATTTTGATATGCTACATGCTCAAATCGGAGTTACGGGTGCGGAGTTACGACATGATGAAAAACGCGAAATATCTAGGGTTTCGGGGATAAAAGTCAACCGTCCGGATCTAGATTTGAGATCACTGTAGCAGTGCGCGGACGTCGAGGATTTCCGGAGTTCGTCGAGGTGGTCACCGGACTTGGCGTGGAGAGGAGCTTGCCGGCCGGATCTTGCCGGATCCGGTGAGGGCGGAGGAGGAGGAGAGGACGGGCGGCGAGGTCCGGCGAGGAGCGGGCGCGGTGGAGCTCGGCCGGCGCAAGGGGCGACGACGGTGGAGTTGGCCGGAGATGGCGACGCGGTGGCTCCGGGCAACTCAGGCGGCCGTGCGCGAGGAAGAAGGCGGCGGGCGCGGGCAGGTGGCTCGGGCCCGGTCGGCGTCGGGGAGGGCCGGCCTAGGGCCTTCGCGGGCCGCAGCGGGTGGCGGCGAAGTGGGCGCCCGCGGGGACACGTGGCGGCGGCGCTATTGGTGCAGGGCGGAGGCGCGGTGCAGGTCGGACACGTCCGGCCTGTCTGGACTTCTTCCGGCGGTGCGGGGAGGGGGAAGACTAGGGTTAGGGGGAAGAAGACCCGAAAATTTCGGGAGAGGATCTATATATAGGCATAGAGGGAGCTAGGAGAGTCCAAATGAGGTGCGGTTTTCGGCCACGCGATCGTGATCGAACGCTCTAGATGATGGAGAGGGTTTTGGTGGGTTTTGGGCCAAATTGGAAGGGTGTTGGGCTGCAACACACACGAGGCCTTCTCGGTCCCTCGGTTAACCGTTGGAGTATCAGACGAAGTCCAAATGGTACGAAACTTGACAGACGGTCTACCGGTAGTAAACCAAGGCCGCTTGGCAAGTCTCGGTCCAATCCGGAAATGTTTAACCCCCACACATGAAAAGAAGGTAGAAAGGACCACCGGAGGAGAGAGGAGCGCCGGAATGCAAAACGGACAACGGGGAAAATGCTCGGATGCATGAGACGAACACGTATGCAAATGCAATGCACATGATGATATGATATGAGATGCATGACAACGACAACAACACATAGAGACAAAAACCCGAACCCAAGGAAATAAAATAACTTAGCGCCGGAAAGGGCAAGAGTTGGAGTACATATAAGGTAAATTACATCCGGGGTGTTACACGAGTCTTGTGGGGAAAAGTGCGCAAACCTCTGCAGAGTGTATAAACTAATCATGATTAGCCGTGTCCCCGGGTATGGACGTTTTGAGTATCTAGTACTTGGATTATCATGTGAATCTCATCATGTGACTTTAATTAATTTTGTTGGGTTTTAATGATGATATTTAATTGGGATTGAGAGGGTGTCTACACTCTCAATGTTTAACAACCACCATGATAGTTAAATAAAATTTATTCCTTTGCAGTAGGGAAAAATTGGCTTTTCGCAAAAACCATTTAACCATAGAGCTTTTCCACCAGCCATATATGCATGTAGTGATAGCCATTGTTCATCATTCTCTATGGTGTGAATTTGCCAGTACATTCAATGTACTGACCCTTTGTGACTGCAACGTCTCATGTTGCAGGATTATCTTACGACGAGTAAGTGATACGTTAGGGTTACGATTTCTACACTCAACTTTGCCGTTGGTGTTGATGGGAATCCACAACCTTGTTACTTCCGCTATTTGGATTGAGGTAATAGTATTTACGTTACTTTATACATGTGATTTACCTCTGTTATAAATCCTCGAGTACTGTGTGTGTCAGCATACCGATCCAGGGATGACACTTAAGCACAGAGACTTGATCCATTCGGGTCGGGTCGCTACAGCAGGACATGTTGGATGCATAGTGAACGATCTGTATGTTACTAAGCATACCAAATTTCACTGCAAGGACTTGAAGCATGTCATAAACTTTGTTGATAATCTGACAGAGATAGCACAACATATGAACGCTAGATTTTGGTTGGGATTAATTAGACCTATGGTGCACACACTAAACAAGACCAATTGTGTGCACAATGCGCTGGTAAATTTTTTAATGTTGATGCTCATAAACTATATAATATATCTTCAACGATATGTTACAATTGTTTTTTATTCTACATGTCAACAGAAATTGCCCCTGTAGCCGTTCCTAGATCGATTTCCCAGCGTGGTCGAATTACACTTGTGCCTGCTAATAACGCCAAAGTGATTGCAAGGTACTGCATTTCCCACAAAAATGGAACCATTCAAATTAACAAGTTCTCGCTTCTCGTGGAAATGCATCCATATTGGAAAATTGGAGACACTGTTCTACTCCTGCTCTACCAAGGCACAAGAGGGCTCTTCCTTTTCATTGACGAGATGCCGAGTCGCCATGGTCAAGCTGCTTCTAGTGGATAGTTGTGGTTGTTGGCCCTCAGCCTCTTAAAATGTGCTAGCTGTTACTATATATGTTTATTATGTAGATATGGACCATATGGTTGTTGGCACTTAGCCTCTTAAGCTGTCCTCCAATGCGCAGGCTCACCGAGAAGTGTGCGAGCTTTACGCTATGCAGGCTCACTAGGAAGCGAGCCCTTTGACTTCCACTATAAAACACTCATCGCAAACATTTTAGTTATGTAGCGACCAGACCTCAAACGGTCCAATCTCTGTGCTCCGGTGTCATCCCTGGATCAGTAATGCTGACACCACACAGTACTTGAAGGATTTATAACAGAGTAGCAATCACACACTTATTACATCGAGTGTCTCAAAAGAGAACTTATTACAATAAATATGGCTTAAGGCCATCTAATAATGATAACAGTGGAAGGCTTGGAAGATAAGTGAGTCCATCAACTCCAACGGCATCACTAAGTATAGAACCACGACCTAAAGGCACCTTAATCGCCGTCTGAAAAGTCTGCAACATTAACGTTGCAGCCCGAAACGGGTCAACACATGGAATATGCTGGCAATTTAACACATAGAGAGTAATGGAATAAAATAGGCTATTCTATATGCATATATGGCTGGTGGAAAGCTCTATGGTTACAGTTTTGCATAAAGCCAATTTTTCCCTACTACAAAGGAATAAATTTTATTTAACTATCATGGTAGTTGTTAAACATTGGGAATGGTTGACAGCATTCTCAATCCCAATTAAGCATCATCATTAAAACCCAAAAATTAACTTTAAAGTAACATGATGAGATTCACATGATAATCCAGGTACTAGATACTCAAGATGTCCATAACCGGGGACACGGCTAACCATGATTAGTTTATACACTCTACAGAGGTTTGCGCACTTTTCCCCACAAGACTCGATCTCCTCTGTTGGTTTTCTCGCACTACATGGTGTTTGAGAAACGGATGACCGAGACATAGTCTTTCGGAAGCGCTAGCACCTTACGAACGGGTAGACCGTACCAACCTACATCCCCTACATCTACTAGTCTACCACTGTAAGAGTTCGCACGACTTAGTCAACTATGCTAGAGCCCATAGTAGCTTGTGGCTGCACACGGAAGTTTCTAGTATGAATAATCTCATGATCCCTTTGAGCCTGGGTGGCGGTCCAAAAGAAAACAGGCAATCGCTGGAATACCTAGGTGCCTCAATCCACCCAGATGTGTGTTTAGGTTGCCACCTTAAATAAACCATTAATTAACGAAGCTCACATCTGTCATGGATACACTCACCCAATCCACGTCTACTAGCATAGCATAGCAAAAATAAGCAAACGTAGAGTAACTCCCAAAGGTTTGATAATAAACAGGTAATAGGTTCTACTCAACTACTCCCCAAACCCACAATTTAATTAGATCCTAATCATGCAATGTGTGAGGATTGATCTAATGCAATAAAACTGGGTAGTAGGAGGTATGATCAAAGTGTTACTTGCCTTGCTGATGATCAGCGAAACCTAGCGATTCGGAGTAGCAAGCGGCACACTTTGGGTACTCTATCATAAACAAACAAACATACAATAAGTACTCAACCAATGCATAGGTAAAACTCGAACAAGAGAACTAACCAGAAAGTTCAACTTAAGAACTCCGGTTGGCAAAAAGAATCAAAACGAACGAAGCAACGAAAGACAAACGACAAGAGAAACAAGCTTTGTTTACTATTTTGGGTCTAAGGCAATTTTTATAGTGGCAAAAACTTGTTTGAGTTGGTTAAACGGAAAGAGGGTTTCGAGACGAAACTCCAGGCGCTTGAATCGCCTGATTCTGATAAACGAGCGAAAAGTTAAACTAGAACGAACATCGGATCAGAGATCATGATCAGAAAAACTGCGGATTTAATCCGAGAAAAAGAAAAATGACAAACAGTTAACGAATGAACGTTCGTTAACAGAAACTAAACGAAAAACGCGTTCGTTAAAACGAACGGACGAATGGGCGCTCGCTAAATAAATAAAGCGGAAAAAACCGATCTATTTATTGAAAAATGGAACTAGGGTTTAAAAAAAACCAAATCGGTTTTTTTTTTCCAAAAACCGGCCGGCGACTACCTTGGCGGCGGCGGATCTCCGGCGGGGCTCCGGCAGGGTGGCGGGGCGGCG
>NC_041386.1:122519875-122531240 GCF_002162155.2 Triticum dicoccoides | reverse complement strand
GCGGGGTGAGGAGAGGGCGGCGGTGGGGCGGCTATTTAAGAAGGGGAGGGGGTTGACTTGGGGGAGGGGGCGACGGGCGGCGGCGGCTCCGGCTCGGACTCCTCCTCAAGTCCGGCGGGAAGGCGGCGGCGGCTTGGGCCGGCCTGGCTCGGCTGGGCCCTTGGCCCAGTCGGGCGCGAGGTTTTTTTTTAAATAATTTCGCTGCGCCTAAAAGAATTCTAGAAAAATAAATAAAAATCTAAAAATGCCAAAACAAATTTTCTCCGTCTAAATAAAATATTTAGAATAGGTTGAACATTTTTTGGCTCTAAATGCAATTTTTGAAAACGTGCAATTTTTCCTAAATTCGAATAAAATAGCAAATAAATCCAAAATAAAATCTTATTTTATTTTTTTATTAAATCCTCAATATTTTTTTATTTTGGGAAAGTCATTTTATTCCCTCTCTCATATTTTTATAATAGAAATAATTGAAGATAAAATAAATAAAATCAGATGATCCTGTCTTCAAAATTTGAGAAAAACTCAAATATGAAAATAACGAAATCCCCAACTCTCTCTCCGAGGGTCCTTGAGTTGCGTAGAATTTCTAGGATCAACCAGAAAAGAAATAAAATATGATATGCAATGATGATCTAATGTATAACATTCCAAATTGAAAATTTGGGATGTTACAAGTTAGAACACCTGTATGCAAACCGACAGCTTCCCCAGGAAGCCAAGGCAAAATGTGCAGATTAGGATTTCTGCATCCCTTCAATGCAAACGGTTGTTTTGCATGACCCGTGTGCAACCACGTACAAACAATTGGGTAAGATCTGCATATCTGTCATTTTGGGTATGTTGCCATTTCTCAAATGGGAAAGATTGACATTTGTTTATCTAGTAACATTGCCATTTGTCAACCTTGTAACACTGCGATTTGTCAAAATATACAGTTACAGATCACTAGCACTATCTAATTTTTGCAAGTAAAATCACTAGCACTGTTCATATGGACACCACTAGTAGGCGTGAGTTCATGGACACATATGCAACTGTACCATTGATTACATACAACAAGTGATCAACCCACAACGACAATGAGGATACACGTTGGATTATAGATCATTTCCAACGAAACATTCTAGTAAAGTTTTTCTCACACAACAAATAACAAAGCGATGAAATGAACTTTAGCTCAACCACTCGTAGGTGTTGGAAACGCTTGCTTTGAACCAGAAGTGATTCTCTGGGAAGGGCCGGCTACTGTCAATGTCGAGACCAACGTAGGACTGATCATCCAGGCTGAAGCGGCCTAGTTCAATACCCATATTGGGACAGTAGGGAAGCATAGTAATGTCCGAGGTATAGATACAGTTGCTTCTCATAAATGGTAGTAATGTTGTGTCAACAACAGCTGTATCGCCTTCCACCATCATTGGATAGTTTTGTCCAAGGAAGAGCGAGTTTCCTCCAAGACTTCCAATACTGAACCAGGGAGAATGTGTTGGCGCTAGTACACTAGTATCCATCCTGAATACCCTGCAACGGATGTTGGAATAGGTCCGGAGAGTGCGACCATACGAGACAACACCTGCTTCCTTAGTAACATCAGCAGTACCCCATATATAGACAAGAAGAGGTGATCCATCGGAATAAGTTGCTAGGTGCCACTGAGTATATGGGTCCTGCTCGTCCTCATGCTCGTGAATAAAATTTTCAAGTATAGGTGGTGGAATGTTCACATGACCTTGGAAACACAAGAAGGTTAATTAGTAAAGGGAAACTAGCTAACCCGCATGCATGTGGATGAAACAATTATAATTACGGTGGAAGACAAACATACCAAAATCATGAGGATTCCATGCAAAAACAGTGCCACGAGTGGTGGCAGCAAACACAAGACCCTCGTATTGAATTGCATCACAGTACTCATCCATGTATAGAAACTGATTTTTGAGCAATATCCATCGAGTCGAACCATGAAGGGCGGAAACAAGCTTGTCGAAGATAGCGACAACATAAGCATTCCTATAACCCCAAGAGCGGTTGGGAACTCGACAAATTGCTATCTTCCGTAGACGACAGTCAGCATGATCATATTTGAAATCACGTAGAATACCAGTGTACTCAACCTATGGGCAGTCGTCTGAGATTTTTCAAAGTGGAACCCGGTGACGAGTGTACACATTCACAAGTTCCCACTCACATTTGTACCCAATATAAACAACCCAATCTCCATTTGCGCCTGCCCAAGCCTTGCCCTCAAGCGATGGCATCTTAACATCATACTTATCATTATCAAGCGGCATCAACTTACACAAGGCGAGGCTTCCCTCGTCCCCACGCCAGTCAGTAGGGTCACGGCGAAGAAGATAGGGGAGATCAAACCGCTCCTGAACCCTTGGGTTCCTTGTAATGATGTTAATAGTTGAGTCGAGAATGGTCTTGAACGAACCTGCCATGCTAGCCGAGGTGATGATGTTGCACCGATCAATGAGTTCCTCCACCGCGTCATCATTCAGGTCGGGGCAAGAATAACGGGGTTGTTTCCGGCCTGTTCCCTCCATGGAGAAGACGATCAAACAATGGCAGAAGGAAGGGTGAGGCAAATGGAGGAGGGAGGAAGAGCTAGCATGCGACAACAGTTCCAAATCGAGAGGGAAAGGCGAAGAGTTGGTGGATGGTTGCCACGGTACATGAAGAGGCGCCTGGGGAGCGAACGGTTGCCACAGAGGTCACACACTGACGACAAGGGACGAGTGAACCACATGCAATCCCATCGCACACCACACACGTCTTGTTAACTTGAACCGTTTCTATACTCTTGTGTCAACGCAAACAGTTCATCCGAGTGAACCGCATGCCGTATATCACACACACCTTGATCTGGCTGACCGTTTCTTTTGTGTTGCCTAATCACAAACAGTTCATCCGAGTGAACCGTATGCTATATATCGCACACACCTTCATCTGGCTGCCCGTTTCTTTTGTGTTGCCTAATCACAAACAGTTCATCCGAGTGAACCGAATGCTGTGTATCACACACGCCTTCATCTGGCTACCCATTTCTTTTGCTCCTCCTCATCACAAACAGTTAATTGAACTGATCTGTATGCCCTTCATCGCACACACAACTAAAACCTGAACCGTGTTTGATGCATCTGTCATCGCAAACGTTTTATACATCATACATCACCGTTTGTGATTATGGCATCGCACATAGTTTCACAAAAGGTCTCTGATTGTAGTGTCGTGTTAGCAGCATCCTGCAGTAGTGCTAGCACACAAGCAGACGGAAAGCAAATGAAAAGACGAACGGAAAGATGAACGAAAGAAGGGCGAATAAAAAGGCAAATATTTTTGTATTTTTCTGAAAACATTTTAGAAGTGGGGGAGAGGAAAATGAGAGGCAATTGGCAAATAATTAATGTAAGAGATGAGAGTTTATGATGGGTACTTGGTAGGATTGATGTAGAACCTCGCCGGCAATGGTGCCAGAAATTCTTCCTGCTACTTCTTGAGCTTGCGTTGATTTTTCCCTAGAAAAGGAAAGGGTGATGCAGGAAAGTAGAGATAACTATTTCCCTCAGTTAAGAACCAAGGTATCAATCTAGTAGGAGGCACAAGAAAGTCTCTAATCTATGCAGTTGCACAAACTATCAAACACTTGCATTCAACGCGAAGAAGGGGTTGTCAATCCCTTCATGGTCTTGAACAAGAGTGAGATCTAATAGAGATAGGTATAAAATATAAATAAAAAGGCAAACTAAAAAAATCTAAATAAATTGCAGCAAGATATTTTTTGGTTTTTTGGTTTATAGATCTGAAAATATATGATGGAAAATAGACCCGGGGGCCATAGGTTTCACTAGAGGCTTCTCTCTTGAAAGAAAACATACGGTGGGTAAACAAATTACTGTCGAGCAATTGATAGAAAAGCGCAAAGTTATGACGATATCCAAAGCAATGATCATGAATATAGGCATCATGTCCGTGTCAAGTAGACCAAAATGATTCTGCATCTACTACTATTACTCGACACATTGACCGCTATCCAGCATGCATCTAGAGTATTAAGTTCACAAGAACGGAGTAACGCCTGATACGTCTCCAATGTATCAATATTTTTTTATTGTTCCATGATATTATATTATCTATTTTGCATGTTTTATATGCATTAATATGGTATTTCATATTATTTTTGGGGCTAACTTATTAACCTAGAGCCCAATGCCAGTTTTTGTTTTTCCTTGTTTTTGAGTTTTACAGAAAAGGAATATCAAACGGAGTCCAAACGGAATAGAACTTTATGATGATTTTTCTTGAACCAGAAGACACCCATCAAACTTAGAGAGGGGACCAGAAGAGTCCCAAGGGCTCCACAAGCCCTTAGGGCGCGCCCTAGGGGGGCTGGCTTGTGGGCCCCATGAGACTCCTCCAACCCTAATCTTTGGCCTATAAATTCTCAAATATTCCCAAACGACCAGAAGCGTCAACCAAAATACTTTTGGGTTCAATCTTGCGGTGTCCTCACCCAGTGACAAAGTAGGGGTAGCGAGGCACATATTGTATTGTTGCCATCAAGGGTAAAAAGATGGGGTTTTCATCATATTGCTTGAGTTTATCCCTCTACATCATGTCATCTTACTTAAGGCGTTACTCCGTTCTTATGAACTTAATACTCTAGATGCATGCTGGATAGCGGTCGATGTGTGGAGTAATAGTAGTAGATGCAGGCAGGAGTCGGTCTACTTGACACGGACGTGATGCCTATATTCATAATCATTGCCTTGGATATTGTCATAACTTTGCGCTTTTTTATCAATTGCTCGACAGTAATTTGTTCACCCACCGCATTGTTTTCCTTCAAGAGAGAAGCCTCTAGTGAAACCTATGGCACCCGGGCCTATTTTCCAACATATATTTTTCCAGATCTATAAACCAAAAAATCCAAAAATACCTCGCTGTAATTTTTTTATGTTCTAGTAATCTTTTATATCTATCTCTATCAGATCTCATCCTTGCAAGTGACCATGATGGGATTGACAACCCCTTTTGATGGAAATATGCCCTAGAGGCAATAATAACATGGTTATTATTATATTAAAGGTTTATTATTCATGCTAGAATTGTATTGACTGGAAACTTAAATACATGTGTGGATACATAAACGAATACCATGTCCCTAGTGTGCCTCTACAAGACTAGCTCGTTTATCAAAGATGGTTAAGGTTTCCTAACCATATACATGTGTTGTCACTTGATAATGGGATCACATCATTAGGAGAATGATGTGATGGACAAGACCCACCCATTAGCTTAGCATTTGATCGTTCAATTTATTGCTATTGCTTTCTTAATGTCAAATACATATTCCTTCGACTATGAGATTATGCAACTCCCGGATACCGAAGGAATGCCTTGTGTGCTATCAAATGTCACAATGTATCTGGGTGATCATAAAGATGCTCTACAGGTATCTCTGAAGGTGTTTGTTGAGTTGGCATAGATCGAGATTAGGATTTGTCACTCCGTGTATCGGAGAGGTATCTCTGTGCCCTCTCGGTAATACATATCGTAAGAAGACTTGCAAGCAAAGTAATTAATGAGTTAGTTGCAAGATGATGTATTACAGAATGAGTAAAGAGACTTCCTGGTAACGAGATTGAACTAGGTATGAAGATACCGACGATCGAATCTTGGGCAAGTAACATACCGATGGACAAAGGGAATTACGTATGTTGTCATAAGGTTCGACCGATAAAGATCTTTGTATAATATGTAGGAGCCAATGTGGGCGTCCAGGTTTCGCTATTTGTTATTAATCGGAGAGGTGTCTCGTTCATGTCTACATAGTTCTCGAACCCGTAGGGTCCGCACGCTTAACGTTCATTGACGATATAGTGTTATATGAGTTATATGATTTGGTGACCAAATGTTGTTCGGAGTCCCGAATGAGATCACGGGCATGACGAGGAGTCTCGAAATGTTCGAGAGGTAAATATTCATATATAGGATGATGGTATATTCGGACATCGGAAGAGTTTCAAAGTGCACCGGGTAGTCATCAGGTCACCGGAAGGGGTTCGGGACACCCCCGGTAAGTTTATGGGCCTAATTGGCCAAAGGGGGGGGGGGAAGACTAGCCCACTAGGGGGCTGGTGCGCCCCTCTACATGTTCGCCGGCCCTAGGGGAAGGAAAGGGGAGGGGTGGCCCCTCCTGCCTTTCCCTCGGGAGAGAAAGAAAGGGGGGGGGGCGCCACCTCTTCCTTCCTCCCGCACTCCAATAAGGAAAGGGGGCGTCACTTGGGAGAGACCCCAAGTATGATTTTCCTACTTGGGGGCGCCTCCTAGCTGCTCCCTCCTTCCCCACCTATAAATATGTGGGAGGGGGGCGCCTAGAACAACAAGAACATTGTCTTAGCCGTGTGCGACCCCCCAGCGTTTACACCCTTGGTCATATTTTCGTAGTGCTTAGGTGAAGCCATGCAGAGATAGCATCACCATCACCATCACCACGCCATTGTGATGCCGGAACTCATCCACTACCTCGCCATATTGTTGGATCAAGAAGGCGTGGACGTCACCGAGCTGAACGTGTGCTAAACACGGAGGTGCCGCACGTTCGGTACTCGATCGGTTGGATCGCGAAGAAGTTCGACTACATCAACCACATTACTAAACGCTTCCGCTTATAGTCTACAAGTGTATGTAGACACACTCTCCCCTCTTGTTGCTATGCATCTCCTTGATAGATCTTGCGTGTGCGTAGATTTTTTTTGTTTTCCATGCAATGTTTCCCAACAGTGGCATCCGAGCCAGGTCTATGCGTAGATGATATGCACGAGTAGAACACAAAGGAGTTGTGGGAGGTGATAGTCATACTGCTTACCACCAATGTCTTATTTTGATTCGGTGGCATTGTGGGATGAAGCGGCCCGGACCAACCTTACATGTCCACGCACATGAGACCAGTTCCACCCACTGACATGCAACTTGTTTTGCATAAAGGTGGCTGGCGGGTGTCTATTTCTCCTACTTTAGTTGAATCAAATTTGACTACGGCCGATCCTTGAAGAAGGTTAAAACAGCAAACTTGATAATCACTGTTGTAGTTTTTGCATAGTTAAGAACGATTCGTGCTAGAAGCCCATAGCAGCCACATAAAACTTGCAACAATAAAGTAGAGGACGTCTAACTTGTTTTTGCAGGGCATGTTGTGATGTGATATGGTCAAGATATGATGTGATATATGTTGTTGTATGAGATGATCATGTTTTGTAATATCGACAACCCGCAGGAGCCTTAGGGTTGTCTCTTAATTATTGTATGAAATGCAAACGCCATGTAATTGCTTTACTTTATCGCTATGCGTTAGCAATAGTTGTAGAAGCAATAGTTGGCGAGACAACGCCGACGCAACGATGGAGATCAAGGTGTTGAGCCGGTGACGATGGAGATCATGACGATGCTTTGGAGATGGAGATTAAAAGCACAAGATGATGATGGCCATATCATGTCACATATTTTGATTGCATGTGATGTTTATCTTTTATGCATCTTATTTTGCTTAGAACAGCGGTAGCATTATAAGATGATCCCTTCACTAAAGTTCAAAATAAAAGTGTTCTCCCCGAGTATGCACCATTGCCAAAGTTCGTTGTTCCGAAGCACCACGTGATGATCGGGTGTGATAGACTCTACGTTCACATACAACGGGAGTAAGACAGTTTTGCACATGCAGAATACTTGGGTTAAACTTGACGAGCCTAGCATGTACATACATGGTCTCGAAACACTGGAGACCGAAAGGTTGAACGTGAGTCATATAGTAGATATGATCAAAATATAGATGTTCACCATTGATGACTACCCCATCTCACGTGATGATCGGACATGAGTTAGTTGATTTGGATCATGTATCACTTAGATAACTTGAGGGATGCTTATTTAAGTGGGAGTTCATTACTAATTTGATTAATTGAACTTAATTTATCATGAACTTAGTCTTAATAGTTTTGCATATCGACGCTGTAGAACAATAGCTCGCGATAAAGCTCCCGTATTTTTGATATGTTCCTAGAGAAAACTAAGTTGAAAGATGATGGTAGAAAGAAAGCGGACTGGGTCCATGATCTGAGGATTATCCTCATTGTTGCCTAGAAGAATTATGTCCTTGATGCACCGCTAGGTGACAGACCTATTGCAGGAGTAGATGCAGACGTTATGAACGTTTGGCAAGCTCGATATGATGACTACTTAATAGTTTAGTGCACCATGCTACACGGCTTAGAACCAGGACTTCAAAAACGTTTTGAATGCCATGGAGCATATGAGATGTTCCAAGAGCTGAAATTGGTATTTCAGACTCATACCCGTGTCGCGAGGTATGAGACCTTTGACAAGTACTTTGCCTACAAGATGGAGGAGAATAGCTCAGCCAATGAGCACGTCCTCATAATGTCTAGGTACTACAATCACTTGAATCAAAATGGAAGTTAATCTTCTAGATAAGATAGTGATTGACAGAGTTCTCTAATACGTTTCCAACGTATCTATAATTTTTTATTGTTCCATGCTGTTATATTATCATTCTCGGATGTTTTACAATCACTTTATAGCAACTTTATATCATTTTTGGGACTAACCTATTGACATAGTGCCAAGTGCCAATTGCTGTTTTTTGCTTGTTTTTTTATTTCACACAAAATCAATACCAAACGGAGTCCAAACACAACAAAACTTTTTGGAGATTTTTTCGGGACCAAGATGGGCCAAAGATATACCAGAAGGGCGCCCCGAAGGGGGCATAACCCCAGGCGCGTCCTGGTGGGTTGTGACCACCTTGGTGGCCTCCCGCACCGCCTCTTTGCTCTATAAATACCCCGAAAATCCAAAAATCCTAGGGGAGTCAACGAAACACAATTCCAGCCACCGGAAGTTCCAAAAACCACATATCCAATCTAGACACCATCACAGAGGGGTTCATCATCCTCATTGGTGCCTCTCCGATGATGTGTGAGTAGTCCATTGTAGACCTTTGGGCCCGTAGTTAGTACCTAGATGGGTTCCTCTCTCTCTTTTGATTCTCAATACAATGTTCTCTTGGAGATCTATTTGATGTAACTCTTTTTGCGGTGTGTTTGTTGGGATCCGATGAACTTTGAGTTTATGATCAGATCTATTTTATCCATGAAAGTTATTTGAGTTTTGATCTCTTATATGCATGATTGCTTATAGCCTCATATTTCTTCTTCGTATCTTTGGTTTAGTTAGGCCAACTAGATAGATTTTTTTGCCATGGGAAGAGGTGCTTTGTGATGGGTTCGACCTTACGGTGCTCAACCCCAGTGACAGAAGGGGTCATGACACGTATGTACCGTTGCTATTAAGGATAACAAGATGGGGTCTATTCCTACATGAATAGATCTTGTCTACATCATGTCATCACTCTTATTGCATTATTCTATTTCTCCATGAACTTAATACACTAGATGCATGTTGGATAGTAATGTGTGGAGTCATAGTAGTAGACGCATGCATGAGTCGGTCTACTTGACACAAACATGGTGCCTATATTCATAATCATTACCTTTTATATTGTCATAACTTCATGCTTTTCTATCTATTGCTCAACAGTAATTTGATTACCCACTGTATGCTTTATTCAAGAGATAAGCCTCTAGTGAAACCTTTGGTTGTGCTGCATCATCCCTTCCTCTTTGGGGAAATACCGATGTAGTTCAAGCCGCATGAAAATGAATTTTTGGGGCCATTGCCGGGGAGACATCATCAACATCTATCAGGTTCCTAATCACAAATCTCATCTCCTTGCAATTTACATTATTTGCCATTTGCCTCTCGTTTTCATCTCCCCCACTTCACAAAAAATTGCCGTTTTATTCGCCCTCTTTTTCGTTCTCTGTTTTCTTGTCAGATTTATTTATGAGTGCAACCTTGCTTTCGTACTTTGTCTTTATGGCTAGCATAAATTGTCCTCCTTTGCCACCAGATTTTGAAGTTTTATACTTCAAACAAAAACAAGGAGAAAATTTGAAAGATGCTTGGTATAGATTAATGGAATTTTGTCGCATTAGAAATCTTAAAGGAGACGCAAGGATTTTGCTTTGAAATTTTTTATATAGGATTAGCTTTGCATCATAGACAACTTTTGGATTATGCCACTAAAGGGAATTTTATCGAACTTTATGGTAATGCTGCTTATGAGATCCTAGAGGGAATCTTGGGAATCCCACCAAAGGGGATTTCTTTTACTCATGAAGGGGTCCATATTTTAGACAAGTTGAGTGATTTTCATAAACATATGGTCGAGTTGCAAAAATATAATGAACCTCTCAAACACATTAGTGGAAACCTCAATTGCTTGAATAATTTGATCACTCTTTGTAATAAGCGGTTGGATATTTTATATCTCACGATGCACTACAAAAAAAAGACACATCCGTGACATTTTGGGCCGAATGAAATTTTTTCTGTCATACATATGACACTTCTATGACGATAACTGTGAAAAAACCCGGTATCATCTTAGATGTGGTGGGCTCCTACTTCTATGACAAAAAATCATGACAGAAAATGGGCTTTTCGTCCTGGATGGGCCGGAGACGCAGCTGCATGACATTCTTTGGGCCGTCCATGATGGAAAAAACCGTGGTAGAAGCAAGGGCGAGGAAAATTTCGGGGAGTTCCTGGTTACGGTGGGAGGTTGGGGGCCGAGCGATGCGCATTTCTCTCATACACGTACGCGCGTGTGTGCAAGGCGTTGGCTCTAACTGAACCCGAGCGAGGCGTTGGGCTCTAACTGAACCCGAGCGATTGCACTGCAGGCTACGCGTTACTGAACCCGAGCGATCGATCGATGGCTGTTAACTGAACCCGATCGAGCGATTCCTTCGCTACTGCTGCTAACTGAAGCCGATCGATTGGATGAACAGTGAGCGTTGCAAGGGGGGGTTGGATGAACAGTGAGCGATGGCGTTGCCTGTGGATGAACAGGACCCCGTGGTGTGGAGAGCTGGATGAACAGTAGACGGTGGAGGGGTGCCCGTGGAGGGGTGGTTGAACAGGACCCCGTGGTATGAAGGGCTGGATGAACAGTAGACGGTGGAGGGGTGGTTGAACAGTAGCCGGTGGAGTAGCGCACGGTGGAGGCTGGATGAACAGGAGCCCGTGGAGGCTGGAGGAGGTCGACGGTAGCCCGTGGAGGCTGGAGGAGGTCGATGGTGGAGATGAACAGTATCCCGTGGAGTCCTGTTTTGCAGTACGCCACACCCCTCCCGATGAACAGGACCCCCGTTTCGACCGTAGGAGGTCCGTTTCGTCCATTTTGTGGTACGCCACACCCCTCCCGATCAACAGG
>NC_041386.1:122448195-122519540 GCF_002162155.2 Triticum dicoccoides | reverse complement strand
CACCCCTCCCAATCAACAGGACCCCCGTTTCGACCGTAGGAGGTCCGTTTCCTCCCTTTTACGGTACACCACACCCCTCCCGATCAACAGGACCTCCATTTCGACCGTAGGAGGTCCGTTTCCTCCGTTTTGTGGTACGCCACAATCCTCCCGATCAACAGGACCCCCGTTTCGACCGTAGGAGGTCCGTTTCCTCCGTCTTGCGGTACGCCACACCCCTCCCCATGAACATGACGCATTCGTTTGCCTCCCCATGAATGCGACGCATTCCGTTGCCTCCCCATGAACACGACGACAACGATGTTTCTCCGTTCCGACCCAGCCATGTACACGAGCCCTCTCCGTACGTATGCGCGAGTAGGCGTTCGAGACCCTTCCCGTATGTACGTACGTGGCCGTATTTTCTTTCTTGCACCCTAGCCGCTGTACGTACGTGTACATGCTACATACGCACCTCTACTACGACACGTACGCGCCTCTACTACGACACGTGCGTGCCTCTACATCGACCAGTATATATGTGCGTACACGTTCGCGACCAGAATGACAATGCTACGTACGCTTCGACCAGGTGGGTCCCGACTGTCAGGCACTTCCTTGCCTGCGAAGATGTAGCTGGTGGGTCCCAGCAGTTAGGGGGCGAATCGTTTTGGTTTTTTTGCCCGGAAGCACTTCCTTGCGTGCAAAGATGTAGCTGGTGAGTCCCAGCAGTCAGGGGGGCGAATCGTTTTTTTTGCCTGGACACACTTCCTTGTGTGCGAAGGTGTAGCTGGTGGGTCCCAGTAGTCAGGGGGGAAATGTTTTTTTCACGAAATATGGTGGCCCGTCTGGTGGGTCCCTGCTGTCAGGTGGAGGAATCATTATTTTCTGCGTAATAAGGAGGCACTTCCTTGCTGCCGCCATGGACCCAGCTGTCAGCCTCTCCACATACAGTCCACGTCCGATGGAAGTCGTTCCTTGACCACGTTGACCACGCCGCGCCGAGAGCACCAGGGTGGTTGACGACGGCGAGGCCTAGGAAGGGGGCGACGCGGAGCCGGTGAAGACGCGGCAGTGGATGCCCATGCGGAGAGGCGTATGAGGGTTCACTCGTTCGGCTGCGGTGTGAGGCTGCCGTCGCCGGAGGGCCTGGCCAGCGGTGGGAATAGTCGGGGGCGGTGAGGCCTCCGCGACAGCACAGCTGGCCATGGGAGGCAGGAGCAGGCGGCACGACCGGCGCTGCTTTGGGCGGCTGGAGCAAGAAGACCAGAGGTTGAAAAAGCACTACGGCCGTTGGATGGACATCGTACGGTCACTGGAGCTAGAATCGTTCATATTGACTAAGTTGACAAAGCCCTCCGTCCCCGTCAACTTAGTAGGCCCACAAGTCAGCCTCCCACCAAGGTGGGTCCCAGCTAGCAGGGGGAGTATTCATTTTTTTGTGCGTAATAAGGAGGCACTTCCGGTGGGTCCGAGCTGACAACGGGGGGGACATTTTTTTCATGAAATACGGTGGCCCGTTCGGTGGGTCCCAGCAGTCAGGGGGGAAACGTTTTTTTCGCAAAATAAGGTGGCCCGTCCGGTGGGTTCCCGGTATCAGGTGGAGGAATAATTATTTTTCATGTAATAAGGAGGCACTTCCTTGCGGCCGCCATGGACCCAGCTGTCAGCCTCTCCACGTACAGTACTCTTCCGATGGAAGTCGGTCGTTGACCACATTGACCACGCCGCGCCGAGAGCACCAGGGCGGTGGACGACGGCGAGGCCTAGGAAGGGGACGACGCGGAGCCGGGGAAGACGCAACAGCGGAAGCCCGCGTGGAGAGGAGTACGAGGGTTCACTGGTTCGGCTGCAGTGTGAGGCTGCTGTCACGGCAGAATAACAGGGGGTGTAAGTGAGTGGAGGGATGGCCTGGCCAGCGGTGGGAGTAGTATGGGGGCGGTGAGGCCTCCGCGGCAGCACAGCCGGCCACGGGAGGCAGGAGCAGGCGGCACGACCGGCGCTGCTTTGGGCGGCTGGACCAAGAAGACCAGAGGTTGAAGAAGCACTATGGGCGTTGGATGGACATCGTACGATCACTGAAGCTAGAATCATTTATATTGACTAAGTTGACAAAGCCCTTGGTACGCTCCAACTTAGTAGGCCCACAGGCCAGCCTCTGAAACGGTGCGCCCCAGATGTCATGGGGAGGAATCATTTTTTGGGCGGCCGAAGCTAAGAATATCTGAGATTGAAGAAGAAGCACGACATCCGTTGGATAGACATCCAACGGCCATTGCTGCTAGAACCGTGTGTTGACTATAATAAGTTGACAAAGCCTTGCATACATGTCAACTTATTTTTTTAGGGGACGCGTCACTTAGTAGGCCCACAAGTGTGTGGCAGAGAACTTATAGCCCATTTGTGTTTTGTAAGAATGTACATCCCATTTTTGAATTCTAATGGAATTTACAACATCCCATTTACAGTTTATTAAAAGTACAACCCATTTTATAGCTAGGACAATGATTAATAATTTCAACCAACCGTTGAAGACAGAATTCAATAAAATTTCCCACATTTTGATGGGATCCGAAATATTTTTATCCCGAAATTTCTAGTCAGATTAAATATAAATTTGTATTACGTAAAAATCAAACGAAACATTGCGCGCGCAACAACGAAAATTTAAGATTTTCAAAATCCATAAATAATATTTTATAAACTAATTTCGTGTTTGGTACATTTTTTATAGTTACTGCCCAGTTTTTATAATTACATCCCATTTATTATTTTTAAAGCCCATTTTCCTGTTAAGCCTAATGCATCCCTCCTAGGAAAGATTTGCTGCCCAGCGGGGCGGAGAATAACAAGTTGACCTTGCCTGGGTATTCCTCAAAAAGACGTATAGCTGGGCTAGCCATTTTCATCTTGAAAAAAATTAGTATCTAGGCTGGATATCTGGCCTGGGCTAGACGGGCCACAACCCGCCCAGTTAATACCCTGCTCTCCTCTGAACAACAACGAAATCATCGCCAAGAAAAACTCTACAGTGCTCACGCCTCAAAAACACAAATACTGCTCGAGCTGCTTGGTCCCAGCTGTCGGCCGCACCTTGTGCAATCCTCTCATTTATATTGACTACATAGGTAGACAATGGTGTGTGACCGTGATGTCAGGAAACCAGGAGAAAGCAAAAACAAAATATAGTTGTACATAATAAGGAGGCACTTGCGTACGTACGGCTATGGCCCTAGTGGGTCCCTAGTGTCATCCAGTCAAAATAAAGTCATCTCCTGAATCCTCATGTTCGTTGACGATGTTAACAATGCTTGGCACCACGGCGAGCGCAACAACTCGAAGGACAACAAAGAGGGCCTCGCGGGCCCTACGGATGGTCTGATACAACGCCCGCTGCTCATTCAGGAAGCCAGGATCATCGGACACCTATGAGCACCTTCGAGAAACTGAGACGGCATGAAATGGTAAGGCCGTGCTTGGGAGCTCTGGTTTATTTCAAACCTATATTAACATACAAGTGTAATTTACTCGTCATCGGAAACAATGCGTAAAATACAGGCGTAATGAAACCGAGGGCCCGAGGTCTGTAAGTAAAACCTACGGGTTACGCGTGTAGTTTGAGAGACTAGTGTATATTTTACGAGCTCTGGTCTATATGGACGACATTACCAGACGATACATGCACGACGTGCGTATCATGCCATCCATGGGCAAGGCTAAAACAACAGCTAACGGCTGGATTAGCAATCGTCCGAGTGTCGTTCAGCATTTTTATCGTGTGTGAAGTACTTTCGATATTTTACTAGTCGAAATCGACCAACCAAGCGCCTTCGCCCGAGACCATCTACTTTAATTTACAAGCGTCAGTTTAACAAGCGGTTTTGGCTGGAAAACGACGATCCAATCACGACCTAATATCATGAGTTGGTCGGAAGATCATATGGTTTCACGTCTAACCTACCCAACTTGTCGTATAGGCTATGAATGAAACATGAGATGATGAACTTCTTAAGCACGGAAACAACAGAAGAGGATGATCTTCTTAATAAGCAAATCACTGGCATTAGATCGACATGCAAAACAATACGAAGCATTATTCTCAGGAGGCACGGTGAACAGCTCGTGATGCTGCATGCCACAACATTCCAAGCTCAACTTTGCAATCAAACACAAGGCCTGGCATTACATAGACAATATTCAGAACAAACTCTTAACACATGAATATCTCAGCAGAGTAACTATTTACTTCTAAACTGAACACAGGAATAGGAAAAAACACTCGACGCTGCTCATAGCAAGGGCGTCCCACTCAAAAAATATCAAATGCATGTCTTCTGGCTAACATCAATGAGCAAATTTTGACAAGGTTTTCCAATTCCAATATATTAAACTAATGTCTTCTTGCTAACATCAATGATTAAACTTTGACAAGCTTTTCCCATTCAAAATATGTAATGCCTATGATCGTGGAGTCCCGTCATAGCTTCTTGTACTTGTTTGGGCACTTTTTGCCCAGGGCACTCCACGTGTTGTTAAATTGCCAATGGTCTCTGCAGACTAGTCATGTCACCGGTGTCTAATAATACTCTATAAAGCTTCTCGGTCATTCCTTTTGTAATGTAGCGCAAACAGTGACTGCTTCTTTCTGCAAAGTGGAACGACCAACTGGACCCAGTAATGTAGCAGTTTGCCTTACACATTGGCTCCTTTTGTGCAGTTCAACTAAAATCGAAGTCGGAATAAAACCGAGCTTTAATTTTGATATCCCTGTAAGCAACAATAGGTATAAGGGAAACAATTACTGAGAAATAACGGTTGATGACTTGTACTCCCAGAAGAAAAGCATCTACTGATCTACTTTATCTTAATGGGAAACAAAGCAGGAGAGTAGCAATTCTCCATCAGTGTGATTCATTCATATTGACTGAGACATTATCTTAACTATGCCTTGTTTCAACATGTATAAAGAACGACAAAGCAGAAAAGTACCATTCCTAAAACAATGCAACTGATTCATTTTAACAAAGATATTATCTTAACAATACCTTGGTTAAACATGTAGAAAGAGCTACAAAGCAGGATAATACCATTCCTAACAAGTGTTGCAGTTTTGAACTAAGATTCAGTAGTTAATTAATTCTGAGAGTGGCATTGCTTAATTTTACCAGCGGCATTAGATTAACGAAAAGCATAAACAGTTCCAGGGGAGAGTGGGCGCAACAACAGTATGTGCTTCCATCTACTTATAAAGGGGGTGATGCAGAGTTTGTTGTAACAAAGCCACAAGCATCATGTCTGGGTTGGTCCCATTTTTGTTCACTACTTAATGGGAAAAGACAGCAATACAATAGCTTCAATTCAACATTTATTTAAAATAGTACCAATACAAGTAGCACAACATCTCAAAGCACACTACACAATCATGTGGATGAAGGCCTGTACTGACCTTTCATGAGATGGACAAGATAAAATACGAATCTGCCAACACGAATAGGAAATCCAATCTCGTTTTGTGCAGTTGGACTGAAATCAAGCCAAGTGTTTCGCGTAGCAAAGCAAAATGTCGCAATAGCAACAAGTTGAATAGATATGCCTGTTTAAACAGAGGCAAAAAAGGAATCAATTACTGGCTAATAAAGGAGGATGAAACATGCGGCCACAAAAATGGTAATCCCGCCAATCCCTAACAAGTGTTGCAGTTTTGAAATAAGATTCAGTAGTTAATTCTAAGAGTGGCATCAATTACTGGTTTATAAAGGGGGTGATGCTGAATTTGTTGTAACAAAGCAACAAGCATCATGTATGGGTTGGTCCCATTTTTGTTCACTACTTAATGGGAAAAGACAGCAATACAATAGCTTCAATTCAACATTTATTTAAAACAGTACCAAAACAAGTAGCACAACATCTCAAAGCACACTGCACATCATGTGGTTGAGACCAAGATTTGAAACAACTCGCCACGAAGACTGAAAACAAATCTTGATCTCCTTTTGTGCAGTTCCACCAAAATTAAGCAAAGTCACCGGTGTGACATTCAAGTTGAACTGCACAAAACACTCTTAAAACATAAGTGTTTCGAGTAGCGAAGCAAAATGTCGCAATAGCAACAAGTTGAATCGATACCCCTATTTTAACAGAGGCAAAAAGGAAACAATTACTTGTCGATAAAGGAGGATGAAACAAACGGTGACAGAAAGAAGCATCTAACTTATCTTGGATGGAAAACAAAGTAGGACAGTAGCATTTCTAAAACGGTTGCATTGATTCATATTAACACAGACATTCTCTTGAAACAACATTCGTTAAAAAAATGTAATTTACTTTTAACAGTGGCATTGCTTCAATTTTCTGGCGGCATTCTTAGATTAACAACAGCAAAATAGTTGTATGGGACATGCCAGCACCATGTGCATCCACACGTATAAATGGGTGATGCAGAGTATGTAGCCAAGCAGCATATATGCGCTGGTCCCATATTTGTTCTCTTTGAACCTTCTTCCTATGTGAGGGCAGCAAATCTAGTCCTGCACAAACTACCCGACCCCCAAGTTTCTTTCCCTTTTCAACAAAGAGATCGATTCCTTACAGATGTGTGTACTGGGTTACCCCTTTTCCCCCTTTTCGACCTACAAAGCGGCTGGATAGCCAGTCTATACTACTTTCCACCCCTCCTTTCCTCATTGAACCACGTCCTAGATTCTTGCTCCAGCCCACCGCACCCTTCTTTCCTCTTTGAACCAAGGCTTAGATTCGACTACAGATCGAAAAAGATCCACATGCAGCTAGAGCAACGACGGTTTCAAAGAAACTTATACCTTAGGGTCGTCGAGATGTGGCAAGGCGTGCGGCGGGAGGCCGGATCTGCCCACACTACGTACGGCAGCAAGGAAGAAGGGGTCGGTGGCCCTCCCGCACAGGCACTGGGTGAAAGAGAACATCGCAGCCGGCAGTGGATTGCCTCCCTCGCCGAAGGCGATAGAGTGAACACTGCACCTCCTCCCCTTCCCGGTGCGACGGGATACGGACGCCTCCTTCACCAGCTGCGAGGGGGGAGAGAGAGACAAGAGGCCAACACAGTCTTGTTTAGATCTGGTGAAGAGAGGGTGAGAGACTGTGAATATAGCAAACCCTAGAAAATGAACGCTGAGCCTCCAGCGTGTAACATATATGTAGTGCGGCGAGCGTGTGGAGAGTGCAAACCCTAGTGAACAAGCGTTGAGGCTCCCGCTTATATATATATATATATACTACTTTAGTACGGACTGAGCTCCGGTGCCTTCACTGCACCTGCTTACATACTACTGTAGTTTACGTAAAATTCCATTTCCATCTCCATCTCCAGTCATATTTGTCCAACTAGCACATTATTTACGTTGTTAATTATATATGCAGCAATGTTAACGTACATCATCTCTTATTTGCGCACGTCCGGACCGCTGCCACGACCGGTCCTGACCAACCCGAACCCTCTTCATCACCCGTGCGTGCTTCCCGCCCGAAATGGTCAGTGCCACATTCATGCCCGGCCAGAGCGGACGCGACCTCTCACTAGCGCCGACATTGAAGCGGCGCGCCGGTCGAGAGAGCGTCGCCCGCGCCGCTTCCGGGTGCACGCGGCTGCTCCACGTTTAAAGGTCGCAATAGTCGGCTACAATATGCATGTAAAAAGTTCTTGGGAGTCCGTGGTACAGCTAGCTGCCCTCCCCCAACTCGTCAATCTCTTCCAGTAGTGCTAGTACTCCATGGCGCGATCCATCGACAAGCAGTAGGGAAAGTTATCGTATACTCGGTTTGCGGTGAGTGGCATGCCGAGCGACCGTGTGGGGTCGAGCCGTGGAGGAGGGTCAGACACGAACACGACAGACGTGATTTAAACGTTGGTTTTGCTCGATGGCGCGATCCAACGAAACGAAACGTTGGTTTCTCTTCGTTTCCATTTTTTCTCCGGAAAAACTGAAACTTTCCACTCCATTTTCATTCCTATTCCAAGGTTGCCCCGTTACAACATTCCATCAAATACAAAGGAAAACAAACACGCATGCTGATGCATCTCAATGATTTACAGATCATAGCCAATATTTACTTCACAACTGAAGAAAAAAGTTGTGAGAGCGTGTACAAAAGAAAAACTACTGATGGGGTCACTACGACTTAAACCCTAAACCCTAAACATGATTTAATTTCCTGGCCAGGTAGAACCTGTCGAAGGAAAGACAACTGGCACCCTCGGATCATACGATGCTTTTGTGCAGTTCCACTAAAATCGACCTGAGCATCCCTGATGGCAAAGATATTGAGGAAGTGTGATTAGAATAATAGTACTGGCACTAGTTCATGAGACATAAACTCATCACAAGTAGAAGCCGGTAGAAGTAGAGGAAGATCGACACGGAGATGGAGCTACGACGGTGGAGCAAGCCGGCTCCAAAAGGAAGATGGACTACCTGGGACATCGGGCTGTAGCTAGAAGGGCGGTTGGGACGCGACATCGGCCCATACCGCGGTGACCCCCGATTGGGATGCACCGACTGTGTGTTTTCTCCCTCGCCGATGTCGACCGCGTCTACGCAGAACATTGTTCCCTTCCCCCAGCTGCGGGATCAGGCCTGTCGTTCTATGCTTGTGAAGAGAGCAACCTAAGCAATCAGGCTGATAGCTTAGGCTCCTGCTAGTGTATATATAGTGGTTTTCTTTTTCTCTCCATATCAACCATTTTATATTCGTACGTGTCATTCAAGAGTGAAATGATGGTTGCTTCTTCCGACTAACTTACTATGTGATTTGACTGCTCCTTAGTGGCCCCTACACGTACTCCCCCTACGTGTATGCAACAGTCACACATACACATGGATACAAAAACGCGCGCGACGCCCTAATGCATGCATGTCTGAGCACACGACGGAGCACACACGGTCACACTCAAGTGCTCAACCTACACGTGCATGCACACACATACTCAGTCAGGGTGAGCTAGTGACCGTATAAACATCGGAAAATATATATATTGAGCACAATGAGCGTATTATGAAGTCCACTGACCATATTTTTACAAATATACAGTGACAGACAGTGTATTTATCTCGTTTGAAATTAAGCCATATTAACCGGAGAGGAGGCAATATGGACTAGCATTACTTTGCTGTGTCCCGTCAACTTGCCGAACATGGAGAATCTTGCAAGACAGGAGAAGCTTGCACGCGGTGGCTCGCAGGACAAGGAGAAACTTTTGACTAATGCGAGCTCTCTCTCGCTCAGGCGGTGGACGTGCAACAGTTAATTCGGTGTCAGATTGCCAGAAGCATACAATATACTACTAGTGCTATTATTGTTCGACTTCCTGAATAGGCGAACAGCCAAGCGCGAAGTTTACTAGTACTACTACTATAGTCTATAAAGGTACGTACTATACTAGTACTAGGAACCGGATGGAGGAGCGTCTGCACTCTTATTATAATTTTAAAATGTGATAAAGCAATCTTCAACACATTTGGTTCTCTTTGAGGGTTCTCGCATGTGATAATGGAAGTTGATTGCATGGAACACTCGCCACAATTCTCGCTTAATTCTGGCTCATATCCTGTTACAAATAGTAGCGCTCGGTAATATTTCCTATTTTTTTTGTTATTTAGCATGTAAACAGATCAACAAACCTTGCTGCGCATCTTCGTGCAAACCGTGCTTGCTGCGCTTTGAATGTGCCCGAGAGTTGGCTTGATGAAACACCTCGCTTCCTACTTCTTTTTTTGCGGGGTACCTCGCTTCCTAGTGACCAGTTTCTTGGCTGATCGTCCTAAGAATGCTTATATATGAATAAAGCTCTCTCATTTACCTGCAAAAAAGATTAAGCCATATTAACCGGAAAGGAGGGAGTATGGACTAGCACTACTTTTTCGTGTGTCCTGTCAACTCGCAGAACGAGGAGAAGCTTGCAGGACAAGGTGAAGCTCGCTTACGCCTTTTGTCTAATGCAACCTACCCTCGGTGGACATGCATCAGTCCATTCGATGTCAGATTGTCAGAGGCATACACTGTAGTACCCAACATGCGGAGTACCATCATTGTTCGACTTCATGAAGAGGCGAAGAGGCAAGCGCAGTAGTACGAGTAGTACTACTACTAGAACCGCATGGTGGAGCGTCTGCACTCTTTTTTATCTCTGATAAAGTACATGTTTATTCCGGAGAAGGGCAGAAAACGACAGCCCAACATGTAATGAATGATATCGATCAACCAACCATGCTTGAATATATATTTGCCTCCGTGCGAGCCCGTCTGTGTGTTCTCGCTCCTCATCTTTCTCCAGGAATGGCGGGTTGGCTCTTTGCCGTCAATTGAGATTGGTTTGCTCACACTCCTGTCCCACATGTCAGTGATATGCCAAGAGGAGGTGCGTTGACCGACTGGCCATACGTGTTCTTGGTTTTGCACCTTCATACTACTCCTCCCTCCGTCACAGTTTACAGGGCGTGCTTCATTATGATGCATTTCTTTCAATGCATTTCCACCACCAGAGAGACTTTAGACGCGTTTGGTTTAATGCTCAATTAATTAGGGCGTGGTAACCGCAATCAAGTCCACAATTTTCTCTCCATGTACTGTACTACTACGGAGTGGAGTAAGTGCATGCATGTGTGTACCCGGGGTGGAAGCACTGCATGCATGTGTGTACGCATTATTCCCTCTAGTAATAGACGCCGTGCTATAACTACCAATGCTATTTTTCAGGCCGATCGCTAGTCGCCTTGGTCCCACAGATTTTTTATCCTTTTTCTGAAGCGCGCTGTATAAACAGTGATGGATGTAGTATGAGAGGATTCAAAGAAGAGCGTATTGATGGTTGCTTCTTCAAAGCAACTTACAGTGGGAAAGGTGGGGCTTATGATTTGACTGCTCATTACTCACTATTAATGCGGCGCAACGACCAGGCTGAGTCTCCCATGCGGTTGTGCACTACCCCCTCGGTTCTTAAATATACTCCGGAGTATTTGTCTTTCTAGAGATTTCAATGAGTGACTACTCAAATATTTGTCTTTTTAGAGATTTCAAATGGACTGGCACATACGGATGTATATAGACATATTTTAGAGTGTAGATTCACTCATTTTGCTCCGTATGTAGTCACTTGTTTAAATCTCTAGAAAGACGAATAGAATATTTAGGAACGGAGGGAGTACACATACGAAGCAAAATGAGTGAATCTACACCCTAAAATATGCCTGTTTGAAATTTGTAAAAAGACAAATATTTAGGAACGAAGGAGTATAATTTTGTGCATGGCACATGGACCCGGATGATGAAGAGGCTTCTGGCAATGCTATCAAGCTTCCATCATTTGTTTACATAATTGACGTACTATACAAATAATTTTCCAGCGACATGAAATTGTACAATGCTGTGAGCTTTCAGCTTTTGTTTCGCGTGTCTTGCCATCGATGCTCTTTCGGAAACAATAAAAAACTAACTTCCTTGCTAATGCATCTCAATTATTAGCAGATCAGAGCTAATAATTACATCACAACTGAAGACAGAGTTGTGAGAAGGTGTTAAATTAAAATTGATCCATGCTTTCATTGGCAGCAACGTCCCCCCGGCTCTGTCTAAATCAACAAGGCATGTTGGGAAAAAAGTAGTTGTCTAGAGCATGCAACATTCCAATCATTTTGTGCAGTTCCACTAAAATAGAGCTGAGCGTCCCTGTTCCAAAGATATTAAGTGTGATTACGATAATAGAGGACTGCTGATGAAACAATAAACACACAAATAGAAGCCGGTCACCTTTGCAGTCTCTCTTAAGACTAACTAGTTGGAGAAGATTAGGCTCGGAGTTGGATGAGGAGGATAGAGAAAAACTAATCTCCCTTTATGCAGTCGCACTGAAATATAGAGACGTTGCCCGTGTGATATTTTAGTACAACTGCACAAAACACTCTTAAGAAAAAAGTGATTTGTGCAGTTCACCAAAAGGTCGCAATAGCAATGAGGTGAAATGGATAGCCCTGTTTGCAAAGAAGAGGTAGAAAGGAAACAATTACTGGCCAATAACAGTTGATGACACATGCGACGACGAAAAAGAAGCATATTCCTTGTCCTAAGAGAAGATAACAACACGGTTGTGTTTGTCTAAAACGGTGTGAGGACGAGAATGCAATATGGAAAGTACGTCGGACGAGCTATGTTTTGGGCAAAGAGCTATGGAAGATCCACATGTAGCGATGTGGGAAGACGGGCAGTGGAGCAAGGCCGGAGGGGATACCTGGAGGTCGTCGGGATGTAACTAAATGAGCGGCGGCGGGCGGAATCTGCGAGCAGGTGGCATAGGCCCTGCTGCGCCGGAACTTGGTCAGAGAGAACAGCATGTTCCGCAGATCGGGACATGCTGCCTCGACGCCGACGAAAGGAGAAACGATGCACTTCCTCCCTTTCCCCCGGTGGACGGGATGCGGCCGGATCAGCGACCAATGGTGAGAGAGAGAGAGAGGCCACTGCACCCCCTTTCCCCCAGCGGACGGGATGCGACCGGATCAATGACCAACGGTGAGAGAGAGAGAGAGGCCACCACAGCCTTGTGTGAGATACTCTGAAGAGCGACAAACCAGGCAGGCAGGCTCCATTGTATATAGTGAGCGGACTACCTTTTTCTCCATAAAAATCGTTTTATATTCTGTGTACGTGCCATTGAGCGCTATAACTTTATTTAAAAATAACGCGGCAACGTGTCAAGTCGAACTTTGTTTCGTGCACGCGTGGTACACGACCTCCCTAGGTAAACAACCGCTACAGGCGTTCAAATTAGCACGTGTGCTGCCATTTCGTAAAGAAATGAGCTCCACCGTGTACCCGCACGGGTGTGGCTGGGCACGAAGCGTGAGTACGTGCACGGTGCACCTATTCTCTTCTTGTATACGTACACCACCTATGTGGGATTGTGTGAGAGAGATACAAACCTAGAGAGATATAGTGTGTGGGTTCTTGAGAGTTTTTTTTTGGGGGGGGGGTCAATCAAAAAATGTAACATATGCAATGTGTGTGAAATAGAGTCTTGGATATAACATATATATAGAGGGGGCGATCCACGAGAAGAGAGTGGAGGTATCATCGGCTTGAGGTGTCCATAGAATCGAAGAGAGGGATGATGTGTGTGTGTGTGCGCGTGCGATCGATAAAGAGTGCCATCAAATTTGTGTGTGCCCATGTCAAATATATAGAGTGGATGGCCTACTAGAACGTGAGATGGGACATGTGCAGTTTGTCTCTGTGGCATGGATACCTACCTGCAGCGCTCGACTATCGGTGTGTGGTGGGGGAAGAGGGAGGCCCAATTAACTATAGAGGTACAATGGCTGGTATATGTGTGGAGGAGGAGAGACGCCTACCTCATGTATTAAGGAGATTGATCTGCCTCATGTATTAAGGGAGATCGATCGGCATCCATGCATATGTGCAAGAGAGGAATAAGGTTGGGAGAGAGAGAGAGCTAGAGTGTTGGAGGGGGTGGTAGTGGAGTTGCTTCTAACAAATGGTGGGATAGGCTTGCTAGACAAACGGAGGGCACGCCCGCAATATCAATAAGAGAGGAGATGGCTGCTTGTTGTCTGTGCACGTGCGTGTGAGAGACGGGTCAGGAGGCATGCACAAATGATGAGGGGGGACGATGTGGCTGTGGTAAGCAGACGTAACTACATAGGAAGATCAATTGCCCTTTGTTAGAGAAAGGAGAGACATAACTTGTGAGATACGTCGATCGATGGGGGGGAGTAGTTAAAGTCGATCTAGGTATATGTTGGGAGATCGATCGGTATACATGCATGTGTGTGTTAGAAGCAAATGAGGCACGAGGAGAAGGATAGAGAGAGAGAGAGAGAGAGAGATAGAGAGAGAGAGAGAGATGCATGTAGGAGGTGGTACGAGAGGCATACTATATCGAGGGGGAGGAGTGTGCGAGTACGAGAACAATGAAAAGAGTGGTGGGAGTGAGGCATGGACGGTGACAAGAGAAGAGGGGAAGCTTGTGTTTGTGCTAGGCACACCTGGCTAGAGAGGCATATCGATCGATGTGTGCCGTAAAGAAGGAGCTGGGGGGCCTACACACACCGTGGGTGAACGACCTAAAGTGAAAAGACGAATTTGCACGATGGAGCTAGAGAATGCTGAGGGAGGGTGAGAGGGATGCGGGCGTGTGCATGCACAAGAGAAAGTTAGCGCTTGCTACAAAGATAAGAGGGTTGTGTGGGTGTAAAAGACGAATAGAGATCATATATACTTCATTATAAAAAGCGAATTCGGATATTTGACGAATTTATCATAGTGTTTCAAACCGACGCATGTGTGAATATATATAATAGTGATACACATGGTGTGGTTATGAACATGTTATACTACATTTAATATATTTTATCTCTACTCTTATAAAAAACGGAGTTATTGATGATGGTGTGCCTGACATCCTGCATTATAGGCCGTCCGATTTATATCTGGCAGATAGCAAGGAAACTATGATGGTTGAAGTTGGCAACAATCATGATTGTAGATTCTTATTGAAATAGAGAAACGAATTCAAATTTAGTTCGAATTGCAGCGGTAGTATAGACATTTGGAATGCACTAAAATGTTGGTATGAGTAGGTTACATGCATTATACAGCAAGAATTTTTTTTAATCGGACATAACATGGATTCATACTCCCTCCTTCCATCTATATAGGGCGTAATGAGATTTTTAAGACCGCCTTTGACTATTGACAAGATTAATAGTACATGACATGCACAGTGTGAAAATTATATCATTGAAAGAGCCTTTCACAGACGAATTTAACGGTGTGCTTTGTGTAAGTTGCATGTCATATATCATTGCTCTAATATTTGGTCAAAGTTAGCATCGAAAAACGCATTAGGCCCTATATAGATGGAACGATGGAGTAGCTTTGAATAACATTTGTATAGTAAAACGGGGCAAGACTCTCTCTTTGCGTGGTGTGAATAGTTTTATTTTTTTCGTTTTATTTTTGGTTGAGGGAAGTGCGAATTGATTTGGTACGTACAAGTACAATATTACTACACGTTAGGCTTGTCCCTAAAATTCAACCCGCGTCTTGTTATATCCCGAAAATTCAGATATCGTGCTCCCAAAACTGGCGCCTTCACAACCCGCGCCTTGCTATCCCGAAATTACAACGCGCGTGAAAACTCCCTCCAGCTGCCAAATCCCGACACGCGAAATCCCCCTTCTAACCCTGAGCCGAAAAGGCCGCTAGTTGAAATCGGTGGGGGGTACTTTTGTAACACACCCTACATTTTGGACAGGCGCGTCCCTAAGTCATGATTCACCCCCTCCCATCACCCCCTTTTCTCCATTCAAAATCCCAGGCCGCCATAACCTCTCCACTCCAGCCGCGAAACCCCACCCTCCTCCGTCCGCCACGTCACCGCTACCCAGTCGGAGCCTTTTCCCCGACGACGTCGTCCACCGCAACAGCTCGATGTCCCTCGTCCACCTCCCCGGATGAGGATCTATCGTCCATCTCGTCGTCCCGCCGGTTCAGCCGCCCCGTCCTCCACCTCCAAGGAGCTGCTCCGACGATCGCCTCATCTATCGCGGCTGCTCCATCCCCACAGCGCCGCCTTAACCTGCTCCACCGAAATCGCAGCATCCTCACCAACTCGTCGGACGAATCTGAGGCCTACTCGGCGCCACCAAAGAGGTTGTACACTCATTGCATCGCACCTTCTCCTTAACTCGACCTCCCGGCGCCGACGGTACTCCATCCCGCACCCCCATGGAGCGGCTACCTTGAGGCCGGCGCCGCGGGTGACATCTCCATGGCGGCTCTCCCCCAGTGCGAGGCCCCTTCGGTGGCGGCGTCCATACCAGCCGGATCTGCTGCTCCTGCTCCAGCTCTCGCTCGCTCGCTCGCGCTACTGCTGCTGCTCCAGCTCTCGCTCGATCGCTCGCTCGCCTAGCTGCTGCTGCTGCTCCCCCTCGCTTGTGCTGCTGCTCTGCTCCGATTAAGGCACACTTCAGTCGATTGAATCGACTTTTGGGTCAGTCGATTTTCAGGGGTTGGGGGGCTCGCCGGAGTTAAGGAAGAACCACTCGCAGCGGGGACGGGGGCTCGCCGGAGAGATACCCCACTATCTATCTTAGGGTTCAGGGTGGGGGCGGGGGGGCTAGAGGGCTGGCCGGGGCGGCGGTGGCGGGTTGTTTCAGGGCGGCGAGGCGGCGCTGGGGCCGGCGGTTCGGCCGATGGTGGCTGGCGGCTCAGGGGGTGAGGTTGAAGATGAACTGTAGGCCCTCCCTAAACTACATGTCAAGTGCCTCTCTGCTACCATTGCGTTCAGTTTCAACAGTAGCATTCAGATTCCACAGTAAATTTCAGTTTCAACAGTTAAGTTCAGAGTCAATAGTTTTTACCTCATCTGTTGTAGTCAGGTGGTTTTTGGTGATGTTAATTTTACATCCATTTTACATCTATTGGAGATGCTATTAGAATCCCACTTGAGATTGATGATGTCTGTCTTGTGCTGCTTCAGCCTTGACGTCTTACGGCTCACCGGAGCTGCTCCAACGATAGAACGATCCATCACAACAGAGCAGTGCCCTGGACGCCGTCTACAGATTCCTCAGATCTTCCTCCACATCTCCAACAGCCACCTCTGCCTCAACTGCTTCAGCGACCAACCCAATGATGCTGAGGTCGACACGGCTACGGCAAAGAGGTTGTACACTTGTTGCATCACTTATTACTATACATTCACGTCGATCCATTAGTGCTATTTTGGTTCAACGGAAAAACATCGATCCACTGGTTGTTACCATCACTCTAAATTTCTACATGCTCTCCTTACATAATCTCACCATATTTTTTTTCGTATGCATGTCAGATATTGTACACAGTCATGCTGAACATGTAGAGAAAAAGAGAAGAATTTTGCGCGGCAATACAATGTCATGCAGACATCGCTCCATGGTGAGTTCAATGGCAAACCCTCCCCACCCCTCTACAGATTGTAATCCAGAGGAAGATATCTGTTATGAGGCGGATTCAGACGCCGCTGACCACTCCTATTTACCCCCAAGGTGTTTGCTCTACCTTGGCATGATGATGTTAGTCATATCATGCATATGTTGCCTTGCAGTGCCTACTATTGACATCATATATGTCATCTGCTTAGTTTAGACATGTTCTGTAATGCCACCTGTTTAGTTTCTATATCATATATGGGAATTATGCAGTCTCATGTCTTTTAGCCAGCCATAATATATGTGAAATGTGCAATGCCATCCTGTTTAACCAGGCATCATATATTTGAATGATATCTTGCCCATCCTTTTCTTCATTACATTTCCATTTGTCGACAATGTTTGTACATTAAACTACTCTTCCTGTGAATCAGCCATTTGGGTGGGAGATGGAAAAATCTGGAGTGAAAACAAGGCCTTCAGAGCAGACAGTGCTACCTGTCGAAGCAGATCTCTTGTTGGGTCACGATAGCTCCTCAGAGATGGATTCAGAGACAGATGACCAGTCCTATTCCCCCACTGAGGTGTATGCTCTAACTTGGCACAGTTATACTGCTCATATCATGCATACGGTGTCTTGCATTGCATAGTTTAGACATCATATACACAATATTCAACACCATGTTCTTAGTTCAGACATCATATTGAATGCCCTCTGTTTAGCATATAAATCACATATGTGAATTAAATGATGCGATCCTGATTACTTAGATAACATGTAGGTGAATTATGTCATGCGATCTTGTTTAGTTATTCATCATATCTTTGAATTATGTTATGCTATGCTATCCAGTTCAGATAGACATCATATATGTGAAATTATGTCATGCTATCCATTTTAGTTAAACAATATACATGTCAACTATTTCATGGCCTCTTTTTTCCACACTATCTATTGCATCTGTCTCTCATACAATGTCTGTACATTCAACTATGTTTCCTGTTTATCAGCCATTTGAATTGGAGCGGGTGATACCAGTATCTAGCGGACTAAAAACACGGTCTTCAAATAAAACAGTGCTACCTCTTGGTGGAGATAGCACCCCGTTTGTACATGCACAAGAACCAGCCCTACCACACATAACCCAAACTCCCGCAGATTGTACCCCTACTGCGATGGACAGAGAACCAGCTTCACCCAATCTAACCCCAACCCCAGCCGATAGTAACCCAGTTCCTGTTGACACAACACCATCTCCACCACAGAGCTCCCAAACAAGGGCATTTAATAAGGAAGCTCCAGTGCCCAAAGGGCCAATACTATCACGGTGAACCCCAAGTCCACCAGTTAGTACGCCTATTCCTGTGGAGGAAGCACAACCATCTAGTCGTAGTTTAGCATCTATCGCATTTGATGTTGTTAAATCATATGTGTGTATCTTCCCATCTTGGAAATATTATACTGAAGATGGAGGAAAATGCCAGTTGTAGGTGTTTGTCTAGGAGTTATGTGTAAGTAATGTTATTCATGGCAATTACTTTGCTTCATCCCATACATCCTACCTCCATGATGGTTATAATACAACAAATTTTCCCATTTTTCTCTATAGAGAAGGACCGATTTGGAAACTCAGGATGAGGTAACCTGTGCTAATACCTCTGCTATCTTCAAGAATGCTTGGTGGCAGTATTGGAATTACCTGAAGAAAACGTACTTCACCGGCAAAGAAACTCATCAAATTCCCTTACGTTCTCCTAAGACACATTTACTGGACGATGACTGGGAACGCCTTGTTCTATACTGGTCCCGAACCAACAATGTGGTAAGGTCTATGAGCTCATTTTCTATTTTAAGTATTATATTCTTGCGTCTTACTATACTCTGTTCATGTAGAACAAGTGCCTAAACCTGAAGAACAACTGTTCTAATTTAAGATTCCATTGCTATCATAGTTCAAAAAAGCGCTAGGCGTTAATTGTGCATTTTGCCACCGCCTTGCGCTTTACTGACCAAAGCGCATGCTTTTGTGCAGTTATGCACAGATTGTGCGTAGTTATGCGCAATGCGTTTTGCCAACGCCTAGAGCCTAGGCGCGCTTAAGCGCTCGCTTAGGCGTGCCTTTTTTAACTATGATTGCTTTGCTCTTGTATCACTGTATTTACTCATACAAACTTATTTTTAAATTCAAGGATCCAATCGAAACTCCAATGGCACAGCAGGTATGTTCATGCATGTTTCTTTAACAGGTTTGCTCTTATCAATATCTTTGTTGATTTCAATTTCAATTGTGTATACAATTGACTTTCATATCATGCACATTACTAGCATCACAACAGAGCCAATAGTGTTGTTGTACATGTAGACCCGTGGTACCCATCTGAAATCTTGTTGTGCCATGTAGTTTCCCACGCTTTGTATTCTTTCACTGCTGCTTTGTCTTGAACTGATATGATTTGAACCGTGTCTCTATTTTGATTTGGCAAGACAATGCAATGACCATAGGACATAGATATATGTTTGTTTGATGCTTTTATTATGTACTACAACTTGGCAATAGAAGACTTGGTAGTTTAATCCTGTCCACCTTACTAATGAATTGGTTCACCGAAATGAGTTTCATATACTAGCACATGCTAAACTTGTTATGTGTCTGCTTGTTTCTTCTTTTAGAATGCTGACAGAATATTGGGGAGGAGTGCCTTATTAAGCAATGGTAAAGGAAGTAATGCCGATAAGGTTCAGGATAGTGACACATCCTTGTTGGTCTCCAACAAAGCTGATAAAACAACTAAGGAAGACTATCTTGAAGACAGCGAGACAACCCCAAAGTCCTGTCTTGGTTTAGTGTTCGAGTTACTGGCCACTACCGCTTGCACAAGCTATTCAAACTCACTGTCTGAATCAGTTCGGTTTCTTGAGTCTCAACTACAAGCTGAAAGACATCGATCAGCTGTGCTGCGACAAGAAGCGGAAGGACTGCGGAAGTCCCTGGAGCATTCAGATGCATACTTTCTGGTGCAGTAGCAAGCGTTGGAGGATTTTAGCGCCAAACAGGAGAAAGCTAATCAGCTTGCTAAGCTTATTGCCAGCATGGTGGATACCTAGGATAACGTTTCTTGAGATCTTCTGAAGTTGTTTCAATTATGCTCTTGTTTTGCTGCCGCGTTTATTTGCACTGGTGGCCAATTTTGATGGCCAGTGTATGTAATGTGCTGCTTTGTTCCCTATATTTGCACTGGTGGCGAACTTTGATGCCTAGTGGATGTAATATGTGTAATAGAGGTAATAGGCTAGCGTTAATTGCTTGCTTATTTATTTCCTTATTGTCTTGTTTAGTTGTTTGTTTGTAGTCACTGCAGTTATTTTTCTGTTTTTTTCTAGTGGCTACAATAGCCTATTTTTGGTAACTAGGCCAAAATAATCATGTCAACACACGGACTGTTGTAACCATGGGCCTCCTGCAGGCCATATGATCCATGGGCCTTCGTCCGGCCGTAGGATCCATCGGCCTTCTATACGGGCCTTTGGGTCCATGGGCCTTCTACGGGCCGTAGGGTCCATGGGCCTTCTACGGGCCGTACGATCCATGGGCCTTCTACGGGCCGTACTATCCATGGGCCTCATACAGGCCGTAGGATCCATGGGCCTTCTACGGGGCGTATCATCATTTCACCAATCATGGGCCGTACTATTCGTGGACCATAACGGGCCGTTAATAGGCCGTATTTGATAACTCTATGAAAACAGCCCAACGGGTTTTTTTTGACATGAAAACGGCCCAACGTATTAACGGTCTGCAAACGGGCCGACTATAACGACGGGCTGAATTTGGCCCACAAGCAGAAAATGACAATAATGGGCCATATGTAACCGAATGCTGCAATTGAGCCCAAGAATCATTGGGCCTTGAGAAGGCGAAAAGATAACTTGGGCGGGAAACGGCCCAATGGAATAATGGGCTGTTAATGGATATAAAGTGATACACTGTTCATTACGGGCCAGTTTCACCACGGGCCGTTAATGGGCCAAGAGTTACAAAGGTCCTCATATGGGCCGAAAGAAGTCATGGGCCACACATGGGCCGGAAGTTAAAAT
This sequence comes from Triticum dicoccoides, assembly GCF_002162155.2. NCBI lineage: Eukaryota > Viridiplantae > Streptophyta > Magnoliopsida > Poales > Poaceae > Triticum > Triticum dicoccoides. Next base: position 122,498,507 of record NC_041386.1, on the reverse strand, counting down.
GGGCTGAATCATATTGGACAGCCCATATGACGCTACTGGGCCTAATTCAGATAGGGCGTAACGGGCCCTGTGTTAGCGGGCTGTAAATGGGCTATATGCGAACATGCCATTAACAGGCTTTCCATGGGCCGGCCTGCCACCTTTTGACCAAGTCAAACAAGCCGGCCTTTTCACAGGAATGGGCCTTTGTTGGGCCGTGCCACGTGTCGCCGTATCATAGGCGCCTTCGGTCCAATGAGCGGATGACATCTGTCCCAACGGTGAGCCGACACGTGTTTCCTCCAGCCAATGATGATTTTACACGTGGAAAATTCCCATTGGCCGGGGCTGTTAACGGGTTATCGGATCCAAAACCCAACCCGATAGCTTAACGGTGTTCCATTACGGTGGATGCCACGTGTCGGTCACCGTTGACAAAAGCACTTCTGTGACACGTGATTTATCGTCATGGAAGTGGACACTTCCGTGATGATAATTTTGGTAATGTCATGGAACACTTCTACGACAGCACAGGTATGACTATTTTGATTCTGTCATAAAATCATCATGCATGACAAAAACGCGACCTACTATGACAAACACGTATCATCATGGAAGTCTATTTTTTTTGTAGTGATGGTTTCCTGTCCTGAGAATTTAGGGAAGCGTAAGGAGCCTCCCAGGATTGAGAAATCCCTTACAGAAGTTGCCAAAACTACAATAACATTTAGATATATGCATTATGCCTAGCTAGGGGCATAAAACAATAGCTCTTGTTGGGAGGCAACCCAATGAATAAAATTTATTTTTGTTGTTTTCTTTCTATTCTCGAGTGTCTACACAATTATGCTACTATTATGATTGTGTTTTTTGTGCTTTAATTAGTGTTTGAGCCAAGCAAAGCCTTTGGGATCATGTCATGTGATAGTTGATTTGATCTTGTTGAAAAACAGAAACTTTTGCGCCCAGTAAAACAATTTTAATTTATCACAGAAGCGCGATAAAATCCTGATTTTTGTACACAAGCTTGATATAAAAATTGCCCATGTTGTCCAAAATTTTCAGAATTTTGGAGTTACATAAGTATTCCAAGTTTTCAGATTGCTACAGACTGCTCTGTTTTTGACAGATTCTGTTTTCTCTGCGTTGTGTGCTTATTTTGATGACTCTATGGTTTGTATTGGAGGTTATAAGCCATGGTAAAGTTGGAATATAGTAGATATAATGCAAGAATAAAATTTTAATGGGTTTGCAACAATACTTAGAGTAGTGATTCGCTTTGTTATACTAACGGATCTCACGAAGGTTTTGTTGAGTTTTGTGTGATTGAAGTTTTCAAGTTTTGGGTGAGATCACGATGGATGATGGAATAAGGAGTAAGAAGAGCCTAAGTTTGGGGATGCCCCATGGCACCCCAAGTTATTATACAATGAGGAACAAGCAACTAAGCTTGGGGATGCCCCGAGTGGCAACCCCTCTTTCTTCTAACGACCATCGGTATTTTACTTGGAGCTATATTTTTATTCATCAGATATCATGAGTTTTGCTTGGAGCGTCTTGTATTATATGAGTATTTGCTTGTTTTGTTTTTTGTTTGTATTATCTATCCTTGCTGGAGACACCTATTTGAGAGAGACAAAACTATGCTATGATTTGTTAGAATTGCTCTATGTGTGTAACATCCCAAAATTCTAAATTTTGGAATGTTATAATAATTAAAATATATGATTTTTGATTGATTGTTGAGTGATTGGTTGAGTGAAATTTATTAGAATTTTAAACTTTTGAAGTTTTGTTGAGAGGGAATAAAAAGGACTTTCCAAAAAAAAAATTTTGTTTGAAAATATTTGAATTTGGAAATATTTCAAACTTCATGCCACTCAATGATCCTCATGATTTCTTCAATGAAAGAGAGTGGGAAGTAAAGAAAAATTTCATTTTGAAGTTGTCATTTTTTTAACTCAAAGTGACATTCAAAAACTTTTCTGACAAAGAACACTTGAACAAAAGTGTTGAGAGGGAGTAACATGACACCCCAAAAATGTTGGAATAAATTTTCCATAGAGTTTTGAAAGTCATTTTGATTTTTGTTTGAATTTTTAAAAAATGACTTTTCAAAAAGTATTTTATTTGCCCCTGGAAAATATCCCATTAAATTGGGCTTATTTTTATGATAATTTTGATATATAATACTCCTATATTTTGATTTCATTTTATTTTCTAAAATGATTTTTCTTCGCGGGTTATTCAAAAAAAGGGAAGGTACTGTTTTTTTGGGCCAAATCCGGCCCGATCCGAACCGAATCATCTCCTTCCTCCAGGCAAGATACTCACGATCTACAGCCACCGCCGGAGCATCGCCGAAAACGCGGGATTCGTGAAATCCCTCGCCCCCTCCTCCAAGACGACCTCCTCCCCCTATAAATAGCCACCTCACGCATCCATTCCCCCACCTAGTCCCTCCTCTCCTCGCCCCACGTCGCCGAGCCGCCCCGCCGGAGTTCGCCGGAGCCGCCGCCGCCATTTGCTCTGCCCCACCCACCGCCGGCCCTCCCCGCCACCCACCGCCGCCACCAGCTGCTCCGCCCACTCCGCCGCCCCCACCCGTCCCCTCACCTCGCCCGGAGGAGAACCGAAGCCACTCCGCCCGAGCCCCTCGCCGGAACAGCTACAGTAATCCCGACCTGCCTTTTTTTCGTTCTGTTTTTAAAACAGAATAGTTTCTATCTTGTAAAATCCGCAGTTAATTATCTACGAGGTATTTTTGAGTGATTCCAACTGCCTCGGGTCACAAATTTTATGAAGTTTCTGTTAGTTCAATTGTATTTCATATTTGAGCAGTTTAAATTTCTGTTTGTATGAATTTTCTCAAATCACTAGATTTGAGCTATTTTGAGTTAGGAATATTATTTTTGACCGATTCTTTTTTCTACTAGTTACTTATTAGACTAGCTACGCAGTACTGTTTAGTTTGCATGTTAGTGAGTTAGTTAGATTAGTTTTTTATTGTAAACAATAATGTTTACTCTGTTTTAGTACTGTTTGTAGTTTAATTATTATTAATTAGTTTTAATTAGTTTCTTTTGCTAGTTTTCACCAGTGTGTCATATATTCTATTGTTTAATAGTAGGTGATTTCTAGGATTTATTAGACTTCGTATTGTTGAGGTTCTAGGCGTTGTTTGTTGTATGACTAGTTGCTAGCAATAGGAATAGTGTTAGAGGTTCTAGGTACTGTTAGAATTTTATTATAGGAAAAATACTTTATGTTACATAGAGAATAATTATTTTTACCTTGTGTTAAGTATTTTTTGTTTTAGGATTTTTACTTGTTGTTAGGTAGAGTTGTTGTGGTCTAGATTAGCCCTATAAGTTTATTTGAGTGATTTGGAGTTTTATTTGGTTTTTACCTTCGATCCTATTTCGATTTCGTTGTTATTTTGATTGTTATGATTGAGTGCTAGAATGATTGCTTATGCGAATACTATGCTTTCTTTTATAGATTTCATCGGAGAGTGACGACTAGTTTATCAAGTTTTTAAGAGCGATAATATCTTCACCAACTGGACAGGCAAGTTCACTTTGACCATATTCTCCATACCTATGTTTATTTTCATGTAGAAGCACCCTTTCAACAATATCTCTAGTAGTGTTATTGAATCTTGTAGTTGAGTAGAATGCATGAGGTAGAAACCCATCCCCCTGTTACCAAACCCGGGACGTTACATAGTTTTAATGCTACGCTATAGTAGATGTGGTTTGGTATGAGTGCATGAGAGTGGTGTGAAGGAGGACTCTACGTCAATGGCAACAACTTCATGATGGCACCAGCAAGGACAACATCTTCAGGACTCCTCAAGATTTCAAGACTCAAGACAAGAATTCAATACACACTACTGGGTGAAGGACGGTTGACGGGCACACTGGAGAAACCAGTGGTTGGTCGGGGTGCATGGAGAAGCGCCATGACATCTTGCGGAAAGCTTCACCCAGACTTAAAGAGACGGAAGGATACTTCATCCCCGGAAGCTTACCTGTGCAACCGCAGGTCACTATGGGCTCTGGCTTGGTTGACCTTAGTGGTGACTCTGGCTGGGACGGTGCTAGCAGATGTAGAACTACGGTAGGATTGGATGAGCACCGGACAGTGGTCAGAGGAACTATTCGGAAGACCATGTTTCGGTCATCTTGTTCTCAAACACCCTGAAGTGCGAGAATGTAAAGAGAGGGATCAAATCTTGTGGGTAAAGTGTACAAACCTCTGCAGAGGGTTAAAACCTAATCGATTAGCCGTGTCCCCGGTTACGGACAATTTGAGCCTCTGGACTTGGATCTATCTCAGAACTCTCAACACCGGACTGCTAAATTAATTGTGGGCAACTTATGATGATTTGGGCTATGAGACATCGGTTGGCGGAACCATGTCATGATAGAAAACTCCGTAGTACAGACTCCGGATAATTCCTTTGATGTAGGGAAAATAAAACCAGCTTTTACGCAAACAAAACTCAGATACAGAGCCACAAATCCATACTGCATATAGTATAGTTTATCATCTATTTTCTCTTATGGTGATCTTGCCGGTACATTCAATGTACTGACCTACACGGCCGCAACATCTCATGTTGCAGATATGTTTCTTCTGATGAGTAAGAGTTACGTCATAGGGTTACGGTCTACACTCAACCTGCCAATGGCGTTGATGGGACTCCACACCCGATTGTTTGTTTCTGCTGAGACTTATGAGGTATATATCAGTTTTACGTTATTTATACATGTGATTGCACTTTGATATATACATTGATGTACTGTGTGTGCCAGCATACCGATCCAAGGATGGCACAGATACACAGAGGCTTGACCGTCTGAGGTCGGGTCCCTACAATGTGCTTCACTTAAATCTCTTGAGCTATGGAATTTCTCTAGTACTTCACTTATATCTTTTTGAGCATGGTGTGCTTTAATAGTTTTGAAGAAATGCTCTCATGAATCACTTATATTTATTTGAGAGTTAGTAAAATTTTGAAGAAATTCTCTCATGCTTCACTTAAATTATTTTGAGATAAGATTTTTTTATGCTCATGTTCTTCACTTAGATTTGTTTGAGCTATCAAAAGCAACACATGAAACTAGTCCCAAAGTGATAGATATTCAAGAGGGATATAATAAAAACTTTCATGAAGATCATTGGAAAAAATAAACTTGATTCTTTGTAATAGTTTTGCGATATGATGATATAATATGTGAGGCATGTTGATGTGTAATTGTGCTTTAGTAAGACTATTGGTGTTAAGGTTTGTGATTCCCTATGCAAGCACGAAGGTCAATAATTATGCAATGAAATTACATCCTACTTGTGATGCATTGTTCGGTGTTAGTTATGCTTAATGCTCGCTTATGAGATTTTTCGTTTCTTGGTTGGATGCTTCTCAATCTTTTGCTGGCCTTCACTTGTACTAAGTGGGATTACTACTTGCACTTCCAAAATCCTTAAACCCAGTTTTTGCCAGATGAGTCCACTATACCTACCTATATGCGGTATTTCCGTGCCGTTATAAGCAAATTTGTATGTGCCATCTCTAATTTTCAAAATAATTTCTTTTTGTGTGCTTGTATCGCTCATGAAACTATAGTGGGTGGCTGATATTTTTCCATGCTAGATGTGTTATTCTCAAGATGAGTCTTTATTCACTTGTCATATCACGAGAGTACGACAAAGTTTTTAGGGATGCCCAGTCTTGGAATGAAAAATGAATTTACTTTATGTTATCAAATAATAAATTACTTGGAAAGTGTTGGTATGGACGGTACCCGTGGATTTGGTTAGCCGTGGAATGTGAAAGTATGGTGGAAAAAGGAATGAACTTTAATTTCTGTTTGGGAACTGCCTATGATATATCTAGCGTGGAAAGTATTGGGAACTACTCGATCGTTTTCGTTGACAGGAAAGGCATGCCACCCAAAATGTTTTATCTCTATCTTTTTCCGCTTTGAGCTCTGGCACCTCTACAAATCCCTACTTCCCTCTACGAAGGGCCTTTCTATTTACTTTATGCAGTTTTTATTTTTATTTTGATTCTCCATCTTCTCTCATAAAGCACCAACTAAGGGGCACTATGATCGTACTTGAGCATTGGGTGTAGCTAATATGCGAGTGTGTTTCATGAATGGATCAATAATTTAGCATAATGGGCTAGGGATAACTTGCTTTAGTGTTCATATTTTGAAAGACATGGTTGCTTGTTCATTGCAGCTTGAACTATGTCGGTATTTCCCCAAAGAGGAAGGGATGATGCAGCACAACAACGGTAGGTATTTCCCTCAGTGATGGACCAATGTTATCGAACCAGTAGGATAATCACGCAACACTACGTAAACAATGCCTACACACAAAGAACAAATACTTGCAACCCGACGTGTTAAAGGGGTCGTCAATCCCTTTCGGGTAACAGTGCGAGAAATTTTCGAGTTGACGGGATAAAAATATGATAGATTGGATAAATAGATCGCGAATAAATGCAAAATAAAATAAAGTGCAGCAAGGTATTTTTGGGTTTTTGGATTAATAGATTTGAAAATAGTAGCAAAGGAAAATAGATCGCAAAGGCAAGTATAATAAAGAAGAGACCCGGGGGCTGTATGTTTCACTAGTGGCTTCTCTTGAAAAAAATAGCATACGGTGGGTAAACAAATTACTATTGGGCAATTCATAGAACTTCAAATAATCATGATGACATCTAGGCAATATAATTATATAGGCATCACATCCAAGATTAGTAGACCGACTCCTGCCTGCATCTACTACTATTACTCCACACATCGACCGCTATCTAGCATGCATCTGGTGTATTAAGTTCATGGAGAAATGGAGTAATGCAATAAGAAAGATGACATGATGTAGACAAGATCTATTTATGTAGAAATAGACCCCATCTAGTTATCTTTAATGGCAACGATACATACGTGTCGTTTCCCCTTCTGTCACCGGGATCAGGCACCGTAAGATCGAACCCATCACAAAGCACCTCTTCCCATGGAAAAAAAATTGATCTAGTCGGCCTAACTAAACCAAAGATTTGAAGAAGAAATACGAGGCTATAAGTAATCATGCATACAAGAGATCAAAAGACTCAAATAAATTTCATGGATAAAAACATAGATCTGATCATAAACTCAAAGTTCATAGGATCCAAACAAACACACCGCAAAAAGAGTTACATCAAATAGATCTCTAAGGGACCATTTTATTGAGAATCAAAAGAGAGAGAGGAAGCCATCTAGCTACTAACTATGGACCCGTAGGTCTACAATGAACTACTCACGCATCATTGGAGAGGCACAAATGAGGATGATGAACCCCTCTGTGATGGTGTCTTGATTGGATCTGTGGTTTCTAGAACTTGCGGCGGCTGGAATTGATTTTCGTCGACTCTCCTAGGGTTTCTGGAATATTGGGGTATTTATAGAGCAAAGAGGCGATGTGGGAGGCCATCAAGGTGGGCACAACCCACCTGGCGCACCTGGGCCCCCAGGCGCGCCCTGGTGGGTTGTGCTCCCCTTGGAGCCCCCCTCAGGTACTTCTTTGGCCCAACAAGTGTCTTCTGGTCCAGAAAAAACCTCCAAAAAGTTTCGCTGTGTTTGGACTCCGTTTGGTATTGATTTTCTACGAAGTAAAAACAAGCAAAAACAGGAATTGGCGTTGGGCACTATGTCAATAGGTTAGTCCGAAAAAATGATATAAAGTTGCTTTAAAATGATTGTAAAACATCTAAGAATGATAATATAACAACATGGAACAATAAAAAATTATAGATACATTGGAGACGTATCAACATCCACAAGCTTAATTCATGCTTGTCCTCGAGTAGGTAAATGATAAAAATAGAATTTTTGATGTGGAATGCTGCCTAACATGTTCATCCCATATTCTTTTTTCTTTGTAGCATGGACATTTGGACTTTTATATGATTCAAATCAATAGTCTAGTTTTGACATGAAGATTTCAATACTCAAGCATCTCAACAAGCAACCATGTCTTTCAAGATATCAACACTAAAGCAAGTTATCCCTAACCCATTATGCTCAATCATTGATCCATTCATGAAACACACTCGCATATTAGCTACACCCAATGCTCAAGTACGATCATAGTGCCCTTAGTTGGTGCTTTATAAGAGAAGAGGGAGACTCAAATAAAAATAAAATTTGTATGAAGTAAAAGAGAGGTCCTTCGCAGAGGGAAGTAGGGATTTGTAGAGGTGCCAGAGCTGAAAGCGAAAAAGATCGAGATAAAAACATTTTGGGTGGCATGCTTTTCCTGTCAACAAAAACTATGGAGTACTTCCCAATACTTTCCATGCTAGATATATCATAGGCGGTTCCCAAACATAAAATAAAGTTTATTCCTTTTTCCACCATACTTTCACATTCCACGGCTAACCGATCCACGGGTGCCGTCCATACCAACACTTTCCAAGGAATTTATTATTTGACAACATAAAGTAAATTCATTTTTAATTTAGGGACTGGGCATCCCTAATACCTTTGCCGTACTCTCGTGCAATGACAAGTGAATAAACACTCATCTTGAGAATAACACATGAAGTTGGGAAAATATCAGCCACCCCCTACCGTTTCATGAGCGGTACAAGCACACAAAAGAGAAATTTATTTTTCAAATTAGAGATGGCACAAATTTGCTTAGAACAGCAAAATAATACCGCATATAGGTAGGTATAGTGGTCTCATGTGGCAAAACTGGTTTAAGGGTTTTGGACGCACAAGTAGTGATCATACTTGGTGCAAATGAAGGCTAGCAAAAGGTTGAGAAGCATCCAACCAAGAAATGAAAAATCTCATAAACTAGCATTAAGCATAACTAACACCGAATAATGCACCAAAAGTAGGATGTAATTTCATAGCATAACTATTGACTTTCGTGCTTGCATAGGGAGTCAGAAACCTTAACACCAATATTCTTACTAAAGCATAATTACACATCAACATGACTCACATATTATATCAACATATCGCAAAACTATTGCAAGGAATCAAGTTTATTTTGTCCAATGATCTACATGAAAGTTTTTATTATATCCCTCTTAAATATCTATCACTTTGGGACTAATTTCATATGTTGCTTTGATAGCTCAAACAAATCTAAGTGAAGAACATGAGCATAAAAATTTTCTTCTCTCAAAATAATTTAAGTGAAGCATGAGAGAATTTCTTAAAAAAATTACTAACTCTCAAATAAATCTAAGTGAAGCATGATAGCATTTCTTCAAAAATACTAAAGCACAACGTGCTCAAAAAGATATAAGTGAAGCACTAGAGCAATTCCATAGCTCAAAAAGATTTAAGTGAAGCATAGAGAGGATCTAACAAGTCATAGCATAATTTTGGATCTCTCAAATAGGTGCGTCCAGCAAGGATAGATGACTACAAATAAAAAGAAAAACAAGCAAAGACTCATATCATACAAGGCGCTCCAAGAAAAACTCATGATATGTGACAAATAAAATATAGCTCCAAGTAAAATACCGATGGTCGCTAGAAGAAAGAGGGGATGCCACTCGGGCATCCCCAAGCTTAGTTGCTTGCTTCTATTTTAGATAATAGCTTGGGATGCCATGTGCATCCCCAAGCTTAGGCTCTAATTACTCCTTATTCCTTCATCCATCATGATCTCACCCAAAACTTGAAAACTTCAGTGACAGAAAACTCAACAAAACCTTCATTAGATTCGTTAGTATAACAAAGCAAATCGCTACTATAAGTACTGTTGCAAACCCATTCATATTTTATTTTTTCATTATATCTATTGTATTCCAACTTTTCTATAGCTTGTACCCTCTAATACAAACCATAGATTCATCGAAATAAGCACACAACACAAAGAAAATAGAATCTGTCAAAAACAAATTAGTCTGTAGCAATCTAAAAACTTCAAATACTTCTGTAACTCCAAACATTCTGAAAAAATAGGAAAATGTGGGCAATTTGTATATTAATCTTCTGCAAAATGAATCAGTATTTTATTGCACTTCTGCTAAAAATGAGAATTATATTTCTGTGGCCAAAAGTTTTTGTTTTTCAGCAAGATCAAATCAACTATCACCCAACATGATCCCAAAGGCTTTGCTTGGCACAAACACTAATTAAAACATAAAAAACACAATTATAACAATAGCATAATTGTGCAATCACTCAAGAACAGAACGAAAAAGACAAAAATAAATTTTATTCATTTGGTATCCTCCCAACAAGCGATATCGTTTTATGCACCTAGCTAGGCACAATGCAAAGATCTAAGTACTGTCATCTTTAGTTCGAGTTCCATAAGATGCTCTCACAATTGATTTATATGGTGGATTAATTCTTGTTCTAGGGAAGTGTTCCATACCCTTCCTTAGTGGAAATTGAAATTTAATATCGCCTTCTTTCATATCAATCATGACACCAATAGTACGTAAAAACGGTCTACCAAGAATAATTGGACAAGATGGATTGCAATCAATATCATGAACAATAAAAATCCATGGTCACATAATTCCTATTTGCAAGAATGAGAACATCATTAATTCTTCCCATAGGCTTTTTATAGTAGAATCCACCAATTGCAAATTTAAAGAACATTCTTCAATATCGGTAAGACCAAGCACATCACATAAAGATTTCAGAATTGTGGAAATACTAGCACCCAAGTCACATAAAGCAAAACACTCATAATTTTTAATCTTGACTTTGATAGTATGTTCCCATTCATCATGTAAATTCCTAGGAATTGAAATCTCTAATTCCAACTTTTCCTCCAAAGCTTTCATCATAGCATCAACGATATGATTAGTAAAAGCTTTATTTTGTTCATAAGCATGGGGTGAATTAATCATGGATTGCAACAAAGAAATACAATCAATCAAAGAGAAACTATCATAATTAAAGTCTTTGTAATCCAAAAGAGTGGGCACATCAATAGTTAAAGTTTTGACCTCTCCAAACCCACTTGTATCAATTTTCTCAACAAGATTTTCACCCTCCGAATTATCGGGACGCCTTCTAGCTAAAGTTGACTCTTCTTCAGTCCCTTTATCATCAATTTTAATTTTATTAAACAAGGAATCAATAGAATAAACAACAATCTTTTTAAGATCTTCATCATTTTTATGAAAGCAATCACTTGAACAATTTCATTTTTGTATGATCATCCAAAGATTTAAACCCTGAGTAGGACAATTTCTTAGCATCAATTTCATTTTTCCCAAGATTGCGCAACATGTTCATGCTCATGTTGCTTAAAATTCTTGATTTGTGTTCTAAGGGAAATAATTTTCATGGGTGGAAAATACTTAGTAATGAAAGCATCTTTGCACTTATCCCAAGAATCAATACTATTGTGAGGTAAAGAAGAAAACCATTTTTTTGCACGATCTCGCAAAGAAAACGGGAATAATTTCAACTTCACAATATCATTGTCCACAACTTTTTTCTTTTGCATATCACATAATTCCATGAATGTGTTAAGATGGGACGCGACATCCTCATTAGGAGTACCGGAAAATTGATCTTTCATGACAAGATTCAACAAAGCGGCATTAATATCACAAGACTCCGCACTAGTGGCGGGAGGAGCAATTGGAGTGCTAATAAAATCATTGTTGTTGGTATTGAAGAAATCACACAACTTGGTGTTCTCTTGAGTCATCGTGACTACGCAACAAGATTGCACTCAAAAATAGATCTGATGAGAAAACGACGAACGAAAAAAGGGCAAATAAAACAACAATTTTTTCTGAAGTGGGGGAGATGAAAACGAGAGTCAATTGGCAAACAATTTAAATTGCAAGGAGATGAGATTCGTGATTAGGAACCTGGTAGATTTTCATGATGTCTCCCTGGCAATGGCGCTAGAAATTCATTTTGATTGTGGCTTGAACTACGTCAGTATTTTCCCAAAGAGGAAGGGATGATGCCGCACAACAACGGTAGGTATTTCCCTCAGTGATGAGACCAAGGTTATCGAACCAGTAGGAGAATCACACAACACTATGTAAACAGTACCTCCACACAAATAACAAATGATTGCAACCTGACGTGTTAAATGGGTTGTCAATCCCTTTGGGGTAACGGCGCCATAAATTTTCGAGTTGATGAGATGAAAATATGATAGATTGGATAAATAGATCACGAATAAATGCAAAAATAATAATAAAGTGAAGCAAGGTATTTTTGAGTTTTTGGATTAATAGATCTGAAAATAAAAGCAAATAAAAATAGATGTCGATGGCAAGTATAATAAAGAAGAGACCCGGGGGTCGTAGGTTTCTGATAGGTGGGAACCCGATGAACGAGTTCACGCCCGAGGGTGGCCCGATCTTCACATCATAGGGTCGAATCTGGAGGGATAACTAGCTGCAAGTAGCCGAGATAACTAGCTTTATACCTGCCAAGGTTGGATGCAACACGTACGTTGGGGATGGTTGACCGAAGCTACAAGAACTCCAACCCGCTGTCCGAACAATCGCAGTACCACAAACCAGGACTAATCCACACAAAACAGCTGGAACCGTAGAGCACGAACTAGGGGGAACCATAGGCTCCTTCTCACGAATCTCAATGAACTCACAAGAGCAAAGGTAGCAAGATCTTTCGGATCTCTCTAGCAGTCTTGGTGCATAAGCTTGTAGTTGAAAGGTTTGACAAAGGTTACTAAGAAGATGGGCGAGATGGGGTATTATAGCAGGGACAACCCCCCTTAGATAGGTGTGAAAATGGTTTCAAAAGTAAGCAGGTTTGCATGGCTTCCTTGGGGGAATAAACAGTCAACTTTGGAGTCGTTGGAGAGCTCCTCAGAAATTCACGAAGCCCTGACAGCTTGGACACCTTTCATGAGAATGACTAGTACTTTTGACTTGGGGACATGCAACTTGATTCTTGCTATTTCATCTCGACCAACTCGGTCACGATGTTCTGCATGACGCCCATCTTCAGCAACGTGACAGTGTGGGACACCATGATAATCATCAAAATCATCTCCATGACCACGAGCAACATGCTCATGAGGGTCATAGTAGTGCCCACGTGGACCATGGCCTCGCCCTCGAAGTTGTCCTCCTCGCTGCCTCCATGAGCAGCAGCACCACGCCCAGGAGCAGCAGCCACATGTCCACCATAGCTGTTGTTATCATCCTCCAAGGCAGCGTCAACAACAGCATGCACGGAATTCTCATCCCCAACTTCCTCAAGTGGGTCAATAGGGTGTTGTCAGTGCCGAACCCTACATCATAACTAATCCCTTTTACCATACATCATAACTAATCCATGTTTTTCCCATGTGTTGGTCAATTTAAGCTGTGGGGTTTTATTTGGCTTTGGATTCTCTCGCTCACTATCTTGGTGGATGTCACTCAAGTGTTTCTCACTCTCTCTCTCTCTTTCCTTTTCAGATCATCCATCAATATTTCTTTGGGTGTCAAAGGGAGCAAAGATATGCGCTCTCCCTTGTATTGGAACAAGAGACGATTAGGACGGCCACTGACTTGCACATCACGATCATACAACCAAGGTCTTCTCAACAACAATTGGCATGCTTGCATTGGCACCACGTCACATTCCACTTGATCTCGATACTTCCCAATGGGAAACTGAACGGTGACTATTTTGCTTACTCGAAGTGTACCACAATCATTGAGCCATTGCATCTTATATGGACTTGGGTGCCTCCTTTGTTTTAGTCCCAATTTCTCGACCAAATATGAACTTGCAATGTTGTTGCAGCTGCCATTGTCAACAATAATTCTACAAACCTTGTCCTCGATGGTGCCATGGGTGTGAAAAATATTATGTCGCTGCCCTTTCTCTTCTCTAGCTACATTAACACCAAGCACATGATGGGTAACAAAGCAATCTCCCATGTCGGCCTGAATATCACAACCACTCTTCTCGCCCTCTTCATCCTCATGATTAGTCAATGCTCCATTATCTTCATGCTCACTCTCAGATTCCCATTCACCTTGTTCATTCACAAATAGAACTCTCCTGTTTCGACATTCAGAGGAAATGTGAGCATGCCTTTGCACTTCAAACACTCAATATCTCAACTTCTAGATGATGGTACAACCGTGGCGTTAGAGGTACTTCCAGCAGCTGAAGGAGCACACTTGTCAACATTCCTAGGAGCCGGTGATGATGCCGATGAAGCCGTTGTTCGCCGGGTGGTGGTAGGGTGTGAAGTATGCTAAAACTGAGAACCACCATGAGGGGCACTTGGCTGCAACCTTTGCCATGGTGTGGTCGTGCGGTTATGAGATATCCGTCCATGACCACCCCACTGCACCTTCCTCTCCGTGCACTTTGATTGCTCCAAAATATCGTGTAGAGTGTTATAGCGAAACAACTCCACAAAATCTAAAATTTCATTGTTGAGACCATGCAAAAATCTTGCCATCTTTGACTCCTTATCTTCATGAATATGAGCACGAACAAGCAATAATTCCATCTCTTTATAGTACTCATCCATCGTGTGCGTACCCTGGCTGAGGCGCTACAACATGTTTCGAAGATCTCTTTGATATTGCGAAGGAACAAACCTTTGCCTCATGGCTTGTTTCATCTCTTCCCAAGTGTCAATGTATTCACGACCTAGAAGCAGCTGATTTTCTTGTAGTTGATTCCACCAAGTGAGTGCATAACCAGAAAACTCAACACAAGCAAGGTTTACTCTCTTCGGGTCAGCAAGGTTATGGATACGAAAAATCTGATCACACTGCTCTTCCCAATCAAAATATGCATCGGGATATTCCCTTCCTATGAACTTGGGGACATGCAACTTGATTCTTGCTATGTCATCTCTACCAACTCAGTCACAATGTTCTGCATGACGCCCATCTTCAGCAACATGATGGTATGGGACACCATCATAATCATCAAAATCATCTCCATGACCACGAGCAACACGCTCATGAGGGTCATAGTAGTGCCCACGAGGACCATGGCCTCACCCTAGAAGTTGTCCTCCTCGCTGCCCTCCATGAGCAGCAGCACCACGCCCACGAGCAGCAGCCACATGTCCACCATAGCTGTTGTTATCATCCTCCAAGGCACCGTCAACAACAGCATGCACGGAATTATCATCCCCAACTTCCTCAAGTAGGTCAATAGGGTGCTGTCAGTGTCGAACCCTGTAGCCACCTGCTGGAGGTCGCTCGTGAAACATCCTTCCAAGGTTTCTAACCAATTCCTGAAAATCAACACATATGACGGGGGCATCTTCTTCCCCATGGTTTTCTCCATGAACACTCGATCTAGATCCTGTCATGTTAGTAAGGCCAAAAGTGGAATAGGATAATTTTGTGGAATCACACAACCTCACCTCTTACTAACCAAAGTTCTTATGAGTTCACATCAGATTGTGCTTCTCTCGGATGTATTAAAGCGATTGAAAGACAAGGATCAAAGAACTAGCTTCAGTTTTTGGTGGAGCTCGGTGGGGTAAACAAAAAGGGGCTTGTGCTGAAATCAAGTTGATGCAAACCAAGAAAATATGTGGACAGATCTACTCCACTTTTGCACCAAGATTGAACAACACACGAGCTTCTGAAAATTTTCTACCAAGCAGAAACTTTTGGATCTTGCACAACACTTTCTTTTTCTCTCTTGACCTTTTTTTGCCACTCTTTTTCTCTCTCTTTGATTCTTGTTTTGCTACTCTTTTTTCTCTCTTTTTCCAAAGCACAACAACCAAATCTGAAAGCAACTATGAAGATGAACTTGGTGCAGATCTAAAAGTTGAAGAACATGCAAGGTATGCAATAACAAGATCTCAACGCCAACAAGGCTTGGAATTATTTTTGGTGCAGCTTTGGTTTTTAGGACCGAAAATATAGCATGAAAAACACTCAATCTAAAGGGATGATATCAAGATAAACTTGGATAACAGATCCTACCATGTCAACAAAGGCTCTGATGCCAGATGATAGGTGGTGAAAGTGCAACTATCCCTAGGTGGTTTTGGTAATTCATAACAACATATAGCTCATTGAGCTAATGCTATTCCAAGATGACTATTTCAGGAAAGCTCAATGATTGGCATGGCATGGATGTGAAAGTGGAACCCTCAAAATGCTAAGGACAAAGGATTGGCTCAAGCTCAAAAGCTCAAGACTCTTCATTTTATATTTTAGTGATCCAAGATCACATTGAGTCTTTAGGAAAAGCCAATACTATCAAGGAGGGATGAGGTGTTACTTAATGAGCCTCTTGCTTCATGTGCTTAGTGATATGCTCCAAAACCCTCAACTACTTTCCCATATCCACATATGACCTAAACCCTAAGCCAAACTCGGTCCTACCGATTCTTTCTTTCCGGCGCCACCGAGTTTCACTTGTCATAAGCCACTGCCAAACCCTAGCAATTCGGTTCTACCGATAGGGATCTTGGTCTCACCGAGATGGGATTGCAAACTCTCTGTTTCCCTTTCGTAACTTTTCGGTCTCACAGAAAGAGCGAATCGGTCCCATCGAGATTGCAGTGTAAACTCTCTGTTTCCTTTTCGTAACTTTTCGGTCTCACCGAAAGAGCAAATCGGTCCCACCGAGTTTACTTGACCAACTCTCTGGTTAGCTTATTACCAAACTCCGTCTCACCGAGTTTGTGTAATCGGTCTCACCGAGATTACGTTATGCCCAAACCCTAACCATATCGGTCCTACCGAGTTGCATGTCAGTCCCACCGAAAATCTCTAACGGTCACTAGGTTTACCTTTTTGGTCCAACCGAGTTTGTTGATTCGGTCCCACCGAGATTGGAAAACTGTGTGTAACGGTTGGATTTTGCGTGGAGGCTATATATACCCTCCACCTCCTCTTCATTCATGGAGAGAGCCATCAGAACACATACACAATTCGAACTCATATGTTCTGAGAGAGAACCACCTACTCATGTGTTGAGACCAAGATATTCCATTCCTACCATATGAATCTTGATCTCTAGCCTTCCCCAAGTTGCTTTCCACTCAAATCTTCTTTCCACAAAATCCAAATCCTATGAGAGAGAGTTGAGTGTTGGGGAGACTATCATTTGAAGCACAAGAGCAAGGAGTTCATCATCAACACACCATTTGTTACTTCTTGGAGAGTGGTGTCTCCTAGATTGGCTAGGTGTCACTTGGGAGCCTCCGACAAGATTGTGGAGTTGAACCAAGGAGTTTGTAAGGGCAAGGAGATCGCCTACTTCGTGAAGATCTACCGCTAGTGAGGCAAGTCCTTCATGGGCGATGGCCATGGTGGGATAGACAAGGTTGCTACTTCGTGGACCCTTCGTGGGTGGAGCCCTCCGTGGACTCGCGCGACCGCTACCCTTCGTGGGTTGAAGTCTCCATCAACGTGGATGTAGGATAGCACCACCTATCCGAACCACGGGAAAAACATCCGTGTCTCCAATTGCGTTTGAATTCTCCAAACCCTTCCCTTTACATTCTTGCAAGTTGCATGCTTTACTTTCCGCTGCCAATATACTCTTTGCATGCTTGCTTAAATTGTGTGATGATTGCTTGACTTGTCCTACAATAGCTAAAATCTGCCAAGAACTAAAATTGGGAAAAGGTTAAGTTTTTATTGGTCAAGTAGTCTAATCACCCCCCTCTAGACATACTTTCGATCCTACAAGTGGTATGAGAGCTTTGGTCTCCATTTGCTTTGATCTCCATTTGCTTTGATCTCCATAGCTTTTGGTGGTCATAGCCTTGGTTTCACAACCTAGGAGAGTATGGCGTCTAGCGAGGGAAATTATCACCGTAGAGGTCCATACTTTGATGGTACTAATTTTGCTAGTTGGAAGCATAAAATGAAAATGCATATTCTTGGACATAACCCCGCCGTTTGGGCTATTGTGTGTGTTGGTTTGCAAGGTGACTTCTTTGATGGGAAAGAACCAAACCGTGAAGCTACCGCGGATGAGTTGATGATGTTACAATACAATGCTCAAGCTTGTGATATTCTCTTCAACGGATTGTGCCCCGAAGAATTCAATAAAATCAGCCGTCTTGAGAATGCAAAGGAAATTTGGGACACTTTGATTGATATGCACGAAGGTACCGACTCCGTCAAGGAATCCAAGTTGGATGTGCTTCAAAGTCAACTTGACAAGTTCAAAATGAAGGATGGTGAAGGTGTCGCTGAAATGTACTCTAGGCTTGCTCTCATCACAAATGAGATTGCCGGCTTAGGAAGTGAAGAGATGACCGATAGATTCATCATCAAGAAGATTCTAAGAGCCTTGGATGGAAAATATGATACCGTGTGCGCATTGATCCAAATGATGCCCAATTACAAAGATCTCAAGCCAACGGAGGTGATTGGAAGAATTGTTGCTCATGAGATGTCACTTAAGGATAAAGAGGAACTTCACAACAAATCAAGTGGTGCCTACAAAGCCTCATGTGAAGCCCCTACATCATCAAGTGAGAAACAAAACTTCAATGAAGAATTGAGCTTAATGGTGAAGAACTTCAACAATTTCTACAAGAGTAGAAGCAAAGATAGAAGCTTCAAGTCAAGGTCCTACAATGACAAAAGATCTTCTAGTCGAGAGCGAAACTGCTACAGTTGTGGAAGACCCGGACACTATTCCAATGAGTGTACGGCTCCCTACAAGAGAAGAGAAGATTCTCCAAAAAGAAGAAGCAAAGAATCACCACCAAGAGAGAGAAGGAGTAGAGATGATCGTTATGAACGAAGATACTCACGGAGAAGCAAGGATTTGGAAAGGAAGGAAAAATCATCAAGGAGCTACACAAAACGAAGACATCAAGCTCATGTTGGTGAATGGGTATCCGGCTCCAACTCCGACAGCCACTCCGAGAGAAGTTATCACTCCGACTCCGAAGATACTCAAGATGAAGGTGTTGCCGGTCTAGCACTTGTGTCAACCAACTCCTACGACATATTTGACTCACCGAATGAAGGAATTGGAAGATGCTTCATGGCCAAAGGTCCTAAGGTAACACACCCCGAGTATGTTGATTTCAATAGTGATGAAGATGACTTGTTAGGTGATGATTTGCTTGTTGACAACTCTAGTGATGAATACTATGATGAAACGTCAATTAATCATGCTAATCAAGATAAAACGAATGACAATGATAAGGAGAGGATTGAGGCTCTAACTAAAGAACTAAACACTCTTAAGTTAGCTCATGAAACTATCTTCGAAGATCATCGAGAACTTTTAAGAGCTCATGAGAAATTACGCTTTGAAAAGCTCAATCTTGAGCAAGAGCATGAGTTCTTAAAAGCAATCAATGATGATCTCCGCAAGAAAAGTTATTCTTACATTGCCAAGCGTTTACTCTTATCCACTTACATGCCTCAAGTCAAGTCTAGTAACAAGAACAAGAAAGATTCTTCCTCTAGCAGTAACAATGATCATGCTAAATCCAATATTGTTGCTTCTAGTAGTTCTCTTGATTCCACTAATGATTCTCTTAGCCAAGTTACACTTGAGCAAGAAAATAGCTTATTGAAGGGAATTATAGAGAAAGGAGTGTACAAAAGCCTTGCCGGGAGTAAGCAATTCGAGGAAATTGTGCGCAAGCAAGGAATGCACCGGAAGAATCAAGGTGTTGGTTTTGAACAAAAGTTCAATGCCAATGGAGTTGAGTGGGAAGAAGATCAATACCCCAAGACAAAGTTTGTTCCTCAACAAGAGAAGTATGATACTTCTTTCAAGGGGACACAAGCTCAAGATGATCTTCCACCACAAGACTACAAGCAAAAAGGCAAGGACAAGCTTCAAGAGGAAATTGATGCATTTGAAGAAGCTCCTAGGACCTTAGTCAAGTGGATTCCCAAGACTACTTCAAGTTCCACTTCATCAAGTACGACTACAACTCCAAGGATTCCCATCAAGATGGTGTGGATCCAAAAGAAGAAGAACTAGAGAGTTCTTGAGGGTGACTCCGCCAACATACTTCACTCTTATCATTTTGGCAAGAACAAGTGCAATCAACTTCCACATCTTGCACTAGTTCAAGGAGTCACAAACCCTCTTGTTGGTAAGACAAGGGACAAGGTAACCTAAAAGTTTTCATGGACATCATCTTGTGTGTGCATCACTCTATGTCTATGGATATCCTTGTTTGCTCCTTGTGGGACTAACCCATGTAGGTATTGAAAGTGCAATTCACTCAAATGGATAGCTCCAAGTGATCTACATCAGCATTGAGCATCCACATCTTCAACATCTACATGAAGTCATCATCGACAAAACCCGAGGTTAGTTCATCCCTCTAAGGGGGGATATCACATCTAGGGGGAGCTTTACTCTAAGACTTGAGCTAAAGCAACTCTAAAGATGTGAACACAACAATGCTTTATGTAAAAGTGGTAACCCCACTTGAGCTTAAGCGATGAGTATGACCTATGATCAAGTGTTCTCACTTGACTCCTAAGTCAATATACTCATATATAGATGACCTTGTCATCGCAAATTGCTTGATAGATGCTAGAATTGGTTGTGCATGCCTTGTCACATATTTCATTTGCCATCTTATTGTGTGAGCATGCTGGTTGCATATTTTACTCATTCGAGGACATCCACTTGTTGTTTTGATTGTTTGGTTTTATTTCCTTTTGCCAAGTGGATGGACAAGAATGCCTAAGAACCTCCTCTAGCTATCTATGCTTTTCTCGTCTCAAACTCTATTCATGCTACATCACAAAATTTGATCAAGTCAGATTCGAACCACTCTGTGTGAGGAGCGCTCGGAGTCCTCGATTCATCATAGACTTAAACTTCCAAAACCTCTTTATGATTCTCGGTCTGACCGATACCCTACTTTCGGTCCTACCGAGATCATTAAGTTGATCTAGGTTTTTGATCTCGGTGCAACCGATTTGAACCATTCGGTCACACCGAGTTGCAACAACTGTATACAGTTTTGCATCTCGGTGCCACCGAGTTGTTCCACTCGGTCACACCGACAGGGTCAGGCTATATATAGTCACGGGCAAAAATTTGGAAATTTCCCCGAACCCCTTCGCCCGCGCGATAACCTGCTCTGCCAACTTGGTCTTCGGATCGTCTCCTCTCCGCCAGCCGCCTCCAGTCGCTGGTCTCCGTCGCCATCAATGGAAATTCAACCCCGTCGTTGCCGCCGTAGCGAGTCTCCGCCGAACTAGGGTATGGACTCGATCTTTGTGCTATTCCCCAATCCGATTCTTAGCACATTGTGATCATCATGATTCTTGCCACGTTTGTTAAACTTCTATCCAGTCAATGAACTCGTAGATTAGGTTTAATTCGAAAATTTTAGGGTTAGGTTTCCGCCGAAACCATCTCGGACCCACCGAGTTGAAAAACTCGGTCCCACCGATTTGGCTTATGCCATTGCACAAGTGAGACTCGGTCTGACCGAGAATTACTTATCGGTGTGACCGATTTTGGAACTCTGTGAAACCCTAGCAGTCCCGGTGCCACCGAAATGTGACTCGGTCTGACCGAGTTCACTAGTTTAGGTGCCAAAACTGCTTCGGTATCACCGAGTTTAGAAATCGGTAGATCCGAGATGCTTTCAGTGGGAAACTAAAACTAAGTTTTTGAATTATTCTTTTGCAAAAATCTCTGCATTTTGTGATGCTCATCCACTCTATCTCATCTATAACCTATTCACAGGGTCAGCAGTCAGAGTTTGCATCATGTCGGACCAAAGTGATAGCCAGAACTTGTCAGAGCAGCAAGTGCAGATGAGTGAGGGCACTAGTCCCTCAAGTTCCTTAGATGATGGCAGCAGGAGCACCCCTAGCAATCTGCCTAAAGCTGCCACAAGACAGAGAAAGAAGAGAACCTCAGACTCAGAAGATGAGGATTATGTGGCAGAAGAGGAAGCATCTTCCAAGAGAGTTGAGCCAGCATAGGGCATAAAACCAGGGATGAAGATCAAAAAGCCAGCAGGCAGGTAGCCTATGTCAAAGGCCAGAGCTTCAACTGAGAAGCCCACTCCCATTGAGCCAGTTGCTGCTGAAGGCAAGAAGTGGAAAGAAAGGGTGAAGAAAACTGTAGCCAGAGTTCTTGGCAAGGCTTCCATCATGGAAGATGAGGAGGAAGAAGAAGAGGTAGCTGCAGCAGCACCTAAGGCACCCAAGCTGATGGGTGATGCCATAAGAACAGGGGCAGCTGCTTCCAAGGCCAAGCCAGCTCCAAAGCCAAAGCCAAAGAGGAACACAAGAAGCATCCCAGCTACTGAGAAGAACAAGGCCCCAGTGCCTAAAGCTACAGAAGAAGAAGAGAATGTTCTTAGAAAGCTCAAGCCCAAGATCCCAGACCACAACGATGCTCATCCTGTGGCTGAGGATATGAAACTCAGGAGAGATTCAGGGCTCCGGAAGTGGAGAGAAGCAGACCCGTATGCTTCAAGGAGAAGGACTGCAGTTGACTACAGGTTTCACACCAAGGAGCAGGAAGACTTTTATGAGACAGTGCTGCTAGACAAGAAGCCAATTGTCTGTGATATGAGATGGGTTGATTGGCAATACATCAAGGACAACGAAGAGTACTACCCTGGAGTGCAGGACAGCTTCAAGGCATGTGGAGTAGAGGACTTTGTTGGGCAGAAGCTCACAAAGTGGAACGAGGAACTCATCATGCAGTTCTACTCCACAGCCCATTTCTATCCAGATGGCAGGATTGTATGGATGTCAGAGGGTACAAGGTACCAGTCTACAGTTGC
Organism: Triticum dicoccoides; assembly: GCF_002162155.2. Taxonomy (NCBI): domain Eukaryota; kingdom Viridiplantae; phylum Streptophyta; class Magnoliopsida; order Poales; family Poaceae; genus Triticum; species Triticum dicoccoides. The sequence goes on along the minus strand of NC_041386.1, from coordinate 122,475,806 downwards.
TGAATGGGCTCAGCTGATTAATGCCCCAGAAGAGCATGACGATGACTTGGACATTTATGCCAAGAAGAAGATGGACCACAACTCAATGTCAAACATGTACAAGGAGATTCCAAATGAAGCACTTGATATGTTCAAGTTTGGCTCGGTACACTATCTTCTGTCAGGGCTGCCAACCATCAACTGGATTCTTAGGCACACCCTATTGCCCAAGTCTGGAGATCACAAGATGATCAGGGGCCACGCGATCAACTTGCTTCATATCTTTGACGTGCCACAGAAATTCAAAGTCATGAGCCTTATGATTGAAACAATCAAGAGGACAGCAGCAGACCAGAAGAGGAGCTGAGGATATGCCCCACAGATTCAGGAGCTCATCAACTCTAAGATGGGCACGTGCATATACTTATTGGACAAGGAACACCTGCCCATCCGTCCAGACTTTGAAGATAATCAAGTGGTCATGACTGAGAATGAGCCATCATGTGCCCAAGCACAAGCCAAGAAGGATAAGGCGTGGAAGGAGAAAGCTGCCAAGATGCCTACTCAAGAGGAGGCATCTGAATATTTCCTGAAAACCAAACAAGAGCAGCTTGGTTACTTGATTGCATCCACCCTGCGGATTGAGCAAGGACTAGCCACCCTAACTCAGAACCAGGCAAGCTTAGAGAGGATCATGGAACAAAAGCTATGACTTGGATGTCAAAGTGACAGAGATTCAGACTGCAGTGGAGCAGCTCCAGGATGACATGCAGGAGAGGAGAGGCAAGACTACAACTGATGCCTTTGCCAGAGTGCCACGAGGTCCGAGGTCGTCTGTAGTGCCAGTTGCTGACCCCAGAGCCACCACGTCTGCACTAGCTACAGCCTCAGTTCCACCAGCTCCAGCGTCCACTTCAGCCTCGACTCTGACCACGTCTACAGAAGGCTTCATCCTTGGAGTGCTCCGGACTCCACCACCACCTAAAGATCAAGCCTGAGTGTTGACTTAGCACTATGCATTTTCTAGGAACTTTTTGGTAACTTGTTGCCAAAGGGGGAGAAAATGTATAGATCATAGGCTTCGAGAGAGAGTGTTGCTTTTATTCTCTCTTGTTTTATTTGGTGGTTTTTCGAACTTTGTTTGCTTTTGTGTGAGATACTATGTCATTTCTCGTGAGACATTGATGATCATGTGTTTGATCATAAGCTACACTTAATGTTTGCTTAATATTATCATCTTATCTATCTTATGTGATCATTCACTATTCTTGGTGATGAGTGCATGTATTTCATTCTTATCATTTTAAGCGCTCCACCAAGATGTTTGTGACATGGAAGAGTAACCCATGACTCTAACTCTTTGTGCATTTGCAGTCCAAAGCAAATTTTATATATGCACAAATTTAGGGGGAGCTCTTACTTGTCACATACTTCTCAAAGCGACGATATATTTCATGCTTATTATCATTTGTCAAAGCTTTGATCTATATGTTGTCATCAATTACCAAAAAGGGGGAGATTGAAAGTGCAACTATCCCTAGGTAATTCATAACAACATATAGCTCATTGAGCTAATGCTATTCCAAGATGACTATTTCAGGAAAGCTCAATGATTGGCATGGCATGGATGTGAAAGTGGAACCCTCAAAATGCTAAGGACAAAGGATTGGCTCAAGCTCAAAAGCTCAAGACTCTTCATTTTATATTTTAGTGATCCAAGATCACATTGAGTCTTTAGGAAAAGCCAATACTATCAAGGAGGGATGAGGTGTTGCTTAATGAGCCTCTTGCTTCATGTGCTTAGTGATATGCTCCAAAACCCTCAACTACTTTCCCATATCCACATATGACCTAAACCCTAAGCCAAACTCGGTCCTACCGATTCTTTCTATCCGGCACCACCGAGTTTCACTTGTCATAAGCCACTGCCAAACCCTAGCAATTCGGTTCTACCGATAGGGATCTAGGTCTCACCGAGATGGGATTGCAAACTCTCTGTTTCCCTTTCGTAACTTTTCGGTCTCACCGAAAGAGCGAATCGGTCCCACCAAGATTGCAGTGTAAACTCTCTGTTTCCTTTTTGTAACTTTTCGGTCTCACCGAAAGAGCAAATCGGTCCCACCGAGTTTACCTGACCAACTCTTTGGTTAGCTTATTACCAAACACGGTCTCACCGAGTTTGTGTAATCGGTCTCACCGAGATTACGTTATGCCCAAACCCTAACCATATCGGTCCTACCGGGTTGCATGTCAGTCCCACCGAAAATCTCTAACGGTCACTAGGTTTACCTTTTCTGTCCGACCGAGTTTGTTGATTCGGTCCCACCGAGATTGGAAAACTGTGTGTAACGGTTGGATTTTGTGTGGAGGCTATATATACCCCTCCACCTCCTCTTCATTCATGGAGAGAGCCATCAGAACACATACACAATTCCAACTCATATGTTCTAACAGAGAACCACCTACTCATGTGTTGAGACCAAGATATTCCATTCCTACCATATGAATCTTGATCTCTAGCCTTCCCCAAGTTGCTTTCCACTCAAATCTTCTTTCCACAAAATCCAAATCCTATGAGAGAGAGTTGAGTGTTGGGGAGACTATCATTTGAAGCACAAGAGCAAGGAGTTCATCATCAACACACCATTTGTTACTTCTTGGAGAGTGGTGTCTCCTAGATTGGCTAGGTGTCACTTGGGAGCCTCCGACAAGATTGTGGAGTTGAACCAAGGAGTTTGTAAGGGCAAGGAGATCGCCTACTTCGTGAAGATCTACCACTAGTGAGGCAAGTCCTTCGTGGGTGATGGCCATGGTGGGATAGACAAGGTTGCTACTTCGTGGACCCTTCGTGGGTGGAGCCCTCCGTGGACTCGCGCGACCGTTACCCTTCGTGGGTTGAAGTCTCCATCAACATGGATGTAGGATAGCACCACCTATCCGAACCACGGGAAAAACATCCGTGTCTCCAGTTGCGTTTGAATTCTCCAAACCCTTCCCTTTACATTCTTGCAAGTTGCATGCTTTACTTTCCGCTGCCAATATACTCTTTGCATGCTTGCTTGAATTGTGTGATGATTGCTTGACTTTTCCTACAATAGCTAAAATCTGCCAAGAACTAAAATTGGGAAAAGGTTAAGTTTTTATTTGGTCAAGTAGTCTAATCACTCCCCCTCTAGACATACTTTCGATCCTACAGGTGGGAACCCGATGAACAAGTTCATGCTCGAGGGTGGCCCGATCTTCACGTCGTAGGATCGAATCGGGAGGGATAACTAGCTGCAAGCAGTCGAGATAACTAGCTTTATACCTGCCAAGGTTGGATGCAACCAGTACATTGGGGATGGCTGACCAAAACTATAAGAACTCCAACCCGTTGTCCAAACAATCGCAAAACCACAAACCGAGACTAATCCACACAAAACGTCCAGAACCGTAGAGCATGAACTAGGGGGAACCAGAGGCTCCTTCTCGCGAATCCGATTGAACTCACAAGAGCAAAGGTAGCAAGATCTCTCAGATCTCTCTATCAGTCTTGCTGCATAAGGTTGTAGGTGAAAGGTTTGACAAAGGTTACTAGGAGGATGGGGGAGATGGGGTCTTATACACTTGTAGAAAAAGGGTCAAACGTGAAGCACATTAGTGCCGGTTTGAATTTGAGCCGGCACTAATGTGTACATTAGTGTCGGCTCCAACGGCTAGCCGGGCCGCTCTCATTAGTACCGGTTCATGGCGAACCTTTAGCACCGGTTCGTGCCACAGACCGGTACTAAAGTGAGTGGTGGCAGGATGTTGTTAGTCCGGGGCCCCTCCAGCACCTTTAGTACCGGGTCATATCACGAACCGGTACTAAAGGTCGTCCTACATAGACCCTTCGTCCACCCGAGCTCGCTCTGTTCTTCCCCTTTCCCCTCTCCTTTCTGTTCTTTTCCCTCTTCCTCTCAAGCTCATCACACATTTTGCCCAAGATTTGAAGGCCCCCATCCATTCAAATGATCACAAAGGTTAGCAACTTTGTCCTTTCATCTCTCATTGCTAGATTAGCTCGTGCATTGCTTTATATAGTGATTGATTTTTGAGTTTAGTAATTTGGGAGGAATTATATATATGTGCTAGTATTTAATTTATATGCAATTTGAGGTCAAAAATAACACTTAGTTTTGCATATGTAGGTGTGGTTTACTTAGTACCTTCTATATCTCCGTTGTAACCACCGTCGATCGCTCGCAACGTCCCGTCGCCGGCACCACCTTGTGGTGAGCCTCTTGTTCATGAAGTTTTATATAAAAAAATGATGTTTGTGTGATTTGGATATATAGTTACTCGTATAATTATCTTACCCGGGCCCATACGTTGTTTGTTATGCATAGTGCCATGGTTTTGATATCCGTCCCCGTCGGCCCTCGTCCGGGTTATGATTCGGATGTGGTATATTCTCTTTTAAAACTATTCATTGCATTTCGTGTTTATGACAAATTATGCCCATCAAGTTGACATAGATATTTGTATGTAGGAGGTAGTTGAACCGGAAATTCCAACCGACCCTATTGTCGAGAGGTTAAATTTAGTTGAAAGAGAAAACGAGGATTTGAAGGAAAAATTGAAAAGAATTGAGGGGGAGAAGATGGAATTGGAGTTGCATGTTGCCGATGTCGTCGATGATCACAAGATTAAGATGGAGAAAATGCGCTTGAAGATTAGAAAGATTAGAAAATATGACATTCATAGTGAGGCTTGGTATCATTATGCTATTGGATCAATTGTTACCTTAGTTGCGATCTTGATCGCATTTGTTGTTGCATTTAAATTCTTTAGCTAGAGAGTTATCTGTTTGTTGCATTTAAGTGTTGTATGATCTTTATGTATGAACTTTATGTATTGTATTAATTTGATGTTTTCGGTGCTGTGAATTGAAGATGAGCTGGCAATGGATGTACAAATACCGATGCTCTCCCAAGTTCATTAATGGCGTGCGTACTTTTCTGCTTGCGGCTGAGGCAAACAAGCGAGCAGATGGTTTTATGCATTGTCCATGTGCTGGCTGTAAGAATGGTCGCAATTACTCTACGTCAAGAACCATTCAAGTCCACCTGTTTGAGTCCGGTTTCATGCCCCACTATAATGTTTGGACCAAGCATGGAGAAAGAGGGGTTATGATGGAAGACAATGGAGAAGAAGAGGACGACGATAGCTATCCTGGCCATGGGTTCCCTGAATACGATGATACAACAATGAGGGAAGAAGCTGAGCCGGTAATGCGGGAAGAAGCTGAGCCGACAATGCGGGAAGAAGCTGAAGAACAGGCATCGGATGAGCCCATTGATGATCTAGGTCGGGCCATTGCCGATGCAAAGAGAAACTACGCAAGTGATTTGGAGAAGAAGAAGTTGCAGCGCATGTTAGAGGATCACAAAAAAATGTTGTACCTGAATTGCGTAGGTGACAAGAAAAAGTTGGGCACCACACTGGAATTGCTGCAATGGAAGGCAGAGAATGGTGTATCTGACAAGGGATTTGGAAAGTTGCTGGTAATGATAAAGGATATGCTTCCAAAGGACAACGAATTGCCCGAGAGTACGTACGAAGTAAAGAAGGCTGTCTTCCCTCTAGGGTTAGAGGTGCAGAAGATACATGCATGCCCTAATGATTGCATCCTCTACCGCGGTGAGTACGAGGATTTGAACGCTTGCCCGGTATGCGGTGCATTGCGCTATAAGATCAGCCGCGATGACCCTGGTGATGTCGAGGGCGAGCGCCCCAGGAAGAAGATTCCTGCCAAGGTGATGTGGTATACTCCTATAATACCACGGTTGAAACGTTTGTTCCAAAACAAAGAGCATGCCAAGGCGATGCGATGGCACAGAGAAGACCGTAAGAAAGACGGAAAGTTGAGAGTACCCGCTGACGGGTCGCAGTGGAGAAAAATCGAAAGAAAGTACGGGAAGGAGTTTGCAGATGACGCAAGGAACGTATGGTTTGGTCTAAGCACAGATGGCATTAATCCTTTTGGGGAGCAGAGCAGCAACCATAGCACCTGGCCTGTGACTCTATGTTTGTATAACCTTCCTCCTTGGTTGTGCATGAAGCGGAAGTTCATTATGATGCTAGTGCTCATCCAAGGCCCTAAGCAACCCGGCGACGACATTGATGTGTACCTAAGGCCATTAGTTGAAGAACTCTTACAACTGTGGAATGGAACAGGTGTACGTGCGTGGGATGAGCACATGGGGGAAGAATTTGACCTAAAGGCGTTGCTGTTCATGACCATCAATGATCGGCCTGCTCTTAGTAACCTTTCAGGACAGACAAACAAGGGATACATCGCATGCACGCACTGTTTGGACGATACCGACAGTATATATTTGGCTAATTGTAAGAAGAATGTGTACCTGGGACATCGTCGATTTCTTCCGAGCAGGCATCCCGTAAGAAAGAAAGGCAAGCATTTCAAAGGTGAGGCAGATCACCGGACGAAGCCTCGCCACCGTACTGGTGCTGATGTATATGATATGGTCAAGGATTTGAAGGTGGTCTTTGGAAAGGGTCCTGGTGGACAACCTGTTCCGAATGACGCTGACGGACGGGCACCCATGTGGAAGAAGAAATCTATATTTTGGGACCTGCCCTATTGGAAAGACCTACAGGTCCGCTCCGCAATAGACGTGATGCACATGACGAAGAATCTTTGTGTGACCCTGCTTGGCTTCTTGGGCGTGTATGGGAAGACAAAAGATACACCTGAGGCACGGGAGGACCAGCAACATATGCACGGAAAAGATGGCATTCACCAGGGTCATGCAAGCTATGCTCTTACCAAAGAAGAGAAGGAAATCTTCTTTGAATGCCTGCTTAGTATTAAGGTACCGTCTGGCTTCTCGTCGAATATAAAGGGAATAATAAACATGGCAGAGAAAGAGTTCCAGAACCTAAAGTCTCATGACTGCCACGTGATTATGACGCAATTACTTCTGGTTGCATTAAGGGGGCTTCTACCGGAAAATGTTCGATTAGCCATTGTGAAGCTATGTGCATTGCTCAATGCAATCTTTCAGAAGGTAATCGATCCAGAAATCATACCAAGGTTAGAGAATGATTTGGTGCAATGTCTTGTTAGTTTCGAGTTGGTGTTCCCACCATCCTTCTTCAACATCATGATGCACGTCCTAGTTCACCTATGCGAAGAGATTAACATTTTGGGTCCTGTATTTCTACACAATATGTTCCCCTTTGAGAGGTTCATGGGAGTCTTAAAGAAATATGTTCATAACCGTGCTAGGCCAGAAGGAAGCATCTCCAAGGGCCATGAAAATGAGGAGGTCATTGATTTTTGTATTGACTTTATTCCTGACCTTAAGCCGATTGGTGTTCCTGAATCGCGGCATAAGGGCAGACTAGATGGAAAAGGCACGCTAGGAGGGGAACAAATAATATGTATGAACGTACATTCTCTCACTGAAGCACACTACACAGTTCTATAGAATTCCTCCTTGGTAGCTCCTTATATGGATGAACACAAGAATTTGCTATGCTCCAACCACCCGGAGCGGTCTGATGACTGGATTACACGTGAACAAACCAGGAGTTTCGCCAGCTGGTTGCAGACACGTACCATGCATGACACCTCTATTGAAGATGACATGTACTTGCTGTCCCAGTTACCATCTTTGAATATAATGACTTTCAAAGGGTACGAGATAAATGGTAATACATTTTACACGATCGCCCAAGATAAGAAGAGCACCAACCAAAACAGTGGTGTCCGCTTTGATGCAGAAACCAAGACAGGAAAGGAAACATATTATGGTTATATACAGGACATATGGGAACTTGACTATCGACATGGTGTGAAGGTCCCTTTGTTTCGGTGCAAATGGGTCAATATGACACGAGGCGGGGTAACGGAAGACCCGCAGTACAGAATGACAACAGTGGATCTCAACAATCTTGCGTATGCAAATGAACCATTCGTCCTAGCCAATGATGTGGCACAGGTTTTCTATGTGAAGGACATGTCTACCAAGCCAAGAAAAAGAAAAGATAAGTAAGCGAATGCATCGTACGATGAGCCAAAGCGGCACATGGTTCTTTCTGGGAAGAGAAACATCATGGGAGTGGATGACAAGACAGACATGTCAGAAGATTATGAAAAGTTTGATGAAATTGCTCCATTCACAGTGAATATTGACCCGAGCATCCCGTTAAATGATGAAGATTTTCCATGGTTACGGCGCAAAGGGACACACGCGAAGAAAAAGTTTCACACCCAAAGATCTGGGATGTGATCGGCTTCACTATCATCACTTTCTTCTGTGTTTCACACCCAGGAGGGAATCTCTGTAATAGTTAGGGTAGTTATGTGTTTTGGCATTTGAAACGCGAAGAAATTTTATGTGCAAACATATTCTCTCATGCCTTTACTGATTTTTAAAGTTAAGTTATTCACAAACTAGTGATTCACACTAATTTCAAATAATTCAAAATTTAAATTATTCAAATTTGAAAACTATGGGCACTAACAGAAAGTTTGTAATTTTTTGTACCTAAAGCAAAAATATTCACAAAGAAACTCTAAATACACAAAAAAACAGCTCAAAAATAAATAAAGCAAAAAAAAATAAAAAAGCCTGCCTACTGGGCCAGAGCGGCCTGCAAACGACTAGAAACCCAACTTGTTGTTGGGCCAGGATGCAGGCCCGCAAAGGCCCAGTAGGCCCACAGGGCAGCACAGAACATGTAGGCCCAGTAGGCCTGCTTTGGAGAGGAGCTCGAGAGAGCTACCGCACGGGGGGTTATAAACCAGTGCGGACGCCCCTCGGCTAGCGAGGTGGGACTAAACTTTCCGCACCGCACCTGCGCCAGCGCACCCCCTTTAGTACGGGTGGTGGCTCCAACCAGTACTAAAGGCCCCCCTTTAGTACCAGTTGGAGCCACCACCCGGTACTAAAGGGTGTGCGGTTCCCGCCGCTTGGCCTGGCCAAAACAGGCCTTTAGTACCGGTTGGTGGCTCCAACCGGTACTAAAGGTCCATCCTATATAACTAAACACTTCAAAAATTTCAGTTTCTCATTTGCTTCTTCTCCTCTGCCCCGTCGCCCGCCGCCCCCGTCTCCATATCCCTCGTCGCCGCCCCATCGTCCCCATCCCCGTCGTCCCCATCCCCGTCGTCCCCGTCGTCACCGCCGCGCCGTCCCGGCCCGTCCCGCGTCGTCCCCGTCGTCGCCGCCCCAGCCCGTCCCCGTCGTCGCCGCCCCGTCCCTGTCCCCATCGTCGCCATCCCCGTCGTCGCCGCGCCCGTCGCCGTCCCTGTCGCCGCCCCCCATCGCCTCTCGCCTCGCCGGTGAGCACACACACACACATACATTCTTTTAGTTTTCTAGTTATAGAAATAGTTATAAAAATGTTAGAAATTTTTCTTTTTTAGTTGTAGAAATAGTTAGTTATATAGCATTGTTAGAAATGTTATAGAAAAGTTAGAATTGTTAGAAATTTTTCTGTTTTTTAGTTATAGAAATAGTTATAAAAAAGTTAGAATTTTTTCTTTTTTTAGTTATAGAAATATTAGAAATGTTATACAAATGTTAGATATATATATAGAAATGTTATAATTTTTTTTTTCTGTTTTTTAGTTATAGAAATATTAGAAATGTTATAGAAATGTTAGTTATATAGCATTGTTAGAAATGTTATAGGAATGTTAGTTATATAGAAATGTTAGAAATTTTAGTTATCAAAATCCAATCATTAAAAAATGTTACTTTTTGCGGGCATATAGCTAGTATTTGTTCTCGATGATGCCTGGCCCGCATCCTTGCCGTTGACCCGTCCGCGACGACGTCCAGCTGACCCATGTCTGGGATTGGGCTCCGCCGAGCTGGCACTGGGAGGTGCTGCCTGGAGGGGCGCGCCGCTTGATGAGGAACCCGGCCCCGGTCGTCGACCCTGATCTCGTTTGGTGGCGTTCGCGTGGGCCAGTTTCGGTGCGGAGGGAGCCGGCCCCGCCGGAGGTGGTACGTCGCCGTGTCAGGGAGGAGGACGAGCACATCCATCACTACATGGTTGCGTTAGAGGGCGGCAGGTTCTTCAATACCTGGCAGTTTCTTCAGGGATATCACTTCAGCTATGATCCTGTGAGGGTTCCTTCTCTTTGGGTGTCCACCGCCCACGCCGCATGATCCGACGATGTATTCGAGATTATATATTATTCGAGACGATGTATTCGAGATTATATCTATTATTCGAGACGATGTATTCAAGATTATATCTATTATTCGAGATGATGTATTAGAGATTATATCTATTATTCGAGACGATGTATTCGAGATTATATCTATTATTCGAGACGATGTATTCGAGATTATATTCGATGATGCTTATTATGTACTATGATTGATTCTGTTTTTCCTTATTAATTGATTGCATCCATGCATTGTAATTTGAATATATTTCTTTTGGATTAGTTAAACAAAACCTATGGCGGACAATACCGGCAGAGAGGGAGAAGAGGCCCTGTTCAATATCATACGCAATCCTCGCGCGCCAGATGATGATCAGAATGAAGAAGATTATGACGGCTCCGAATATCTAAACAACACCGGGGAGGGTGATATGATATTCGATCGCGACGACCGAATTGATGAAGTCATGAACTATGAACATGACGAAGAAAATGTTGATCTTGGAACAACAAAGACCAGCGAGGTATATATATTTATATAAGTAGGCATCTGGTGATCATCACATGTTTTAAATGACTTGAAGATATATTAACGAATCGATCTTTCTTCTTTCAGCCATCCGAATCGAGCAAATCTTCAGGCAACAGGATGAAACGAGGCCCGAACAAAAAGTTGAAGGAGGGCGTAAAGTACAATATCGAGGCAATTAGACCTAATGGTGAACCATTAGCGCCTAAGAAGGTTGCAGATAAGTTCATTCGTCAGTGCGGAGTTCTTGTGAAGGACCAACTCCCGATCTCCCTTCAAGAATGGAGAGAGCCAGCAAAGCCACGTCCAGGAGTTACTTTTGTCGACGACAGACAAAAACATTTTCTTTGGCAAACGCTCATGTCACATTTCACCCTACCAGATCATTTCACAGATGCAGATGTGGAGAAAGTCAAGGACGCTGCTCTTAGGAAGATGGCGGTTCCATTCAAGAACCACAAGATGAGTGAATGGGCCAAGTACGTCAAGGGAGGAAGGAAGACTCCAGTATTCGAGGGAACACTAGAGAAGCAAAGTGCTCATTGGGACGATTTCGTGAAATTCAAGGATTCGGAATTATCTAAGGAACGGTCCAGAATAAACAAGGCCAATGCCGCAAAAAAGGATAAGTTCCATAAGCTGGGGCCAGGTGGCTATGCGGTGGGAATGCCTAAGTGGGATAAGTCTAAGAAAGAGATGCTGGATGCATGTGTCACTCCAGAAACATTGAGCTGGCCCCCCAGGTGCAGGACTTGGTTCTATGCGCATGGAGGGGAGTTGGACCCGAAGACAGGCAAAGTTTCGAAGAAGGCATGTCTGGACGGAGCCGAAGATAAGCTACTTGTTGCAATAGAAGAGGCTCGATCGGGGTTGTTCGAGCCCAACAGAGAGAACGACGAGCTTACGCGTGCCCTGGGAAATCCTGAACACCCGGGAAGAACACGAGGCATGGGCGCTATTCCGTGGTATGAGGGGTTTTCGGACTGGAACACCGACTATAGAACCCGTGCGAGAAAGAAGATTGCGGAGGAGAAGAAGAGGAAGATGGAGGAGGAGCAGAGGAAGCTAGACTATGAACGCCTTCAAGGCCTAGAATCAGCGCACGCGGACTTGGCAATCAAATTCCAGCGGCAGCAGGAGCAGATCGACTCACTTAGCCAGCAAAGGGGGTCTCAACAGCTAGCGGATGATCCACCAATGGATAGCACCGTCCCATCCATGCCGAGAAGCAGCGTGGGTTCCGCCCCGGGCGATGCATTGCTGGATAGCTACCCAGTGGATGACATCATGGAGAACACTAACTGCAAGCTACACTTCAAAATGAAGAACATATCCATGAAGGTGGAGGACGCCTTGGTTTTACAAATCCCCCCAAGGAAACCTTCCATTGCAACCCGATTCCAGCGGGCTATGCTCGTGTCTTGGTTGATGAGGTGGTGGACCAATATTCGGGGCTAGAGCTTGACATTCCTGGAGGTGACGATGAGCACACACTAGGAGAGGCCAACCATCGTATCATCCTATGGAGAAAGGATTGCATCATCTTTCGAAGGCCACCGACACCGCGTCATCCGACTCCTCGTCGCAGTCCGCCATCGAGTCAGCAGACACCCGCTCCTCCAAGTCCACCAACGCGTCAGGCCACTCCTCCTCCAAGTCCGGCACAACTTCAGGCCACTCCTCCTCCAAGTCCAGCAAAGCGTCAGGCCACTCATCCTCCAAGTCCGGCACAACTTCAGGCCACTCCTCCTCCAAGTCCGGCACAGCTTCAGGCCACTCCTCCTCCAACTCAGCCACGTCAGCCGTCTTCGCCGCCTCAGCAATCATGGAAGATAGCCGCCTCAGCTATGGTGCGTAGCGGTACAAGTCGAGGTAGTACTGTAGGTACAGGCGGAGGCAAGCGATTTCAATATGGTCCAAGCCTCGCGCCTCTTCGCAGAGGCCTTACGACAAGTCTGAGGAGGAAAACGTAGCCATATCGAAGGCCGAGGTGGAAGCCCATTTTGCACCGAAACCGCCACCGCCACCAAGGGAGAAAGTGCCTGTGGAAAAGATTGACCACTTCATTCGTATGGCTAGACCACCAGCTCCCAAGCCTGTTGACACAGACTATGAGCGCCACCTCAGGAAGTTAAATCGAGCATGTCTACAGAAAGAGGCAAGCTCGAGCTCGAGCAAATCAACTGGCAAAAGGAGCGGTAAAACCGTTCCCCAGCTAGGAGAATAGGCGGCGCAATCAATCCCCCGCTTGTTGTGCCAACAACACATGAGAGTAGGCGCGCCCAATATTATTGTGGGCAAACTATTAACGTTCCCGGGGTGGGCGATGTGGTAATAACCGAGGATCATATTGCGCAGGCTGAATCGATTGGGATCACTGTTGGCCAACTCCTCGATATCGAGCCCATGTCTCCGACTAGAGAGGAGGAAATTAAACGGAAATATGCCCGGGGCCAACCTTTGGTCGAGCCAGAGGAGGTCAATAAGCTCCCAACGAGAATGTATGAATTGCATCAATGGTACATGGACATTACCAAGATTTCCAATCGAGAGTCCCTCATGGTGAATGTCAACAAGGAGCATTACTACCATGAGAAAGCTGTGACCGTTGAGTATTCAGAACTATTTCAGCTATACAATAAAGATGCACTCGACAAATCTATCGTCAGTTGCTATTGTCTGTAAGTGATTTCTTTCTGTAATTTAAGTCTCAAGCTAGCTGTAGTGATCATTTTGATCAATCATTACCTGTAATTATCCTCACTATATTCTTTTCTGTGGTATTATGCAAGATGAAGATTTATGAAATGAAAAAGGTGGACGCTATGGCATTGGGTTCGTTGAACCAAATACCATTAATGAATACACATGGAAAATAGATCCATATCACGCAAAAAGTGTAGAGGAAAGCATGCTACAGTTCTTCAAGGAACTCAAATACAATGAAGATATACTACTTCCTTACAACTTCCAGTGAGTCACACTGTCTTGTACTACAAATTCTTTTTTCCCTACTAGCTATAGCTACATGTTTTTGCTTACATATGCCCGCTTAATTAAGAAATGCAAACGTGTGTGCATGCAGATTTCACTGGATCTTGTTAATCATTAAAGTTGATGAAGGAACAGTTGAAGTACTAGACTCACTACTTAAGAAATCAAGTGACTACACCATCGTGAAGGGGATAGTCAATAGGTAATTTCAATCATTATTAACTATATCTCGGCCTATTTAATTAGTTCGTCATTTCCTGATAACAACTATTTAATAACCCATTTATTCATTTTCTTTGTCGGCGGGCAGGGCTTGGGCAAAGTTCATCAGGGTCACTCCAGGCCCATGGAAACAAAGTCTGAAATCGTATTGACCCAAGGTAAGTAATTAAGTAGTACTAGCTAGCTGCCATCTCTTTAATTATCATGCTTGATTAATTATTATCTGATCAAATTCCATTCTCGTAAAGGCCCTGAAGCAGGCGCCAGGGAATGATCTATGTGCATACTACGTTTGCGAGAACATTCGCATGATGGCGTCCGAAAGGAGCAAATCTCAAAGACAGGAGTGGGTACGATATCGATTGTTAGAACACTATTCACAATTTTTACACCACTATCGATATCTAGTCACACAACTAATACACATGCATATTGATCTCCTTCTTAACAGTTCAAAGAGGTGCGGGACAAGCTCCTAGCATAGGACCGCATAGAAGCAATTCAAGAGGAAATAGCGGGATTTTTGCTCGACCAGGTCATAGATCCCAAAGGAGAATACTATTACCCGCTACCGCCCCCATGAACCACTTCCAATTGTTATCGTGCTCCGAAGGCACCAATTATCTAGGCTAATGCCACTGGCTCCGAAGGCACCAATTAGGAGAAATTGTATATATATACATGTGTGTATATATGTGTGAATTAATTAATGGTGGTTATGTGAGACATTCGATGATATATATATATATATGTTATGATCGGTTCTACTAGAAATTCTATTATATATATGCATAACATGTACAATATGTAGTATCATAAAATACCAGCAAATAAAAAAGAATTAAATGGAAAACACAAAATTAAATGAAAAAGAAATCATAAACCCAAACCCCCCCCAACATTTTAATACCGGTTGGTGACACCAACCGGTACTAAAGGGCTCCCTGCCCCCGAAGCTGGCTCATGCCACGTGGTTGCCCTTTAGCACCAGTTCGTGCTGAGCCGGTACTAAAGGGTGGGGGGGCTTTAGTGCCTACATTTTAGCGCCGGTTATCAAACCGGCACTAAAGGGCCTTACGAACCGGTGCTATTGCCCGGTTCTACACTAGTGATAGCAGGGACAACCCCCCTTAGCTAGGTGTGAAAATGTTTTTAAAAGTAAGCATGTTTGCATGGCTTCCTTGGGGGAATAAGTAGTCAACTTTGGGAGTTGTTGGAGAGCTCCTCCGAAATTCGCGAAGCCCTGACAGCCTGTACACCTTCCACGAGAATGAGTAGTACTTTTGAATCACAACTCCAAATGATGTGAGGTTTTTTTGCATTGGAAAGATAATTTGATAGCTTCTGTTGATGTACCCCCATGGCCCCGTCTCTCCACCATATGGGTGTGCCACCATGAAACATCAGAGGTAAAAACTGACAGCATCAGCTTCACTTGAAACTTGTTTTTTCAAACTTGTTCCTCGAAACCGGTTGCTTCAAGAGCCCATAGGTTGTTGGATTTCTTCCATGTGATACCTAAGTTCAACCAACAACAATGGGGATGAAAGCATAGTTGTGTCATCAAGGTTATAAGGTAAACTTAAGTTAGCATTCACCTGGTCACTTATTAGTTTGGCGCGACTTCTTGTGATTGGACCTATAATTGTGGGAGACTTGTCGATGGTTGTGGTGTCATCATTAGTTTCACTAGTGGATTCTCTCGAGAAAAATAGCATACGAAGGGTAAACAAATTACTATTGGGAAATTGATAGAACTTCAAATAATCATGATGATATCCAGGCAATGATCATTATATAGGCATCACGTCCAAGATTAGTAGGCCGACTCCTGCCTGCATCTACTACTATTACTCCACACATTGACCGCTGTCCAGCAAGCATCTAGTGCATTAAGTTCATGGAGAAACATAGTAATGCAATAAGAACGACGACATGATGTAGACAAGATATATTTATGTAGAAATAAACCCCATCTTGTTATCCTTAATGGCAACGATACATACATGTCATTTCCCCTTCTGTCACTGGGATCAAGCACCATAGGATCGAACACATCACAAATTACCTCTTCCCATGGCAAGAAAAATCTATCTAGTCAGCCTAAGTAAACCAAAGATTCATAGGAGAAATACGAGACTATAAGTAATCATGCATATAAGAGATCAAAAGACTCAAACAGGTTTCATGGATCAAAACATAGGTCTGATCATAAACTCAAAGTTCAATGGATCCCAACAAACACACCGCAAAAAGAGTTACATCAAATAGATCTCCAAGAGACCATTGTATTGAGAATCAAAAGAGAGAGGAAGCCATCTAACTACTAACTACGGACCCGTAGGTCTACAATGAACTACTCATGCATCAACGGAGAGGCACCAATGAGGATGATGAACCCCTCCGTGATGGTCTCTTGATTGGATCTGTGGTTTTTGGAAGTTGCGGCGGTTGTAATTGATTTACGTCGACTCTCCTAGGGTTTCTGGAATAGTGGGCTATTTATAGAGCAAAGAGGCGGTGCACAAGGCCACCGAGGTGGGCACAACCCTCCTGGGCGTGTCTGGCCCCCCAGGCGCGCCTTGGTGGGTTGTGCTCCCCTCGGGTACTTCTTTGGCCCAACAAGTGTCTTCTGGTCCAGAAAAAATCTCCAAAAAGTTTCGCTGTGTTTGGACTCCATTTGGTATTGATTTTCTGCGAAGTAAAAAAAAGCAAAAACAGCAACTAGCACTGGGCACTATGTCAATATGTTAGTCCCAAAAAATGATATAAAGTTGCAATAGAATGATTGTAAAACATCCAAGAATGATAATATAACAACATGGAACAATCAAAAATTATAGATACATTGGAGACGTATCACTTGTTAGTATGCTTGAGTATTTAAATCATCATGTCAAAACTAGACTATTGCTTTGAATCATATAAAAGTCCAAATGTCCATGCTACAAAAGAAAAGAATATGTGATGAACATGATAGGCAACATTCCACATCAAAAATTCTGTTTTTATCATTTACCTACTCGAGGGCGAGCATGAATTAAGCTTGGGGATGCTGATACATGTTCAATGTACCTATAATTTTTGATTGTTCCATGTTGTTATATTATCATTCTTGGATGTTTTACAATCATTTAAAGCAATTTTATATCATTTTTTGGGACTAACCTATTGACATAGTGCCTAGTGTTGGTTGCTGTTTTTTTGCTTGTTTTTTACTTCACAGAAAATTAATAGCAAACAGAGTCCAAACGCAGCGAAACTTTTTGGAGATTTTTTCTGGACCAGAAGACACAAGATGGGCTGAAGAAGTACCAGAGGGGTGCCCCGAGGGGGGCACAACCCACCTGGGCACGCCTGGGGGCCCAGGCGCACCTTGGTGGGTTGTGCCCACCTCGGTGGCCTCCCACACCGCCTCTTTGCTCTATAAATACCCCAAAAATCCAAAAACCCTAGGGGAGTCGACGAAACACAATTCCAGCTACCGCAAGTTCCAAAAACCATAGATCCAATCTAGACACCATCATAGAGAGGTTCATCATCCTCATTGGTGCCTCTCCAATGATGTGTGAGTAGTCCATTGTAGACTTTCGGGTCCGTAGTTAGTACCTAGATGGCTTCCTCTCTCTTTTGATTCTCAATACAATGGTCTCTTGGAGATCTCTTTGATGTAACTCTTTTTGCGGTGTGTTTGTTGGGATCCGATGAGCTTTCAGTTTATGATCAGATCTATTTTATCCATGAAAGTTATTTGAGTTTTGATCTCTTATATGCATGATTGCTTATAGCCTCGTATTTCTTCTTCAAATCTTTGGTTTAGTTAGGCCAACTAGATCGATTTTTCTTGCCATGGGAAGAGGTGATGTGTGATGGGTTCGATCTTACGGTGCTCAATCCCAGTGACAAAAGGGGAAATGACATGTATGTATCGTTGCTATTAAGGATAACAAGATGGGGCCTATTCCTACATGAATAGATCTTGTCTACATCATGTCATCACTCTTATTGCATTACTCCGTTTCTCCATGAACTTAATACACTAGATGCATGCTGGATAGCGGTCGATGTGTGGAGCAATAGTAGTAGATGTAGGCAGGAGTTGGTCTACTAATCTTGGATTTGATGCCTATATAATAATCATTGCCTAGATATCGTCATAATTATTTGAAGTTCTATCAATTGCCCAACAACAATTTGTTTACCCACCGTATGTTATTTTTCTCGAGAGAAGCCACTAGTGAAATCTACGGCCCCCGGGTCTATTCTCTGTCACATTTGCCTTGGGATCTATTTTTATTCACTTTTATTTTCAGATCTATTAATCCAAAAACCAAAAATACGTTTCTGCAATTTCTTGTTATTTATTTTATTTTGTGTTATCGCGAGATCTATTTATCCAATCTACTACAAATTTATCTATCTTTTTACCCGGGAGGGATTGGCAACCCCTCTTACACTTCGGGTTGCAAGTATTTGTTCTTTGTGTGCAGGTACCATTTACATAGTGTTGCGTGGTTCTCCTACTGGTTCGATAACCTTGGTCTCATCACTGAGGGAAATACCTACTGTAGCTGTGCTGATCATCCTTTCCTCTTTGGGGAAATACCGACGTAGTTCTAGTCGCGTCATTCTCTAGTCACTGTCACCAAGCTACTAGAACTTCACGATGAACTATAATATGTAAGGGGTGACGAAAATGATTCTCGAGCTCTTCACGATGCTGAAATCGGCGAAGGTAGAAATCAAGAAAGAGCATCAAGTGTTGATGGTTAACAAGACTAGTAGTTTCAAGAAAAAAGGGCAAGGGAAAGAAAGGGAACTTCAAGAAGAATGGCAAGCAAGTTGCCACTCCCATGAAGAAGCCCAAAGACGGACCCAATCCTGAAACTGAGTGCTTGTACTGCAAAGGAAATGGTCACTAGAAGCGGAACTAACCCAAATAATTGGCAGATAAGAAGGATAAAAGTGAATAAAGGTATATTTGATATACATGTTATTGATGTGTACCTTACTAGTGTTCGTAGTAGCCCCTGGATATTTGATACTGGTTCAGTTGCTAAGATTAGTAACTCGAAACAAGAGTTGCAGAATGAATAAAGACTAGTTAAGGGCGAGGTGACGATGTGTATTGGAAATGATTCCAAGGTTGATACGATCACCATCACACACTCCCTCTGTCTTTAGGATTAGTGTGGAACTAAATAAATGTTATTTGGTGTTTGCGTTGAGCATGAATATGATTAGATCATGTTTATTGCAATATGGTTATTCAGTTAAGTCAGAGAAAAATTGTTGTTCTGTTTACATGAATAAAACCTTCTGTGCTCATACACCCAATGTGAATGGTTTATTGAATCTCGATCGTAGTGATACACATATTCATAATATTGATGCCAAAAGATGCAAAGTTGATACTGATAGTGCAACATATTTGTGGCACTGCCGTTTAGATCATATTGGTGTAAAGTGCATGAAGAAACTCCATGCGGATGGATTTTTGGAATCACTTGATTATGAATCATTTGATACTTGCGAACCATGCCTCATTGGAAAGATGACTAAAACTACGTTCTCCGGAACAATGGTGCGAGCTAATGACTTATTGGAACTAATACATACCGATGTATGCGGTCTAATGAGTGTTGAGGCACGCACAGGTATCGTTATTTTCTGTCCTTCACAGATGATTTGAGTAGGTATGGGTATATCTACTTGATGAAACACAAGTCTAAAACATTTGAAAAGTTCAAAGAATTTTAGAGTGAAGTGGAGAATCATCCTAACAAGAAAATAAAGTTTCTATGGTCTGATCGTAGAGGTGAATAGTTGAGTTACGAGTTTGGCCTTCATTTAAAACAATGTGGAATTGTTTCGAAACTCACACCACATGGAACACCACAACGTAATGGTGTGTTCGAACATCGTAACCATACTTTATTAGATATGGTGTGTTCTATGATGTCTCTTACTGATTTACCACTATTGGGGGTTACACATTGGAGGCAACCACATTCACGTTAATTAGGGCACCAGCTAAATCCGTTGAGACAAAACCATTTGAACTATGGTTTGGCAAGAAACCTAAGCTCTCGTTTCTTAAAGTTTGGGGTGGCGACACTTATGTCAAAAGGCTTCAGCCTGATAAGCTCGAACCTAAATTGGAGAAGTGTCTCTTCATAGGATACCCTAAGGAAACAATTGGGTACACCTTCTACCACAGATCCGAAGGCAAGATCTTTGTTGCCAAGAATGGAGCCTTTCTAGAAAAGGAGTTTCTCTTCAAAGAAGTGAGTGGGAGGAAAGTAGAACTTGATGAGGTAATTGTACCTTCTCTCGAATTGGAAAGTAGCACATCAGAGAAATCCATTCCGTGATGCCTACACCAACTAGAGAGGAAGCTAATGATGCTGATCATGAAACTTCGGATCAAGTTACTGCTGGACCTCATAGGTCGAACAGAGCACGTTTCGCACCAGAGTGGTATGGTAATCCTATCCGGGAAGTCATGTTACTACACCATGGCGAACCTACGAACTATGAAGAAGCTATGATGAGCCCAGATTCTGATAAATGGCTCGAGGCCATGAAATCTGAGATAGGATCCATGTATGAGAACAAAGTATGGACTTTGGTGGACTTGCCCGATGATCGGCAAGCCATTAAAAATAAATGGATCTTCAAGAAGAAGATAGACACTGATGGTAATGTCACCATCTACAAAGCTCAACTTATCGCAAAAGGTTTTCGACAAGTTCAAGGTGTTGACTATGATGAGACCTTCTCACCTGTAGCGATGCTTAAGTCTGTCCGAATCATGTTAGCAATTGCCGCATTTTATAATTATGAAATATGGCAAATGGACGTCAAAACTGCATTCCTTAATGGATTTCTTAAAGAAATATGATGCAACCAGAAGGTTTTGTCGATCCTAAAGGTGCTAACAAAGTGTGAAAGCTCCAGCGATCCATCTATGGACTGGTGCAAGCATCTCGGAGTTGGAATATACACTTTGATAAGGTGATCAAAGCATATGGTTTTATACAGACTTATGTTGAAGCCTGTATTTACAAGAAAGTGAGTAGGAGCTCTGTAGCATTTCTGATATTATATGTGGATGACATATTGTTGATTGGAAATGATATAGAATTTCGGGATAGCATAAAAGGATACTTGAATAAGATTTTTTCAAGGAAAGACCTCAGTGAAGCTTATATATTGGGCATCAAGATCTATAGGGATAGATCAAGACACTTAATAGGACTTTCGCAAAGCACATACCTTGATAAAGTTTTGAAGAAGTTCAAAATGGATCAGTCAAAGAAAGGGTTCTTGCCTGCGTTGCAAGGTGTGAAGTTGAGAGAGAATGAAAGTTATTCCCTATGCCTCAACCATAGGTTCTATTATCTATGCCATGTTGTGTACCAGACCTGATGTGTGCTTTGCCATGAGTTTGGCAAGGGGGTACAATAGTAATCTAGGAATAGATCACGGGACAATGGTCAAAACTATCCTTAGAGGACTAAGGAAATGTTTCTCGGTTATGGAGGTGATAAAGAGTACATCGTTAAAGGTTATGTCAATGCAAGCTTGGACACCGATCTGGATGACTCTAAGTCTCAAACTGGATTCGTATTGAACGTGGGATCAATTAGCTAGAGTAGCTCCATGCAGAGCATTGTAGACATACAAATTTGCAAAATACATACGGATCTGAATGTGGCAGACCCGTTGACTAAACCTCTCTCACAAGAAAAACATGATCACACCTTAGTACTCTTTGGGTGTTAATCACATGGTGATGTGAACTAGATTATTGATTATAGTAAACTCTTTGGGTATTAGTCACATGGCGATGTGAACTATGGGTGTTAATTTCATGGCAATGTGAACTAGATTATTGTCTCTGGTGTAAGTGGGAGACTGATGGAAATATGCCCTAGAGGCAATAATAAAATGGTTATTATTATATTTCCTAAATAATGATAAAGGTTTATTATTCATGCTATAATTGTATTGACCAGAAACTTAAATACATGTGTGGATACATAAACAAATATTGTGTCCCTAGTGAGCCTCTACTGTACTAGCTCGTTGATCAAAGATGGTTAAGGTTTCCTAACCATAGACATGTGTTGTTGATGTCGCTTGAAGCTACGCCGGTATTTCCCCAAAGAAGAAGGGATGATGTAGCACAATGGCGGTAGGTATGTCCCTCAGATATGAAACCAAGGTCATCGAACCAGTAGGAGAACCAAGCAACACAACGTAAACAACACCTGCACACAAATAACAACTTCTCGCAACCCGACATGTTAAAGGGGTTGTCAATCCCTTCCGTGGTACGGCGCCTCAAGATAGGCAAACAAACATGAGGTAAATTTGTAGTAGATTGATAGATCGAATGCCAAACAAATATATAAGAATAAATTGCAGCAAAGTATTTTTGGGTTTTTGGATTAATAGATCTGAAGATAAAAGGAAAGGAAAATAGATCGTAAAGGCAAATAATATGAGAAAGAGATCCGGGAGGCCATAGGTTTCACTAGTGGCTTCTCTTGAGAAAAATAGCAAAGCTATGGGTGAACAAATTACTGTTGGGCAATTGATAGAACTTCAAATACTCATGACGATATCCAGGCAATGATCATTATATATGCATCGCGTCCAAGATTAGTAGACCGACTCCTGCCTGCATCTACTACTATTACTCCACACATCGACTGCTATCCAGCATGCATCTAGTGTATTAAGTTCATGGAGAAATGGAGTAATGCAATGAGAATGATGACATGATGTAGACAAGATCTATCTATGTAGAGATAGACCCCGTCGTTTTATCCTTAGTAGCAACGATACATACGTGTTGGTTCCCTTTCTGTCACTGGGATCAAGCACGGTAAGATCGAACCAACTACAAAGCACCTCTTCCCGCCAAACAAAACTCAAATATCGAAGAAGAAATATGATGCTATAAGAGATCATGCATAAAAGAGATCAAAGAAACTAAAATGCTTTCATGGATATAAAAAGATAGATCTGATCATAAACTCAAAGTTCATCGATCCCAACAAACACACAGCAAAAGAGTTACACCATATGGATCTCCAAGAGACCATTGTATTGAGAATCAAGAGAGAGAGAGATGAAGCCATCTAGCTACTAACTACAGACCCGAAGGTCTACAAAGAACTACTCACGCATCATCGGAGAGGCACCAATGGAGGTGGTGAACCCCATCCGAGATGGTGTCTAGACTGGATCTGGTGGTTCTAGGCTCTGCGGCGGCTGGATGAATATTTCGTCGACTCCCCTAGGGCTCTGGAAATATTGGGGTATTTATAGAGCAGAGAGGCGGTACGGGGGGCACCCGAGGTGGGCACAACCCACCAGGGCGCGCGTGGGCCTCCTGGCGCGCCATGGTGGGTTGTGCCTCCCTCGGGGCACCCCCAGGCGCAGCCAGGGCCCGTTTTGTTCCTTTTGGCCCATAAAAATTCTCCGTAAAGTTTCGTGGCATTTGGACTCCGTTTGATATTGATTTTCTGCGATGTAAAAAACATGGAAAAAACAACAACTGGCACCTGGCACTATGTCAATAGGTTAGTACCAAAAAATGATATAAAATGATTATAAAACATCCAAGATTGATAATATAACAACATGGAACAATCAAAAATTATAGATACATTGGATACGTATCAGCATCCCCAAGCTTAACTCCTACTCGTCCTCGAGTAGGTAAGTGATAAAAACAGAATTTTTGATGTGGAATGCTGCCTATCATGTCATATAATATTTCTTTTCTGTATAGCATGGACATTTGGACTTTTATATTATTCAAAGCAATAGTCTAGTTTTGACATGATAATTTAAAAACTCAAGCATATCAACAAGCAACCATGTCTTTCAAAATATCAACGCTAAAATAAGTTATCCCTAGCCCATTATGCTCAATCATTGATCCATTCATGAAACACACTCGCATATTACCTACACCCAATACTCAAGTATGATCATATTGCCTCCTTGTTGGTGCTTTTATAAGAGAAGATGGAGACTCTAATTCAAAATAAAAATTGCATAAAGTAAAAGAAAGGCCCTTCGCAAAGGGAAGTAGGGATTGTAGAGGTGCTAGAGCTCAAAGCAAAAAACTTAGAGATAAAAACATTTTGGGAGGTGTACCCTTCCCACCAACAAAAACGACTTAGAGTTCCCAACACTTTCCATGATAGATATATCATAGGCGGTTCCAAACATAAAATAAAGTTTATTCCTTTTTCAACCATACTTTCACTTTCCATGGCTAGCCGTATCCACGTTTGCCCTCCATACCAACACTTTCCAAGGAATTTATTATTTGACAACATATAGTAAATTCATTTTTCATTTCGGGACTGGGCATCCCTAATACATTTGCCTCACTCTCGTGCAATGACAAGTGAATAAACACTCATCCTGAGAATAACACATCTAGCATGGAAAATATTGGCCACCCATCACCGCCCCGCGAGCGAAACGAACACGCAAAAGAAAGGTTTATTTTGAAAATTAGAGATGGCACATACAAATTTGCTTAGAACGGCAAAAGAATACCGCATATAGGTAGATATAGTGGACTCATGTGGCAAAACTGGGTTAAAGGTTTTTGGATGCACAAGTAGAGATCATACTTAGTGCAAAATGAAGGCTAGCAAAAGATTGAGAAGTGACCAACCAAGAAATGGGTAATCTCATAAGCAAGCATTAAGCATAATTAACACCGAATAATGCACCACAAGTAGGATATAATTTCATTTCATAATTATTGACTGTCATGCTTGCATAGGGGGACGAGCGATGGTCTTTTCCTACCAATCTATCCCCCAAGGGGCATGCATGTAGTACTTTGTTTCACTAGCTAATACATTTTTGCAATAAGTATGTGAGTTCTTTATGACTAATGTTAAGTCCATGGATTATATGCAGTCTCACCCTTCCACCATTGCTAGCCTCTCTAGTACCACACAATTTTCGCTGCTGCATTTCCCCAAAACAGCCACCATATCTACCTATTATGGCATTTCCATAGCCATTTTGAGATATATTGCCATGCAACTTCCACCGTTCTGTTTTATTATGACACATACCATCATTTTCATATTGCTTTGCATGATCGTAAGATAGCTAGCATGATGTTTTCATGGCTTCTCCTTTTTTGATGTCGTTGCTACGCTAGATCATTGCACATCCTGGTACACCCCCGGAGGCATTCATATAGAGTCATATCTTTGTTCTAGTATCGAGTTGTAATTCTGGAGTTGTATGTGAGGAAAGGACGACGAAAGCTATGATTCCCTCATGAGTTGGGATGAGTCTCCGGACTTTACAAAAAATAAAAGAGGCCAAAAGAAGCCCACCAAAAAAGGGAGAAAAGAGAGAAGGAGCAATGCTACTATTATTTTTTCCACACTTGTGCTTCAAAGTAGCACCATGATCTTCATGATAGAGAGTCTCCTATGTTGTCACTTTCAAATACTAGTGGGAATTTTTCATTATAGAACTTGGCTTGTATATTCCAATGATGGGCTTCCTCCAATTGCCCTAGGTCTTCGTGAGTAGGCGAGTTGGATGAACACCCACTTAATTTCTTTTTGAGCTTTCATAAACTTATAGCTTTAGTGCATCCGTTGCTTGGAAATCCCTACTCACTCACATTGATATCTATTGATGGGCATCTCCATAGCCCATTAATACGCCTAGTTGATGTGAGACTATCTCCTTTTTTGTCTTCTCCACAACCACCATATTCTATTCCACCTATAGTGCTATATCCATGACTCACGCTCATGTATTGGGTGAAAGTTAAAAAAATTGAGAACATCAAAAGTATGAAATAATTGCTTGGCTTGTCATCAGGGTTGTGCATGATTTCATACTTTGTGTGATGAAGATGGAGCATAGCCAGACCATATGATGTTGTAGGGATAACTTTCATTGGCCATGTTATTTTGAGAAGACACGACTGCTTTATTAGTATGCTTGAAGTATTATTGTTTTTATGTCAATATTATACTTTTGTTTTCAATCTTATGGATATGAATATTCATGCCACAATAAAGAAAATTACATGGATAAATTTGTTTGGTAGCATTCCACATCAAAAATTCTATTTTTATCATTTACCTACTCGAGGACGAGTAAGAATTAAGCTTCGGGATGCTTGATACGTCTCCAACGTATCTATAATTTTTGATTGTTTCATGCTATTATATTATCTGTTTTGGATGTTTTATATGCATTAATATGCTATTTTATATTATTTTTGGGACTAACTTATTAACCTAGAGCCCATTGCCAGTTTCTGTATTTTTCCTTGTTTTTGAGTTTTATAGAAAAAGAATATCAAACAGAGTCTAAACGGAATAAGACATTGCGATGATTTTTCTTGGACCAGAAGACACCTAGCAAACTTAGGGAGGGGCCAGAAGATTCCTAAGGGCTCCACAAGCCCTCAAGGCGCGCCCTAGGGAGGGGGTTCTGGCTTGTGGGCCCCACAGGACTCCTCCAACCCTAATCTTTGACCTATAAATTCCCAAATATTCCCAAATGACCAGAAGCGTCCACCAAAATACTTTTCCGCCACCGTAACCTTCTGTTCCCATGAGATCTCATCTTGGCGCCTTTTCCGGCACCCTGCCGGAGGAGGATTTGATCACGGAGGGCTTCTACATCAACTCTATTGCCCTTCCGATAAAGCATGAGTAGTTTACCATAGACCTACGGGTCCATAGCTAGTAGCTAGATGGCTTCCTCTCTCTCTTTACTCCTCAACACCATGTTCTCCTTGATGTTCTTGGAAATCTATCCAATGTAATATTCTTTTGCGGTGTGTTTGTCGAGATTCGATGAATTGTCGATTTATGATCAATTTATCTATGAATATTATTTGAATCTTCTCTGAATTCTTATATGCATGATTTGATATCTTTGTATTTCTCTTTGATTTATCGGTTTGGTTTGGCCAACTAGATTGGTTCTTCTTGCAATGGGAGAGGTGCTTTGTTTTGGGTTCAATCTTGCGGTGATCTCACCTAGTGACAAAGTAGGGGTAGCGAGGCATGTATTGTATTGTTGCCATCAAGGGTAAAAATATGGGGTTTTCATCATATTGCTTGAGTTTATCCCTCTACACTACAAAAAAGACACATCCGTGACATTTTGGGCTGAACAATTTTTTTCTATCATGCTTATGACACTTCTATGACGATAACTGTGACAAAACCCGGTATCATCATAGATGTGGTGGGCTCCTACTTCTATGACAAAAAATCATGATAGAAAATGGGCTTTTCGTCCTGAGCGGGCCGGAGATGCAGCTGCATGACATTCTTTGGGCCGTCCATGACGAAAAAAACCATGGTAGAAGCGAGGGAAAGGAAATATCAGGGAGTTCCCGGTTACGGTGGGTGGTCGGGGCCGAGCGATGCGCGTTTCTCTTATACACGTACACGCGTGGGTGCGAGGTGTTGGGCTCTAACTGAACCCGAGCGAGGCGTTCACCTACTGAACCCGAGCGATTTCACTGCAGGCTACGCGTTACTGAAGCCGAGCAATCGATCTATCTGGCTATTAACTAAACCCGATTGAGCGATTCCTTCGCTACTGCTGCTAACTAAAGCCGGTCGAACCTGCTGCCTCCTTCCCTTGATGAAGAGTGAGCGTTGTTGGGGGGTTGGATGA